>NC_071472.1:2697500-3045000 GCF_028500815.1 Rissa tridactyla | reverse complement strand
TTTCTCATGGACCTTGCGCTGTTTCTGTGGGCTGTAGTTGTAGGCTATCGCCAAATCACTTTGCTTAAAAAATTCAAAATTTTTGCTTTAGTAGTAATCAGATTTAAATTATATTTTCCTCTACTGCCAGCTTTCCATGCCTTTTTGATTCTTGGATTAGGATTTTTTTTTTTAAATTTTGTATATGTTATATAATCATAGAATCTTCATGGTTGGAAAGGACCTTTGAGATCATCGAGTGCAACCAAACAACCTACTATCTCTGCCACTAGAGCATGCCCTGAAGTTCCAAATCTAGACGTTTCTTAAACACCTCTAGGGATGGTGACTCAACCCCCTCCCTGGGCAGCTGTTCCAGTGCCTGACCACTCTTCCAGTAAAGTAATTCTTCCTGATATCTAATCTAAACCTCCCCTGGCGCAACTTCAGCCCATTTCCTCTGGTCCTGTCATTATTCCCCTGGGAGAAGAGGCCACCACCCACCTCTCTGCACCCTCCTTTCAGGTGGTTGTAGAGGGCAATGAGGTCTCCCCTCAGTCTCCTCTTCTCCAGGCTAAACATGCCCAGCTCCCTCGGCCTCTCCTCACATGCCCTGGTCTCCAGACCCCTCCCCAGCCTGGTCGCTCTCCTCTGGACACGCTCCAGCACCTCAATGTCCCTCTTGTACAGAGGGGCCCAGAACTGGACACAGCACTCGAGGTGAGGCCTCACCAGTGCCCAGTACAGAGGCACCATCACTTCCCTGCTCCTGCTGGCCACGCTATTCCTGGTACAAGCCAGGATGCTGTTGGCCTTCTTGGCCACCTGGGCACACTGCTGGCTCATGTCAAGCTGGCTCCACCAGCACCCCCAGGTCCTTTTCTGCTGGGCAGCTTTCCAGCCACTCTGCCCCAAGCCTGTAGCGTTGCTTGGGGTTGTTGTGACCGAAATGCAGGACCCGGCACTTGGCCTTATTAAACCTCCTACAGTTGGCCTTGGCCCACGGATCCAGCCTGTCCAGGGCCCTCTGTAGAGCCTTCCTACCCTCCAGCAGATCAACACTCCCACCCAGTTTGGTGCCGTCTGCGAACTTAGTGAGGGTGCACTCAATCCCCTCATCCAGATCATCGATAAAGATATTAATCAAAACTGGCCCCAAAACTGAGCCCTGAGGGACACAATGTGCATATTATGTATTTATATAAAACATTATATAGATACTAATATTTCCGTATTACAGTGCAGGGTGGGGTTCAAAGTGGGTTTTCTGGAAAACCTCAGCTCTGTGGAATTCTGCAGCAAGTATAGTTATTTTTATGATCATAGCAGTGGCCAGAACAATACACGGTGTATGTATCAATAATTGCCCAAGGTCAACATAAAGTTTCCAAATTAATAAATTCATTAAGACATCATGAGGTCTTGCATATGTTTATATATAAACTATTTTCTGAGGCATTTTTCTCATCTCTGGCCTTTTCACAAACTCTTAAGTCTTCAGAAAACCTTGCAACAAAGTAGTGAGTTTTATTAGCCTTTTAGGAGGATGGGTACCTTTTTCCCCAATGACTTTTGGTACGTTTGTCATTAAAGCAGCTTAATAACATTTCCTGTGTCTTAATGCTACTTGCAGCAGGTGATATGTATATATATATCTCTAAATATCAGAGGAATGTTTGATGATTTCGTACCATGCTACTTAGAAATACCTTAAAAACAGACTTCATTAAATCTATCAAAGCTTTCTGAAAAATCGTTCGATCCTTGGCTAGATTTTTAGAGAATTTTGTTCTCCATCTATGAATAAATAAGTTTGATAATTTTAAAATGATCAAACAGATTCAAATAGTAGGGCATTTTATATAAATATAGACTCAGTAGTGATCCAATGTGAATTATATTAAACTCAGTGGGAAACCGTCTATTAACCTTAGCAAGAATAGAATTAGAATTCCAGAAACTGAATTCTGCTTTAGGAGTCCTGTGTCAGGGGATTATTAAAATACCGTCCTGATACTTTATGAATGAATTGGACAATTAGTAGTACTAATTAGTAGCGACGTCAGTTTGAAAGAACTACTTAGAGGAAGCGCGAGGATGAATATTCCTCGACGGTGAAGGAGGCGACCTTCAGCGGGCATCGTGGTATGTGCTGGCTGGTGAAATGCAATTCCTTCGTTACGTTAATTTGGTTTGGATTTTCTCAGCCTTTCCGGTTTCAAGCAGGATGCTTGCTGTAGTACTCCCTGTCCAGGCTTTTCTGGAGCATGACAATATTTAACACCTTGGAAGGCGCTGCGGAGATACTGAGTAATGAAATCCGTGTGTATGATGACTTTGGTTATCATTTTCCTGGGAGATTTAACACCCTCGAGCTATAGAGGGATGATAGAAGCAAAGAATATGGAAAGTGTGAGTGCTGCGGTGCTGAAGTTGGTCACATCACTAAATAAGCAAAGAGTAAAATTCAACGTATTAAAACCATCGGCTCGGCAGTCAGCGGTGGTGAAAGCTATTCCCTGACCTTCCTTAAGGTAATTCCTCCTCAAAAAGCTCAGTGATGAGAGGATTGTGAAACTACAGCCTTTTTTAGGTTTTTTCCTTCTTTTTTTTTTTTTTTTAATTTGCTTCTTTAAGAGTTTCTGATTATCTCATATCTGAACAGTAACAACAGAAAAGACACTTATATGTGGTGGTGTTCGTGGACTTGGGCGGGCGTCGTGGATGGAAATATTTGACACGGTTCTGATTTAACAGCGATTCCAAATTTATTAGTGATTTAAGCTAGATCAAGAGGTTGAATTTTAGCAGCACTTAATCATGAACTGGTTTAGAGGTTTACAAAGTGATTTAACACTGATTAACAGTGACTTAATTACAGATTCGAGGATGGCGAGGTTCGCACTAACTTACTACAAGGTATCCCAAATCAGTACATGCGCGTATGAATGCAAACACGGGTCTCAAATTGATGCGTATACATATAAGCAAAGCATATAAGTGCGCACACGCTTACCTTTCTATACGATCTTTAGATATACGACGTAGTATTTCAGATTTAGGAGAAAAGAGTTTTCTCTGCCACCGGCATTGGTTGAGTCCAGACCAGAAGAAAATTGATGTGCAGAGTCTGGGCTGGACATCAGTCGTTGAAACCTCCTCCTGTGGCAGCGCTTGGCCTCCATGAGAGTTGAAAATAATCAAGATTTGCCAGTTATGGAGAATTGTGCCAAGAATTTTTAAGTAAGAAATAACATAGTTTAGAAAAGTTTATGTTATTTTCTTTTTGGAGGATTTAATTTTAAACAATGGCGTAATATCATGTCCAAACGAAGGCGCTTTATTACGTGATGATAAAGTATCATGAGGCAAAAATATAAACTGTTGGTGTGATTGCGGGATTAAATTTCTTCTTTCCTAATGAGTTGGAGGCTTTGGAGAACAGTTTAATCTTAAAGTCCAGGTAGCCTTTTCTTCTGCTCCTTGTGGGGTTGGTTTATTCAAGTATTTGTTCAGCTGCCTGCACCATGTTCTTCAGGAACCAAAAAGCTTGCAATCTTGGTGTTGACACAAATATACTTATATAAAATAATCAGAATATAGAAATGACCGTATTCTGGTGGGATGAGTTAGCTCTCAGCTATGAAAGAAGTGTTCGGCGTGGGGTGGAAGCACACGAGCGGCTGGAGGAAAGCTGGGCAGGAGGAAAGCGTGGTTCAGCTGCCTGCAGGACAGCATTTGTTCCTTGTCTATGCCAAGCATTACCAAAAAGTGTACATTAATATAAACAGAATGTATATAACATTTGTTATTGGCCTTTATGCAATTTTTAGATATGCTTTGGATACTGTTTCTGCAAGTCGTATACATTATGAAGTACCAGAGAGGTTAAAAGTCATAACCTAGGACCACTGACCACGTTGATGAATTCTCTTTAGTAGTTTCCGATGTCAAGATATGATGCAACAGACACATGAAGCCATATATAAATTCTTTATTTTCATGTGTGGGAAGGAGAAGAGGACTGTATGCGCTTGCTGGTAGTGGAAAATGGCATTCCTATCAAAAGAAAAAGATCTCTTTTTTTGTCTTTTGGTTTTTTTAAGTGTATGACTGCTACGAAGTTTTGTCATGGACCTTCCTTCAGTTGATGACAGTTCGCAGTGGGTCCACTGGAGACCCCTGGGGTGGGAAGAGGATTGTTTCTCTCTCCTGTTGGGGTTATTTTATCAAATGTATTTGTATTTTGTATGTTAAGTCTTTATGTTAGCAATAGAAATCAAGAAGAAAATGGATGAACATCATCCTCTCCCCATTGGAGAGCTCTTGTGCTGACAGCCGCTCTTACGCACCTTTTGAAATACCACTGTCTTCCAGGTAGAGGTAACTACAGAAAGGAATTCAGGTTTTTTTAGTTAACAGGAGTAATGACTAACTGGTTTTTTTGACTAATTCATTCTTTTGTACCTCTAATAACGTTTGTTTAGGGGGGAAAAAAGGAGGGGAAAAGACAAATTGGTATTATACAGAACTACAATTATTTGTTATCACCTCAGTTCTCATCAGTTTCACAGTTATCTCTATATTAAATTAAAGATCAGTGAAGGAGAAAAGTAGATTACGTTTCCATTGTGAGCTAGAAAACAGAAATGCATGTACAACAGGTATGCAAATAGCTAATGGAAATAAATCACAAGTTTTTAAAATGCTGTGTTACAGATGAACGAAAATAATTTTTGAATTATTCATTAATTTTTAATTCTAAGATGTTTTCACAACACCGAAATAAGTTAGAACGTGTGTTTATTGGGGAGAACCTTTAGTTTCCATCCCTTCCAGGTCCAAATCTCGAGTATTAACTTCATCAAAATATCAAGAACAAGGAAGCAGAAAACATATTACTGTTTAATGTACAAACCACGGGCAAACGCTTGCCATAGCAACCAGCAGTTAGGTACGAGGAGCGCTGTGGTACGCGGGCCTGCACTGTGCTTACCTCCCGATTACCCAGGGTTGTACACGGGAGTGATTTTCTTTATAGTAGGCAACTGATCTATTTGTCAATTTGATTGTTTTCGTTCGGTTTTTAAATTGCCAGGTGAAGATTGCATGTATGCTGTTTCTGAATAGCAGCGTGCACCTTTCCTGTCAAAACCCAGGCTTTTTCTGAAATAAAAGTCTTCGTGGTTGTAAGATATATTATTAGTACTTGTCACTTTCTTTATGAAAGTATCAGATATGCAGGATTTATAGGATTGAGACTACTGACTAAATTAATGTCTCTGATTTTCTCCCCTTAAAAAATTAAGGCAATTAAAAATCCATTTCAGGGTTTGTTTTTTTTTTTTTCCCTGTAGCTGGAGACAAAAAAACTAGGCAGTATCCCTTCTTGCGTCTTCTCTAGTCAAAGCTACAGCCACTCAAATGACACCGTTGCCAAATCTGAAAAACGTTAGTACGTTAGTTAGCCTTGTAGCTGTATATCACATACGTAAACGAAATATGTTCGTGTGCTAGCCTTACAGCTATATATCACCTAAGCGAAACAAACGTGTTAGTATGTTAGCCTTATAGCTATAGCTAATTTTTAAATAAGCTCCTCTAAAAGACCTGCCTGTTGTTATTGTGTTTCTTTTAGCTTTAATCTTTCTCACTCAGTATATCGTGTTGTTAGGCAGTTAAAATGCATTTTTGAAGTTATATTAATATGCCCAACTTGTCATCCAAAAGAACAGGACACTTGGAAAAGGCCATATGTTCACGCAAAGGTAGTCATGAAAGGGGGAATATTTGCTTCTTGTTTTCTTATGTCATCTGCTATGTTTTAACTTCGTTTTCTCCAGATACCGTGTCCAGGAAATATTTGGATAATAGATGTGAATTATAATCAGTAAGGAAGCAGGATTCTTATTTCCAACAGCTTTATGACGACTTTAGTCAGGTACTCAAAAGAGGCTTTTTTAGAGATGCATACCTGCCCTTTGGTATTATAACAGTTAAAATTTAGAGTTAGGGTCATACATTTTGAATATGTAGACAGCTAAATATTACTTTTATTTAAACAGTGAAATATACTGAAGTCCTTCCATGAAAACAGGAGATGGGAAGATATTTTCACTACTGCAGTATTCCAAAGTGAAATGAATGAGCAAACATGCTGAATTTCCCCAAGCACTTTGAACTGGCGTGAGCCAAACTCACTGCTGCTCTTTCCGCTCTGGGTTATTCATTCCCGTACACGTGCTGTGCCTTCCTAAGCGTCTAGTCCAGCTCAAGCATTCCCCCGGCCGCAGAGATTAGGGAACCGATCTAGGTTAATACTAATCCATCAGAAATACACAAATCGGCTCCTTTATCTGATTCACTGGGACAGTGTTGGCCTCTGCGGAGGAGAGGAGCAGCCCCGAACTGTGGCGCCGGCCCCGGACCGGAGGAACCTTTCAGCAGAGGGTTGAGTTGTGCCCTTTGACATCAATAATGGGTGACACGTAGGGGATTTGCCTCTCGAGAAGGGTCCCAAAAAAATGAAGAATTAAGGAAAAAAATCTGGTGTCCCCATAGCTTTCTGCTGAGGAGCTAAGTGAGCCCCGATTTAAGCCAGGTCTTCTGGATGGATTGAGGTTCCAGGTCTACATTGGGGAAACCTGAAAATCCTCTGATCCCTGTGGTTAGTCCAGGTGTAATCGTGCTAAGATACTTTCTCCAACTGTTTATGCTGGTTGTAAGAATAAAATTAAATACAAGGCTCTGGGTAGGCTGCGTACATGATTCTCCATCGCATGTTCAAGTCACAGAATTAGTTGTAGCTGTGTTTGTTCCAGGGAAAAAAATCTACAGGGTATTTTAGGGGAAAATGCCTACAAGTCTAAAATCTACTTTCAGTGGTATCTAAGCTACTTTGGGGTTTTTATGTTAATTTATGTAAGTGTGTGTGTTTGTGAGTGTGTGTGTGTTTGTGAGTTTGTGAGCATATGTAGAGGTGTGTGTATAAAATAAGCAAAACTGGACGTTTGTTTTACAATTCTAGTTCTCTGAAGTTTTATGGTAGATCTTCTCAAGAATATCTCATTTAAAAAGTCCTTTTATCCATTCTCCAGCTGTGTGGGCTCTGTTTCTAGAGCCTCAAATTCTGTGGAAGTGTAAAGCAGTGGAGGCTGTGGCCAGAGTTGGACCCTACCCTTGGACGCTAGGGTGGTCTTCTCATTTTGCGTTTATGGTCAGTGAAGAGAGATCCTTCTAGAGGGCAGTTCAGAAGACAGCTGTATTTAGGATCAGAGTAGGCGTAATTTGTTTTAAATCACAGTTTGGACTCTACCTTTCTTCACTGACTACTGAGAGCGCCTAGGTAAACTCACCGGTTTAGTTCAGTGTTTGCTTTTGTGAATGCGCTGATGGTTTTTGTGCAGTGAGCAGTCTGTTAGAGAAACCGAGCCGTCTATGTGAAGAGCAGGTATTGATAACTTGTCTTTCTGCACGTCTCGGTTTAGTACAACATGTGTTTTATTGCAGGAAGAAGAGGCTTTATCACAACAAAACACAAGAAACATAAAGACTTGAAGAAACAGCACTTCTGTCATTCTTTCCAAAAGTTCAGAGACCCACCGAAACCTGGTGGTCACCTCCACCAGTCTTCCCCATTTGAGGTAGGTGAGTCTTCTCTTTGCCACTCTTTCTTTTCCTGTAACATATATATGGATAGTAAACACAGTGGTTTCAAGTTTTAAAATTGTTTCTTCTGATTTTTTTGATGTGTCAGAAGATAACGGTGGGATTTCAGTAGGCTGGTGTTACAGGCAGCGTTGTTTATCTGGTGGTAATGTAGTGCCACCACTAGATATTAATGATACCGTGTTTGGGTTTAGTGTTACATATGCAGTTACTAAATAACATTTTGTGTGACTTTTCCATTTAACAAAATAAAAATAGCAAATATTGCAAAATAAAATCTCGACAAAATCAGACTGGATGCTTGTAAAGAGGTCTCTCAGCTTTTGACATTTCTTTCTACTACGGAGCCCATGGCTCTGATTTGGAAAATTCTCTTTCGGAGGAGCGTTTTGCAGTGATGCTACAGGGTAAATGGGAAGAATAATCTGAGAAACAGCCAATAATCAAGTTGATTGGTTTAGAAGATAGAAATTTAAAACCTACCTGAAGACTGCCATTCTCTTTCACTAGTCTTTTGTGACAGCACAATTGCAAAGTTATTGAGTCTGTTTCTGTTACTGGAAGATCATTCTTTGGTATTTTTCATTTTTTCTCTTGAAAGGTAGAGTATCTTTAATTTTAGATACATCAAATACCATAGTTGTAAGAATATTGTATGTATCTTAAGAGATTAGATGGGGACAGGATTTTTTTAATCTGTTAGCACAGACTTGTTATGTAAATAGAAAGCTCACAAAGCAAGGGAGACAGCACACGCACTGGGAAAACAGATGTCTCTTCCCCGAAATACGGTCACCATTACATTCCTGCAACTTGGTGAGAACTCATTGGGAAGTTTATTGTTACAGATATGTATGCAATCGAAAAATAAACATATTGTGGTCACTGTGTAAGTCCTGTACTTATCTCTGAATGGTAGAAATAAACTGGTCTGTTCGTGCATGGTGCAGTGCTATTTAATAACAGCCGGGACAGCCTGTGACAGTCACTTTCTTATATTAAATACCAGACTTCTGAAGTATAAGTGCTTTTTTTCAATGTCAAGTGTCCATTTTTTTAATTGAAAAAAAAAATATCCTTTGTATATATTTTTTTTTAAAAAAAAAAACGCTTATTTTTAATTCTTAATGATAAAACCTGCTAGTTCCTAATAGGCAAAGAAAGCGAGGGAGGCTGGGTAAAAGGAGAATGAGCACAAGACTTTCAGGAGGGGAAAAGGTCCCTTCCAACCTCAACAATTCTATGATTCTATGATTCTATAAAAGCAACGCGGAGCCTATTGAATTGGCCACAAAAGTTCTCCTGGCTCGCCATATAGGAGCCTTTTGACGATCACCAGTAGCCTCAGCTTCGTTTTTATAAAACTGTACTCTGTAGCTGGTCATCTGTGTCTATGGTGCTAGTATTCTGATGCTAGTAAATTTGTAAATGGCAAATGCATAATTAAGGTAATGTCTATTTTTTTTCAGTGGGAACTTTAATTACATCTTTGCTTACGCGTTTCCATTTGCGTATGCTCAGTATGGACAATTTTGATCATTAAGTTATTGCTACTATTTTAGACGTTATAAGTTAAAAATCAGGTTATTTATTTGAATTCATGTTAATAACGCTTTTCTGTTGATTTCTTGAGGCCTTTATTAGAAGCTTCTTTCATTGATGCTACCTCAACGCTTAGCACCCTCCACGTGACCCGGTTATTTTAAGCCCTAGTATGACTTAGCTTTCATTCTTGGGCTATTTCATCCATCTATTGAAATTGTTTCCAGTAAATTGGTTTTACAGTGTTTGCTGTGATTAGCATTATATGCTCAAGGGAAGTTCTACATAAAAATGTCTCTTATCAATACCTTTCAGCGTGTTTAAACATTAATAAATAATTTTATCTGAAGAATGTAATACCCATAGTGAAATTACGATCTAAAATATATTTGTATGCAAATTCTTTAATGGTAGGTTATACCACCTTTCTATTTGTTATGTTACTGTAAAGATAAGCTATGTTATGAAGCCATGGATCCTTATTTATCTGTAATTTTATGAATAACCTACATAAAAATGTTCATTCTTTGAAATATTTCATGCAGCTTATATACAACGGAAACAAGTTAAAAATTTCGGTCATTTCTACAGTTGAGGAAGAAATTATGTTTCAATTATGCCATTTATAGGTTATATTTTAAGATTTGGAATTTCTGGAGTAATTTAGAAAACATTGGCATTTGGTTTCTTGCTAAGCTGAAGGGAGTAGCTGAGGCCCGTTGGTAAGAGCCCAACCTTGTGAGTCCCGTGGATGCTTCAGCCTGTCTCCAACTCCATGAGACGGGAATCGTTCTCCTCTCACAGTATGTCCGATTCTGTTGGGAGTAACCTTTCCTGCAGCTCTCTGCGTTGAATACCCCAATTCTTTAGCTGCTAAAATGCGGTATATTTTTTCAGTCATATTTATTCAGTGTTTAGACCCGTAGGGCTCCTTGCATTTATAAACTCACAGTGTTCAGGTTGGTTTGTTCAGCAAAGTTGTTTAACCCTTTCAACTAAGGGGAAGAAGCTTTTTTTTTTTTTACTAATAGCAATATTAATTTTGTCATTATGTATGTTTTATTATTTATCTTTTAATTTTCATTATTTTAATAATATCTGTGGACTGGATATACCTTGTTAGCGTTCTAGATACATTAAAAAATTCAGTATTAAGAACAGGTAAGCCCGGTAATGTTGAGAAGCATTACATGTATAGTGTTTAAACAAGGAAGCTGTCTAGTGCCCCAAACTTTAAGAAAATCTAGACATGTGTTTTATAGGGGCGTAGTTTTCAAGACGATGCTGGTTGGGGAAGAACTTTAGTGAGCTGCTCATTTTTCTTCTATGAAAAAACTGCTGAAATGCAGTCTGGAAGAACCAAGACTCTTTGGAACCTATTTTCACAAAACTCTGCGCCTCAATTTTGCCCATAAATTGGGAAGGTGCAGATCAACTGGTAACTCAGTTAAATTAGTGGTACTAATAAAGTCAATGGAAGCCAAACACCAGGTCATCACCAAGAAAGCAAAAAGGTTTTGCTTATAAACTTAACTGAGATATTTTAATAATCATAGTAAATACTGTATTTAGTATTTGCAGCCAAGGTACTTTATGTGACTTACATGCTTATGTCCTGTTTGTTTGGCTTACCTGAAATTTTTCGTTCACATTTTGTATTAACAGGTTCTCTTTTAAGGGAGAAGGTTTTCACAAGAACCAAGACCTTTACTATGATGACAAATGGCTTTAAAAGAGATCGCAAATATGTGATCTGTAAATCAGAGCAAATTCGTTAGGCTTTATGCAGGATTCAAAAAGCGTTAACTGGCTATGTTGCATCTGTTTTCATCGAAGATTTGTTTTTTTAAAAAAAAAAGTAAAATCCCCAATAATTCTGAATTTGTTAAATGTGTATTTCTAATCCCTGACTGTGCCCTTACTGAGTCCTCAGGCCTTCCAGTGTAAAGCTTTAACGGCCTACATTAGCTCTTTTGGATATGCCTTTAACCTAACGAGCTCCAATCCATTCCACCTCTAAAAGAAGTAATTAATTGACTTAGAGTCCTGCAAAGACTGTTAACTGCTTTCAGTGTCAGAGAAAATGCAACTGGCACCATCAACGCCTCACTGAGTCTGGGCGAGTGGAGGACGACAGGTACATTTTGGTGGCGATTCTGAAGGAAACGGCTCAACAACAGGCAGATGTTACGGAATGCCCCAGGCTGGGTTTCAGCTGGGGGTTCACCAGTACGTGTGTACCTGTGCAAAGACTAATTAAATAGCTCATCAGCAATACTGGTGGAACTTTTTGCATAACCAAGGCCATTTACAGTATTGTAGGTCTTTACAGCCTAGACTTTGTAGCTGAGGGTTTTTAGCATGCATCGGTCCAACTCCAGTTGTCTGAAGATGTGACCTTTTTTTTATGCATATTAGTTCCATCATAAAAATCCATATACTCATTTTTATCAAAAACTGCTCATTCTTCTGGACAGTGAGCCACCGTAATGTAGTAAAAGGTATCTTTTTTTATCAGTTCCAATCAGAACCATCCTACCCTTCTTTAAAAGCAAATATTATTACAGTTTATACTGCAAAGTAATTGGATAAGGGCTTAGAAAGCAATCAAGAAAAGTGAAATAAAACCATTTGGCTCATTCTTTAATTTAAATAATGCAACTGTCTCACCAGATGTAACGTGGGGTGCAAGAGTTCCTCAGATGAGGGGTGTAGTAAGACAAGGAGCCAGCCTTGATGGACATAGCCCATTATCGAGATCTACACAGGAGACTGTCTAAAGCAAAGCTGAAAGTGCATCAAGAATTTTAAGAAGCCTGAAGATCCCCAAGGTAACTAGAAGGAAGACCATGAGGAGTAATGTAGGTAAGTATTCAAAAGTAAATCGATGCATTCCTTCAGCTGAGAAACTTTGGATTCTATTTTGATAGTTTTATGCTGTGGTAGTAAAGACGGTTACAGAATGTATTTCAAGTAGTATAATACAGAAGACTTGAGCCAGTGTTCAAAATCCTAATCAGAAGAACAGCAGACGTCTTCGACATTTAATGGTGCTGAAGTAGAAAAGTAAACAATTTAGCAATTCATATCTGTGTACGAGGTAGACAGTGCATCCATACGTGGACCTTTTTGATAACAGAACAAAGAAGAAAAAAGCATTCTTGACCTAGATTTAACAGATTGTTTTGAAACAGCATACGAAGCACAGTATTTTAATGGTAATAAAATTACCATTTTGTGACAGTGTAGTTCATATGGAGTATTAGTCATAATTGGTAGTAATATATTTTGACATAATTAAACAATAAAACTCCGGTTATCTCTATCAGAAAATATTCAGCACCATTCTTGACCTACATTATATTGTAGTAGCAAAGCCTGGCCCTGAGATGAAGCCACAACTTTACAGTAAAATGTAAAATGAAATGCTCTTATACATTTTCATAATCAAAATATAAAGTTATACCATGTCAACAACCAGCAGATGGAGAAAAAGAACGTCCTAGGAAGCTCAAAGAACACACTAGGAAACTGAGCTATAAATACCAGGCTAATTCCATAGCTTTAAGATTTCTCCAAAGCTTTTTTAAATCCCTCCAGAAAAGACTGAAGAGATCCCTAATCTGAAGTGCCCCAGTTGAAGAAATGTTTACGTTTTTATTTTTAAATAAAATTATTTTAGTCTACAATAGACTCTTTGGGCATCTTAATGAGTCAATATAATATCTGTACTATATTCGTTTTTTCAAAATAAGGTTTTTAAACACGTTGGTATTTTTTCATTCTTATCAGTACTTTTCTCAGAGAAAATACAGCGTTCTGTGTGATCACCTCTGAACTGATATGTACAGTATTCGCACAGAATACTTGACATTCACAACTCATTTTGATTCTCTGTTTTTTAGAGCTGTCCCTTTCAGTAGAGAGAGCTAACGGAATAGCAGACTTCTTTGATGGGGTTTTCTGAAAATTTGGAAAATGTTTTGATATTTTTTTTCCTTTGCATTTGTAAATTGGACCTATGGAACCCGCCATTGTGGCTATATTTAGAAATATTTCTCTGGCTTCCATACTTTATATTCTAAATTCTTGAAAGCAGGCTTTCAGGTTCCATGGCATTCTAGGGAGGATGATGTTCTCATGTTGTAATTGAATTTGGTGAATCTGCGATGTGAACAGGTTCTAAGGCGGATGTCTCTGAGAAAACCTGGATTGTGAGATAAGCAAGTTGTTGAGTGTATACGTGAAGGGATCCTTTTCTCCATAACGTTGGTTGAAAAGATGTACACACTTGTATTACTGAAGCACTGTGTCATGTTTCCTGTTGAAGTTAGCAAAGCCAGTAGTTTGGGATGTCATGAGCCAGAATTATCATGTAACTATAGCGTGATACTGGTTTGAAGGGATATCTGGAGGTCACTCAGACCGGCTGAGGTTGGAAGGGGCCTCTGGAGGTCATCTTGTCCAACCCCTCTGGTCAAGGAGGGTCACCTAGAGCAGGTTGCCCAGGATCATGTCCAGATAGTTTTCTAATACCTCCATGGATGGAGATGCCACCACCTCTCTGGGCAACCTGTGCTAATGCTCCATCACCCTCACAGTAAAAAAAAGTGTTCCCTGGTGTCCAGACAGAGCCTCCTGTGTTGCCGTCTGTGTCCGTTACCAGTGTCTTGCCACTGGACACCACTGAAAAGAGCCTGGCCCCATATTCTTTCATATGCTTTGGGAAGATTCCCCCAGAGCTTCTATTTTCCTAATATTTGTTCAAAACTTTCCATGTTGCACATGGGTCTGCTGTTTATCCTTTAACTTGGACATCAGAGGAGATTCTGGCTCCATCTTCTCCTTAACCACATGTCAGCTAGTTGGACAGAGCAAGATCTCCCTAAACCTTCTCTTCCTGAACTTCTCCTTCCGTGAGAATCTCTTCACTTCTTAAAAATGCCTCTTACTTTCTGCACTCATGTTTTTCTTGAGAAAATGCATTAAAAATAATACCTTTTCCAGAAACTTCTGATTTTTATTGCACGTTGCCTCTATAAGAGGAAGACAATTGGAGAGCTTGGGGGGAAAAAAATCTCAAATCCTTCATTCCTAGAGCGCTGGGAATTTTTACAGTGTGTAGTGCCAGTATCAGACACAAGCTTCGGTATGTGTTCACTGTCCGGGAGACCTCAGGCAGGATGTATTTTGCAGAACTGGGCGCTTTAAAGACAATTTGTATTAGCCAGAAGAAGGCAAAGCAGAGCAACAAGCTCTTGACAGATTTTGAAAGCAGGACTGTTGAAGCAACAGCGGAAAGGATTGGGTTGGTTTGTTCTAGGAAAAAAGAGAACGCTGTAAAATGGGCATAAGGCTTTAAAAAGATAAGAGGTTTTTTATAAAAGCAATGGCAGCAGTTACTCCATAGATTTAAAAAAAAAAAAAAAAATCTAATTTGCACAAAGGATAATTTAGGATAGATGTAAAGAGAAAACAGTGTCAACTTTTTTTGGTTTACCTCGTCTGACTGCAAATATGGATGAAAAACTGGGATATTTTCCCTCTAACTGTCATATAGTCTATGATAGGAAGCTTTTAAAAATGCATAAAGACACAGCTTTCGGAGACGATCTTGGTGATTGTGACCTTCCTCCACTGGCAGTGGGCTGAGCAGATTGCTCTCCTGAGATCCCTCTTCACATCCTCAGGTTCTCTAATTCTGTCAGCTTAATTGTGGGATTGGCTTTGTTTTATTTCCTTGCAAACTTTTTCTGTTACTGATAATGTACTTCAGTTTGAGGTATATGGTGTTTTAAAGTCTTTACTTATGGCAGTTTTCATGACAACAAAATGAACGAAAGGACCTTTTTTCTTAAATAAAATGCTTTGAAAGGCTTTGAAAAGCTCTTTAAAATGGAGTGAAGTTCAGGTTCAGCAGCCTTTGGGAGTTTGCCACTGATATCCTTGAATTTAGATTTCCATTGAGATGGTAGGCTGAAATGTAACATAGGAAATAAATACATGCAAAACAAATGTGGGAAGCTCTCGTACCTCTCTGTAGCTTGAATTCCTATTTTTTAGATTTTCCTGCCAAGAGTTTGTGGCATTTCTTCAGGACACAAATGGCTTTATTTATGTAGGGGGTTTTGTGACAGAATATATTTGTGTTACTAAATGAATTTCTTTTGATCAAGTTTTAAATATGTTGTGATGAGGAGCTCACTAAGTGGTTCTTTGCCCACCTTTTTTCCAATAGCTCACTTTTTGGAGCATGGGGCCAGAACATGCGAAATATCTGTCTTACGGACCTACTGTCTGCGTTCCCAGAGGCATTTTTCAAGCCTATTCAGAGAATAAAGGACTGTTTGAGTTTTAACTTAGTCTCTGACACAACGCATTGTCCTTCGATTGGGATGAAGTAGTGTGTTTTCATCTTTTTTGGAGCTTTGTTCTTAAAACTCTCGGATGTGCAGCATCCTTCAAGGGACACATGGGTTTAATTTCTGGGTGCCTGTGGTCCTTAACTGTCATATTTCTTTTCTCTGCCTTGACAAGCTGGTGCAATTCTCTTGTACTTGACAAGCTTGAATGTGATTCACCCTTTTGTTTAGTTCCTTCTGAAGAGAATCAAACCCTTTTTGTCTAGCTTAGCGTATGTGCAGTCTGTTGCACATGCGGGAAAATCCGGTTTAATAGTGTATGAAGCGAGCAAAGCCGTGGATAGCTGGCTTGGCAGGACAGAGTCGAGCATCGTTACCAGGTACCATCTTGCTCTACGTTAAACCTAACAATATCATGTTTGGATGGCAAAACGCTTCCATGGAGAGTTTCACAGCCCCTGTACTGAAACAGAGAATAGAATGCTTTTTATTATCATAAAAACAAATGTTTCATCTTCTAGGAGCCAGACTGCAGTCTTCACGGTTTTATTAGACAATGAAATTTGTCATTATTAAGGTGTCAGTGTGAATACGGCTGATAATTGTCGTATCAAAATTCAACCCAAAAATACACAGACACTAACATTTAGGCGCTTTGCTCGTTTTAGTAGGTTAAAAATACCTTGGCTTTCTTAACAGTAAATCTCTGAGTGAAGGGAGTGGGACAGCCACGCGGAAAAAGGGGCTTCACTCATGAAGCACAAAATCTTATTTGAAACTAGTGGCGTGCGTACAGTCGAGAACTTTATCGTCTTTGTTGCCGGAATACAGATTAAACTTCAGTAGAGTAGGTTTTTTAAAAAGAAGTTGTACATTAGCAATTTTCTTAAATATTAGCTTATTTTATCTGTGCTCATGGTGTTTTATGGAAATGTGGTGTGTCCAAAATAAGTGGAAACAGGTATTTATTGCAGAGTTTCAAAAGAGAAATAACGTTCTGAGGAACCTTTCTGATTAAGTGTTTATAAATATGAAGAAATAACTCAGAATCATGCAGTATTGAAATCTTAACATCGCACGTGGACTGTATTGCTTACTTTTGCTTATCTTTGGTTTCGACTGATCTCTTTGTTTTTCAGCTCGGACTGAACAAGATGAACGTACCCACCTTCAATCTAATGCTTAATGAGGAAAAAGGTCAGGCTGGCTTTTTTTTTTTTTTTTTTTTTAAGTCCTGTGCCCTGCTGTTAATTAGTATATTAAAACATACTTTATATTTGCATTACTTATTTCACCTATCTTAAATAACAAACCAAACGTGACTTTTTAATAGGAGGGTGAGGAAGAGTATTTTTAAATGGAATGGTATATTCATAAAACGGCTGACTCAGACCAGGGGAAGCAGAAAAAGAAGCTATAGAAGGAAAGGTCATGTATACAAATCTTCATAAAGATTCATTTAAAAATTATTAAACTTAACAATTAATGGACCTCTTGTATATCAGGAAAGAAATATTTGTCATCATTTTCATGGAGTGAAAGCATTTAGAAGGATTAAAATTGCCCACTTTTTTTTTTTTTTTTTAAAATATCGTTGAATTTCTGAGTCCTGTTTTAGAAAACAGAACTGTCTGTCTCTTAAATAAAACAACAGGGCCAAATTCTCCAAATACGTCCACATTCGATTAGTATATCACTGGAAGACAGTAATAATCTACGAATGCTAGAGATTCATCTATCATCTTGTACAGGTTTGTAGCACACCAGACCTGAAGAGGCAGCCCAAGCTCTCAAGCGCTATTACGTTTATGCCAGATAAGGCTGTAGGGTTTGCATTAAGGTGTCTGAATAGCTGATTTTTATGTTATCATATTTTTTTAATAACGTAAGAGTATTTTCATGAGGGAAATTGCTGAGTAGAGATACATAATTCAGTAAACAATTTTAAAAAATGGCACTTGGAGAAAAAATTCCCCGTGTCTAAAAATGGTATAGTCACGTGACTTATTACTTTGGCACAAAAGCATAATTTACAGGTTTAATTTGCACTCCTACTATGTTTCTGACATTCTCTTGCGCAGAAAGTGAATCGGAATTATTCAAATGATTTAAATATTGCTGTGTCCTGAACTTCAGGTGTCTAATACAAAGGAGGTTTGTCGAGTTTATTGAGGCCTCTGCATTTAAGATATGGGAGTATGATTTTCAATTTTACCATTTATTGCTTAATTTTTGATATTCTCCAGTGCACAGTTAATGGAGATCTGGGGGTAATGCGGTAATTGTTATGCCAGCAGCGTGGGGCCTTTCGCCATACTCCCAGCAACCTGATTTTTTCCTCTTTAACGACATATCTAAAATCTAATTTGAGTTTTCATGTTCAGGTTTTGAAATCGTTACATTTAAATACTCTTTTCTTTTCAAATTAACTTTTTTGTTTCCACAAATTACTATTTCCCTGGTAACCGGTAAGTCAATAACGTACAGCAAAGCTGTCAGCTAGAACTGAACACTTACAAATGGTTATTACCTATTTGTTTTCTGCATCTGTTTATTAGATACCTTAAGAACATTTTGTATCAGGTGTTCCTGAAATTCAAATAATCTTCATTATAAAATTGTTACAAAACTATATTTAACTATTTCAGAATTTCGGAAGCCTGAAACATGGGAATTGAAAGAAGAGTTTGTTATTTGTTTATTCATGTGCTTGGATCTTCTTTTCAAATAATTTTAACTTTGGTCTGAAACTTTAAAATATTTATAAATTTAATTATATTTATAAATTCTTTCTAAATGCTTGTAATATTTATTTCGCTAATTTTTAACTATGTCATTTCATAATAATGAGTGTGTTGCTCTTGGAGTTTTAAGTATATGTTAATTTTGACTTCCTTATCACTTTTTTGGACAAATGTGAATGTCTTCAGTGGTTGTTTTCTAATGATTACGTTAGCGAGAGTGATCCCGCTGTGACAAAGCAGGTTCTTCTCTATTCATATTCTTTTCGGTTGTGTCAGTTGGTCTTGGAAGGTCTGAATTCTCTCTCTTGCAGGCGCAGATGGCTTTTTTTTCTCCACATTTTGCAGTCATCTTTTTTCCTTGATGTGGAGTCCAGTAACTTTCCCTGATAGACTCTTCTAGAGCTTGATAGTTTCTTGTAGAATGAGAATTGGTGTAGAAAAGTTTCAGTGTTATAACCATGAAAGACACCTGAAGCCACAGAGAATTAAGATCTACTCATGCGTGTTCCAAAGTACTAAATTCTGGAAAGGCATTAGAATCACAGAATTGCCTAGGTTGGAAGGGACCTTTCAGATCATCTAGTCCAACCATCAACCCAACTCTGACAAAAAGCCAACAAAATCAAAATAGATCAACAAAATCAAAATACTTAAAGAATTGTGGCTTCCTTATGGCAAGATAGGTTTTGGAGGAGACAGAAATTTCTATTCAAAGAAAGCCCCCAAAAAGTGTCCTTCCCAGTTGCAGAACTGATGATGTATCATCACTGCGTGATGAAGAAAGAATAAAAAGAACTCTAGAAAAGCTGTTCAGAAGAAAAGTTCAAGTATAAATTCTCTTTATATTGTAGAAAGCTTAGTACTTTAAAATGCTCGGCTAGGGAGATCACTATGCAGCTCTTCTCTGCGATGTAGTACTTCACTTGCTGTCTTATTTCAGAGAATATAAAAATAATCAGTTTGTATAGGATTGGTTTAGCTATGTATGAATGGCTTTTGGCCATTAAAAAAAAAAAAAAAAAACTCCAAGTCCAGGTTTGCTTCTCCTAGATTTGTAGGTTGCTGAAGATGGACATTGTATATTATACAAGTTCCTCATTTCCTTATACGAGTTCTCCTAAAGTGCCAAAGTGGATGTAATAACATTTCTTCACTTCTTCTTAACGTATAGGTTAGTAATATTCTATTTCATTATATTCCCTAAGAAAGGTTTTGATAATGGTGACATGATTCTTGTCTTCAGAATAACTTGATTTAAATCACATACCAATTATTTGTCTTTATTTTTAAAAAATCTGAATGCTTAGATTATTTTGACAGTAAGGTAGGGCTGTCTCACGCGCGCGCAGTTTTGACCTATTTCCCTTGTAAAGATAAAAATTAATGTGGTGGAAGGCCTGAAAGAGCGTTATGTATTCTTCTGTGGACTCTATTGGGTGGCCGTTGTGTTTATTAAATTCTTCTTGAGTAGACAGAGCTGAGGTTTGAAAAGAAAAATCCTTTTGTCTCCTGACATTTTTTTGATTGTCGTGTAGCTCAGTTTTGCTTTTTGTCAAAACCCTTTCCGAGATGCTGTGTGTGTGCGCATACGTGCACGTGTGTGCACAAAGGGCGTACGTTCTCTGTTCTTTCATGTGGTTAGAGGCAGTCATACTCTGAGAAATTTTCAGGTTTGTGTACTATACATACACTAAAGGATGCTAAAAGAATGATGCTCCTTCCCAGTTCAGCCATTGGACAACTATAATGGCACAGTTAAATCCACTAAATTGAGGATATAATGCAGTTCAGTGGACTCTACTTTTTACCTGCTCTATGGGCATTGGTAGGAAGGGTATCGGGTGTAAGGTTACAACTTCTGACTAGGTAACAGCATGCAGGTCCAAAATGCTCCAAGGGAAGAGGTTCGTATTGTGTGCTCTTAATGAGCAGCTAGAATCCACGAACATAAATCAGTCTTTCTCCATGAGAATCTTTTCTTTATTGTTTTATTAGTATAGATTACTAAAGAGTAGGTGTGAAGCGATTGCTTTATTCATGACTGTGGTTGGACTAGATGATCTGAGAGGTCGCCTCCAACCTGGGCAAGTCTATGATTCTGTGTAGTCTGGCAGCATAGGAAACCAAATAACACAGGATTCTGTCCAAGCACATGCAGGTAAGACATGGCCAGTGGGCTACTGGTAAAGATTGCCTGCTGGGCTTGTAGAGATAGGTACAGTGGCCAGGACTCTTGACACTTTTGCTTTTTATGAGTGAATTAATCCAAATAACTATCATTTTAGAGAGTGGTTAGATTGGGATCTTCCAATTCTAAAAAGTTCTACAGCATCAAAAGTTGTATAAATCAGGAATGCAGAAGCCCTGTTATAGTACAAAATAAACTGCCCTTTCTACAGTGTAAAATAATTCAATACCAAAGGTACTTGGACTAGTATAAACTGATTCGACACTAGGGCAATTTAAAATGTATCATTTTAATTAAGTCATTCAGTGCAGATCAGTTTTCTTGTTGTTGCAATGTATCCTTCATACTCTGGATTTAGGAGTCAGATGAAGATGTCTCTCCCACCAAAGACCAGAGTATATCGTGTGTACAGCTGTATTGTGGTCCTGGATACCAATGCAATGAGATAAGATTGACGGAAGAAAGGTTTCCTTTATACTTCAGGCACATTTGTTTGTTGAATCACTCCCTTAAAAATAGGGCTTCATAAAGTATTCGATACCAGTGTAATTAGTCAAGAGAACGCTTCTTTTCAAAATGGAAAAGCATTCCCAAAAAGTGGTGCAACATTTGTATCTAATTAGATGATACAGGAGAATCCTAGCTAATTGCTTTGATAGACTTAAATAGATTAATAATGTGCAAGTGATAACTAAATAAAAACTCATTTTAACTCATCGTGGTTTGAAAATAGTGCTTTTTAAGAAGCTAAAACTTCCTGTTAGTTCTCAAAGCCCAAGACGGTGATTTGAGGGCATTTCTCTTTCTGAATTTATTTTGTAGGTTTTCTTGGGATAGAATGGAAGGGCTGGGAAGTGAGACTGCAGTTTGTATCTCCAAGCAGTGTTTTGTGTACGTTCTGAGTGTTGGCAAAACTTTGTACCCAAAATCTGGTCATTCCATAAGTAAGCCCTGGGGTTTGTGCATCAGAGGCGGTCATTGATCTCCAAGCTCTGAGCAGCCTTTCTCTGTCATACCGGGAATTGTTGGGCACACTTTCAAGTTCGTGTAAGAAAAAAGTATTGGAGCATCTTTGCAATATTAGTCTGTCAAACTTTGCCTTAAGTGGCTCGATGTCCACTTATTAATAAAAGAAATGTTATATTGGTATTCCTATCGTATGTGATAGATCTGAATCCAGACTATTAGTATCTTATTTAAGTTTCTTTTCACTCTGTACCAAATTTTCAATTTCACCACTTGACTAAAAAATGGTTAAAATAAACATTTAACAGCTGAGTGTGCAAAGAGCCTTCCTAAAATGCAGCATTTCAAAAAGTGAGGTGGTTGCATTAAAAATTGAAAACATACTTTCAGCATATGAAAATTAAGGAGAAATTTTCCATGGGAGGAGGGGTTTGAAGGGGCTAAAGGGGGGAAACAAGTCAGTGTAGCTTTGCATAGTTCTCCAATGAAATATTTTTAAGCGTATTGTAATGAAACTGGACTGCAAAACAAATCTATACAGCATGTCTTGGCGCACAGAAAAAAAAGAAGTAATTGATTTAGATGTGGAAAGTTGTGTTACTCGTGGTGAGATAACATGAGTTGTCTGGAGTTGTTATGAGATTACAGAGAAGAGGTATTTATTACATGGGTTGATGAAAATCAGGCCTTTGGATAGAATCCAGTGTCCAAAATACTTTGGATTTCGTCCAAAATCCAAATATTTTCTATCCCAATCCAAAGTACTTCAGATAGAATACTTCGATGGAGAAGGGGGAAACGGTACATCAAAAGAGACGGGATTTTTCTGCAATTGAGTTGGAGGATTCTGGGCTTTGAATAACCAAATGGATGCTCTCTGTGTCAGAGCATTCATGGTCAGCCTGGTCCCTATTGGGATCTAAATGTCTCCTTCAACCTCACAACAGTTTGCCAAATCTAATAGAGTGGTGCCACTGTCCCCTCCAGTTGCCCCTTAAACATGCAACTTCTGGTCTAGGCTGCCTTATCGTATAAAATGTACTATAAAAGCTGCCTGTGCCAGCGGTAGGGTGAAAAAGAGCCAGACCCAGCCTAGTTTAAGTGACTCTTGTCGTCTTTTTCTCTGCTGTCTTCCTTAGCTCCATTTTCTTGGCTCAGTTGGGGCCTACTGGAGAGATGGGGAGGGACTCTGGATCAGGGAGGGGAGCCATGGGACGAGGGGGAAGGGTTTGAACTGAAAGAGGGTGATTTAGATGAGATGTGAGGCAGAAATTGTTTGCTGTGAGGGGGGTGAGCCCCTGGCCCAGGTTGCCCAGAGAAGCTGTGGCTGCCCCATCCCTGGAGGGGTTCAAGGCCAGGTTGGATGGGGCTTGGAGCAACCTGGGCTGGTGGGAGGTGTCCCTGCCCAGGGCAGGGGGTGGCACTGGGTGGGCTTCAAGGTCCCTTCCAGCCAGAACCTTTGCATGATTCTTTGTTTGGCTGATAACCAGTTACTGGGAAAATGCAAAGGGTGTCTGTCCGTTGTTGAACCAGATTTGAGAGGTTTAACTCTTCTTGGAGAGACCTGTAGTACCCTTAACTTTTCTATGCTGTTAGGGAGTTAGATAAAATAACACATATCAACTCTGCACATTAGTAAAGAATTTTTATACCAAAACATTGATGGCAACCTCTTACTTTTGCCATTCATGCCCAATAGAAATGTGCAATGGTTCCAGTATGTGCTGGGTATTTTATCGCCTGCAGTTTGTGGAAATTTGCACAAAAGTGTGCCGGGCTTCAGTGAAAAAAATCTCGCTTCCATGAGCGTTTTTGCTATAAACACATAAAACATGGCTAGTTACGCGCTGATTAGCTGTGTCCTTCTACATGGCTAGTTACACACCGATTAGCCATGTGCTAAGAAGCTTCCAGGGAGCCTTCGCCCTCTTCTGTAATTCATGGCACGCACACACATCGGCGTGTCCTCACAGACCCCAACTGGCATATGAGCGCAGTCAATTACAAGATAAAAGGTCAAATTTCGATGATGTGAATAGCATTGTTGCCTGTTTTCCGCTTAGAGCGAGTGTGGTGCTTGAAGTATTTTTGTACCTGGGGTGGAATGGAACATGGATCTTCATACCGGTGCTCTGATTCATTTTTATTTTTTACATCACTCAAACCCTCGTGTTCGTTTACAGTTCTAGTACTTCTCAAGAAAAAGTCATACAAATAATAAGCTTTGACTGAAGGTATGTGATTGAAACAGCCGTTTTATTCCGTTTCACTGTACTGAGTAAAAATATTTAAATATTTTCCACAGAAGAAGCGGTTAAGTGAATTCTTTTGCCTCTTTTAGTACTATTTCAAGCTATGTGCAGTACAGAAAAATGGTTTATCTGATTAGATGATGATAAGTATTATGGTGGTGATGGAATGGGACGTTAGCTGAGGCAGGGCATTGCAGAACCAGGAGAAATATAAGGTTACTTCGAAGTGTCTCTTGCTGCTTGTGCAAAAAAGAAATTGATGGCTATTATTTTCTCGTAATGGATCCAGTGCAATTGCCCTAAATAGCAACATGAGCCACAGCAAGACTGGGCTAAGAGATGAGCAGCCTTCTCTGGGCTACGTGCTTCCAGTGTTTTAAATATATATTTTCTGATTCTGATTTTACTGTGTTACAGAAAGCTAATTCTCATTAAAAGCAACAGGGAAATTATTTACCTGTTTTAGCCTTACATGGGACTTGTAATAAAAATGCCTATGCAGCATTCAGCAATAATGCTGAAACTTGAAGGTAAATTCTGCCTCGGTTTTGATGAGACATCATCGGCTGCCTTCTTAATCGGGATAAAACCAATCACCCACCAAAACTTCTAAACTGAAAACCTGAGAGGACTCGAGAGTCCTGAACTGTTGCCAAGTGCTCTCCAAATCCTATTCCTACGTAGCAGATTTAGAGATTAAAGGATAGATTGTTGTCATATGAGAGACGGCAAGGTGTTTGGTGTGACATTCCCTCTCACCTTCGCTGGCTGGTACTGGGTCACCTCTCCGCTGGCAGTGACCAGGATCTCAGCATGGTCTCCTCATCCCTTTCCCGGTTTTGGCCGGCCAAGGATTACAAGCTACTGGAGTGCTCCAGAGGGTAGAAGAGTTATAGAGCTGTCTAGGTTGGAAGGAACCTTTAAGATCATGTAGTCCAACCATCAACCTAACACTGACAAAAACCATTAAACCATGTCCCTCAGCACCACGTCATAGAATCATAGAATCGTAGAATTGCTGAGGTTGGAAGGCACCTTTAAGATCATCGAGTCCAACCTTTAACCTACCCTGACAAAAGCCACTTCTAAACCATGTCCCTAAGTGCCCCATCTACCCTTTTTTTAAACACCTCCAGGGATGGTGAATCCACCACCTCCCTGGGCAGCCTATTCCAATGTTTAGTAACCCTTTCAGTGAAAAAATGTTTCCTAATATCCAATCTAAACCTCCCCTGACATAACTTGAACCAGTTTCCTCTTGTCCTATCACTTGTCACCAGGGAGAAGAGGTCAGCCCCCACCTCTCTACAACCTCCTTTCAGGTAGTTGTAGAGGGTGATAAGGTCTCCCCTCAGCCTCCTCCAAGCTAAACAACCCCAGCTCCCTCAGTCGTTCTTCATAAGATTTGTCCTCCAGACCCCACGTCCACGTCTTAGAAACATATAAGACATCTACGTCTTATAAATACTTTCAGGGATGACGATTCCACCACCTCCCTGGGCAGCCCGTTCCAATGCTTCACAACCCTTTCGGTGTAAAAATTTTTCCCAATGTCAATCGTAAACCTCCCCTGGCGCAACTTGAGGCCATTTCTTCTTGTCCTAGTTGAAACAGATCCCTGCAAAACAGTGCCAGGCTGTTCCAGAAGCCTTTGTCCTGCAGAGGATTGCACTCTTTATTCTGAAAATCGCACTCCGTATTCTTTTGATTTCAGCGCCTTAGTCAAGGGGGTAGGTCCGGCCGGCTCCTTTCTCATCCGCATCCTTCTTTTTAATACCATGGCTAGTTTTTTTTGCTTCATGTAGCATTTTGAACTTTACATTTATAAGTAGTACATCTGAAGAGAACGTACAGCATAAGTGTACTTAAGGGAATATTTTTGAGGACTATTATTTATGCCTCTGTAGTCTTCCTTTAGTGGTCTTGAAGGAAGGAACTGTTGTTACTGTTAAATATAGATGTAACCTGGTGTTGCTACTCTTGTTGCAGAGATGTTGTAGGATCCTAAGACTTTATGTTCCTTTTCTATCTCAAAAAATACCTTTTCTTATCAAAATTAGTCAGGTCTATACTGACGTTTACTGTGTGTTAAAATATCAGCATAACATCAGCATTAGGAATAAGGCAGAAGTGACATGCAATTCCAAATGAAACCTGTTAGCACCATTCCTGCCATAGTCATCAATGACGTCTTCCATTTGAGTCCAAGGGTTGTTGGTTTTTTCTGACGCATTTACTATTTGGGTCACACATTCCATGTTTGTCTCCCCTTAATAAAAAGTCCAGTCGGAAGAGTTAAGTCTCACCTGGTCAACTTGAAAACCCGTTTTGGGGGAATAACACTGTTTGCATCATTCTGAACTTCTGTCATGAAGATTTGCTCATACAGTATAATCATACAGGGGGAAATTATTACTTGGGATATTCAGATTTTTTCATAGGTATTCTGAGATCAGTGCATTGATGCTAGCTTCTCCCTTTTTATTATACAAATTTTTTGTAAGAAATTATTATTTTAATTTAGTCTGAATGCAGGGATTTTCCATTTTTATGGATATTATCAACCCTAGAAGCAGCTTCCTTCACATTAAATTCATTCAGTTCTATAAACAGTTTTTAAAGAACATTAATTGAGCTCGTCATCTGTTGATAATTCTGAATAGAAGCATATGTGAAACTATTCAGTTAAAAGATACATCCCTTAATTCCCCCAAACTGTACATTAACTATTTAATAACAGTTGTACTCTCTTAGCTTTTAACATGTAGCTCTGTTGCGTTCACATATAAATAGAATACGCTAGCAGGTTTATATTTACCCTAAGCCTTATTTTCATGGTTTCATTGACATTTAAAATTTTGATTCTAAGCTCTTTAAATGGATGCAGCTGTATACATCTTCATGAGTTACTGAACTGGGCTGAAAGACTTCAGAAAATGGCTCATGTGTTTTCTATATCTGTATTTTTCAGGCTGTTTCATTGGAGCCAGGGAGTCATGAAAGAAACTCAAGAAGACAACTTGGATAATGAACGGAAGATAAAAAGAAAACAAAAAGAATGTGGCATATAAAGGGTATAATACCTGGAGGTATTAGATCTGACTCATATTTATAAAAATGAGACGAGCTTTCACAAAATACAAGTTATCTTAGACAGTCATCAAGCTTGGAGCCATGCTGTTGAACTAGAAATTCTCCTTTTCCCCATTCTCCTTTCTGACAGGTAACAAAGGATTGGTGAATTATGATTTTCCCAAGTTGGAAGCACTAATTTTTATCTATATAGTTCATCCTTATGAATATATAAGGAGTTAAACATTGCATATTTAATGTGGATTATAATGGGAAAGTGACTCATTAACAAAAATGGCCACTTTTAAGGACTTGGTTTCAAACTGAGCTGGAGCCTCCCAATGCACTTTGTACAGTTTGGGGAAAGGTGTGCTGAATGGCCTTCTTTGGGAGGCCATGATGACATGTAGTAAAAGGATATCATCTTACTGTTGATATCTTTGAAGACTCATAAACAGAAACAGAAAAATGAATGGTGGAAAGGAGTGTGACGGAGGGGACACGGATGGAGGGCCACCAGCAGTGCAAGTTCCCGTTGGTTGGCAGCGGCGGGTGGACCAAAGTGGAGTGCTCTATATCAGGTAAGGTTATCCCAGGTGGTTGCTCTTTTGTTTTCCTTGTAGTTCTGCCAGGACGTGTGGTAAAGTCGTGACTCGGCTGATCTTGGTACTCAAGAACTTCAAGGGCTTGTTCTTTTGGAAGCGCAAGATCCTTTTTTCTGCTATTAGTGGAGTCCACTTATGTCAGTTGTGCCGTTTGCATGCCCTTAGTGTACTCTCAAATCTAATATTGCTTGGTCTTGAAAATTTGATAATCCTTACTATACATTTTGCTTTAGGCATGAATAGTTCTTTATTACTTATTATTGTCATGCGGATTTGAAAGCTGAGCAGTAGCAGATTTAACCTTACTTAATATCTTCATTATTCAAACCTTTTACGATGAGACGAACCAGAGGTTTAGTTATACGGCACACCTGTGATGGTGAGAAATCTCTGCTGTCTTTTGCCTACTCCCAGATGCGTAGGCATCGCCTTTTCCTTGCACCACCACGGGCTTTCGATAAGAGCCTTTGTTGGGGGAGTTGAAAGCAGTGATCTGGCTTGCAGACAGCTTATGGCAGGTAAGGTACAGTGGGACTTGCTGCTGCTGTCAGCAACACAACTGTTGTGTTTTATTTAACTCTCTTTTGAAAGGAAATTTAATTGGTGTACTTAGCTGCAGAAAATAGCAGGTTTTATGTGCCCTGTGAATGTTCCGTGTTCGCTACCACTGACGTTCTCCAGCAAGATTTACTTCTGTGGATTCCCCACATTCCTCATGTAGAAAAAACAGGAACACACGCCTAAATCCAAAGTTTTAGGTAGTTTATTTGTTTATTTTGTTAGCTTATTGGATTTTTTTGCATCACCCTGGAACAGTCACAAAAGAAATGCATTGAAATTACTGTTAAATGAATGTGTTCAGACGAACAGGCTACAAATTAAATGTTATTGGAAAAAAGATCAAAGTTAGCTTTAACAAAATATGGGTTCATCAGGTTTACATCACAGAAGTCTAAATGATTACCAGTCTGTTATTTGCTTAATCTTATTCCACAAGTCTGTGATTAAAATAACCACTTCTTCCCCACATTTTATGTATTACCAACACAAAATTCTTTAACAAGTCAGAGCATACCCCAATTTTACACTAAACTGCCATAAAAGATCAAATGCATTCCGGGATTTCTTGTTTATATTCTCAATTAGCAGAATCACACAAAATCCATGTCAGTGATACGCATGTCAAAGATAAATCGCCTTCCCCTTATATTTCTCATTACAGCTATAATTTACTGGGCCTTTGCCTTAGTTAAAAATCAATGAGAAAGAAAAAGTTGTGGGTTGGGGTTTTTTTTCCTATCATCCCTGTATCCAGGCGTCAGGACATACAATGCTTTGGTATTTTTATATATCTGACGATCCTACCTGCTTTTGAACTTCCATTTTCTATAGCTGTAAGAAGCAGGCCACAAAGCTTGTGCTGCTTCTTCAGGCGTATGTCTTACATGTTCATAAACTAGTAAAAGGTGGTATAATTCTGCCAGTTATTTGCTTTTCTACCTTCTTATTATATGTAGTTGTTCAGGGCAACTTTCTTAATATTTCTGTTCTGAATTGCCTTATGGAAAACACTGTTTTTATTCAGTTGGCCCGGCTAATCAAGTCGACCTGTTGCCTTTCTCAGCTTGGAGAGGGTTGTGGCATTTCTGCCCTCCTCCCGAGTTTTGCCCCTGTGTACGTTTTTTCCCTCTTTAATCCAATGGTTAATTTTCTGGTTGCCTTCTCTAAGCCGTTCCGATGAAGGGGAAGGCTCGACAACACACTTGGTGTGGTCCACGGCTCTTACATTCTTACTTGGTGAAAAGCCCAGGGTAGGACATGTTGGTTGGAGAGGATGGAAGTCAAATAGTCCAACCTCCTGCTTGACGTGGAGCGTCTGCAACACTCGGTCGGGTCAGCCTTTGGTTTCGCCAGCAGCATCTTCAAGTATTGAGTTTCCACAACCTCCCTGGGAAACCTGCGCTAGTGCTGCCCGGCTCTTCTGAAGGAACAACCACCCTGAAAATACGCACAGCATTTATTGAGAGAATGAAAGGTCAAACAATATTGACTCAAAAAATATCCAAGGGAAAATTAGTGTATATATTAAGATCTGACATGATTTAACTAGAATAGATGATCCCAGCTGGATAAGGACTCATTCTAGTTGTGCTTCCTTATAAAGCGTGCACGCTCTTCTATCAGCTGTCAACAGTTGCTTTGGATTAAATCCATTAATTAACTCAGTTTATTACCTGGTAAAGGCACGGAGCTGAGTCTCAGTGCTTTTCTTAGTAAAACAATACCACAGCCTCTAAGTAGAACCTAGATCTCTTCTTCAGCTTAGAGTCAGCAGTGGAATAAACCGAGAAAAGCTCTTTAATAAGAGGAAAAGATTTCAGAACTGTCAGTAACAGATACTACTATATTTTATAATTTGCTCTTTTTTGTTTCTTTGGGCTCGGAAAACCTCTTGATGACCTCAGTGATGGAAAAAAAAAAAGCTGGTAGTTTCTTACAAAGGAAGCTGCTGATTATCCCTTGCGCTGTAGAAGTGCGAGAAAATCTCTACATGCAAAAGATACTTTGCAATTACATAGGTCTGCCCGGGAACAAGGCAGAAACAGAAAAATGGGCCCTTTTTAGATTTTGGTGTTTCTTGTGGACAAATAACCACGCATATATGTGCAGTAGGGATGCTGAATCCCATGTGCCACAGGTTGAGTGGACTGACCTGCGCGCTCCTGGCAAGCGCGAGTGTCCAGACCTTCCTTTACACCCACCACCGATCCTCGGTGCTGTATGAACGGGCCCTTCAGGTCTGTTGTTTCCAGGACACAGAATCTCCTTGTGCCTGAACTGGATATATGCACCCAGGCAAACTGCATGCCAAGGAAGGTGATTTAAAATCCCTTTATTCTAGAAATAGGAAAAAAAAAAAAAGCTGTGGTGGTATAGCTTTATTCTCGCTGCTCAGTGGACGTTTTTTACCAATGCAAATAAAAAGGCATCCTGACTCCAGAGGATGGAATCATAGGATCATAGAATGGTTGAGGTTGGAAGGGACCTTAAAAATCATCTGGTTCCAACCCCCTGCCCTGGGCAGGGACACCTCCCACTATAGCAGGTTGCTCCAAGCCCCGTCCAGCCTGGGCTTGGACACCTCCAGGGAATATTCCCAGGGATGCCTTTTAACGCAAATATTTAAGCATCACAGAAATGTAGATGGGATAACGTAGAGCAAATGCCAGTCTCAGTCTCCCCCCCGGGAAGAACATCTTCAAGTGTGGACCTTGCCTGGGTGAGCAGTCGCTCCTGCGTGCGTGGGCAGGACAGGCTGGGAAAGTCCAAAGCCATCGGCCAGTGCTGGAGATGCGGAGCCAAAGTAGAGACGAAGTGATGCCCACCGAGTTAAAATGTGATAATGGGAGCCTCGTGGTTTAACCAGTCTGTAGCTGACATTAAAATAAATAAAAATAAAGAGTAATTTCCCCCTGTTCCCCAAGTATTTCAATTTGAGACAGGGGAAGTTTGACCTTCTGACCTACCTACCACTGCATACCTCTCCCATTATTTTTAGATTGCTCTTTCATCTTGCTCTACCCTCAGAACTGTCACTATTGCACGTATTTGACCTGAGCGCTTTTCTCTAAAATAACTGTTTCAGGACAAGTCTGGCACATAAATTACTCACTGAATCTGTCAGCATAACTGAACGTCACTTGAAGGTGTTGCTTTGTAAGTGACTTAGCTCTTGTGCAGAATTAAGTGTTTATACGTTGGGTTTTAACTGCAAAAGTTTGTTGTAGTTTGGAATTTTGACTCTTGGCTGTTTTCATGATCCAAACTATGCCACCTAAGTTGTTTTTGTTAAAATAAGGGCTATTTACAGCTGCCACTAAGAACCAGTATTTTAGCCGTTCCTCATAAATTATTGTATTCTCTCCCTGATAAACAGATTAGACAGCTAAGTAATAAAGAGCAATCTGGAACGCAGAGGCTTGTGACATGAGAACTTTTTTTATCTTATGAATTAGTGATTTTGCTGTAACAGGATTTCCAGTATCCTATTTTTGGATATGGAGATAATGATTTTCTGGTGGGAGAAACCCGAGTGCAGTTTATCAGAAACTCACTGGACTGGCTTCTTGCTGTAACATTTCTCTACTTTCAGTGAGAGGGTTGAAATTTTGACTGAATGAAACCAAATTGTTTATGCAACCGAGAGACCCAGAGTTTTGTTACTGGGCCCCTTTTTCTCCTTCTTCTTGAAACACACTTTCGTGTGTGGTTTTTTTCTTCTTAAATTAGGTCCCGGTCCTAAAAAGTGCCGGTGACTGTCGTGCCTGCGTGGAACTGGGTGATGCGATGGAGGGGGAGGAGGTCCGTGGGGGCTGCGCTCTGCCTGGGTGTTACACTTTACAGGAGAGGGGAGGGAGAAGAATTATCTTAGTGTTGTTAAGGCTTGCAAGCAGGATTGTAATGTGAATAGTAAATATCAATAATCTCACTTGCTTTCTTTTCTCCGCACTCGCTGTGTTTGTTTTTTCTATAATGAAAGCTTCCTTTTAAAAAAATTTTTTGGCTGTTTTTGAGAAGTAGCATCTCAGTTTTTGACTAAAAGCAAGAAGTACTATGAAACAAAATACGAAATCTTAGTTGCGTTATTTCAAACACTCTCTGTGTGAGCTGTTAGAATGGTGGATAGGAGTCGTGACCTATCAAATAGCTCGTATTCATCATTTCTGTTCCTTTACAGTCCCAGTGGGTCTTTATTATCCTGCTTGGAGCAGGTGAAGACTTACTTGCTGACTGATGGAACATGCAAGTGTGGCCTAGAATGTCCTCTTGTTCTTCCCAAGGTAAAAAAGCATCATTTTGGATCTCTGCTATAATCCTTATCAGTTATATCAGCTGATGTGCTCTGCCATGACTTAATCTCTGTTCAGATCGTATATATAAAGTCAGTGGTATACATCCAAAGATTTCCCACAGTACAAAAGAAATCTTCCCTCTGCTTTCTCCCCGCATGGAAAAGATCTGACTCGTTTTTTACGGTGTTTTAACGTTTTCCTGTTAAATTGGAAACCTACCATCAACAGCATCGTGCTAACGTGTGAGAATCAGAACCAGACACTGACTTCTGTTTCATCTCTTGAGCAGTGCAGGAGCAGTCAGATACCTCTGAGAAACAGAAGTAAATTTGATTTTATGTAAAATTTCTGTTTTAGTTGTATTTGGTGAGTTTGCTGCCTCTAATCATTATTTTAAACATTGGAATTTTTACTCTCAGGTCTTTAATTTTGATCCTGGAGCTGCTGTAAAGCAGAGAACTGCTGAAGATGTTAAAGCGGACGAAGATGTCACCAAACTATGCATACACAAACGGAAAATTATTGCTGTGGCTACACTTCATAAAAGCATGGAAGCACCACATCCTTCACTAGTTCTGACTAGTCCTGGTGGTGGGACAAGTAAGTAAAATCATGCAGAATCATTTAACTATTTAATTTTAAGTATATATAAATACAGAAACACTCCCAAGAAGTCTTAAATATCTATGAGTGCAATAGTAAACAGATTAAAGGAAAAAATAGAGGCAGTAGTTAGAGAGCTGTTGGTAGAGAGCACATGAGTCTAAAAAGCAGGTCATCCCAGACTAAGAGCATGATTTTCTTGGAAAAGATATCAGATTGTTCTAGACAAAGAAAATACATTAGCTCTCATCTTTTGGAACTGTAGTAATATGTCTGATATTCTGTCACATGGGAAATTAGAGAAGCAGAATAAAGTGATTATAAAGGGATTAGAATGTGGCTAAGGACTTGGCTAAATGGGAAATTGTATTGCGAGGCAGAATATAGAGCCAGAGAAGATCTCCACTGTAATTTCTCAAGGATTATTTTCGGGGACCAACCTGGATTAGCATTTTAATTATCCACATCAACAAAAACTGAGGTAATTTGTTGATGGATGAAGCTGGCAGGTACTATCCAAACAAGAGAAGATCAAAACATGTTGAAAAACTGGGGGGATCGTTGTGACCTGGAGTGAAAGAAAAGGTATAGCAACAAATCCTGTTAATTGTAAGGTTGTTCACCTGGGGACTAGTGAAAAAAAGCTATGAGCTGTAAATTATTGAGAAAGAAGACCTAGAGAGAGTAGCTGATCAAAGATGCCCGTGAGCAGTACCAGATGGCAGTATGGTGCGGATCAGTGTGACTCTGGGAGACGCACAAATGCCATCGTACGCCGACTGCCGTCCTGCGCCGCTCTTGCACTGCCGGCACTCGCGCTGAAACAGAGCAGAAGCTTTTCTCATCGTGAACTGCAAAACACTTCTTATAAAAGTCATCTAAAAGTGTTTAGCTACCTGGCAAAATGGTGGCTGAAACAAGGTACGATTGCTGCCGATAGAGACAGCGTAAATAAAAGAGAATCGGCACCAGAAAACCAAGCTACTTAAGCTAAAGGACAGGGTTAGCACTGAAAGAAACAGCTACAAAAACAGAGTTGCACAGAAACTTCAACAGAAAATTAAATACTTTCTAAGGATTACAAGACAAGGTTCTGAAGTCTTACAAATCCAAATGGTGAGGACAAAAGAGCGAAATTACTTTTAAGACAGAGCTCAGTGCGTTTATGGTTATGTGCTGTGATGCATGTGGCTTCAGGGAAATGGCCCTTGATAATCTGAGGGATCTTTTGCACCCCTGTATTGCTGTAATAACAGCTGGCCAACTGCTAATCCCTCCGCAGCCTGACTTCAAAGTGGAAAATTTTAAGGCTATAAAAATAAATAATAAATCTCCGATAGATAGACAACGCTAAGATGACTGCTGTGCTCTGGCATGTTCAAATTGCTATGTATGATTTTAAAGCTTTGTTTAAATTGTTTTTTGCAACGTAATTTATGTTTTTAGAACAAACAGTGCAACTTCCCAATTACTGTGCTTTTTCCTTATTAATTATTTTTATTCTTTATGAGTAGAATCGAAATTACATTTCTGTTTTCAAAAAACTGGCAAAACGAAGGAGGTAAAACCAGCTAAATATTGAAGACACAAGTCACATTTAGGTGGTCTTACCTTCTCCGTTGATCAGAATTTTATGCGCTAAGCAAAAAAGAATATTTCCCAATAAATTGCCTTTGTAAAGGAAATGCCTTTTCATTTATGCACACTTACATTTGACCATCTGCTTAGGTCCAGCATTCAAGGTGAGGGTTCTCCTACGTATTTTGTTTTGCAGTTCAGTCTTGAGATTTGTCCCCTAAATGAGACTTTGGTTGTATTTTGGGAAAGGTAATATGTTTGTTTCTGTCATGCTGTAGCTGGTTGGGCAAATAGGATGAAGGCAGGATTGTCAGTGCCATCTGTCTCCTATGGCCGGGCTGAAGGAAAGAAGGGAATTGGGTTCTTGTGAGTAGAGGAATTTAAAGGCACCACTGAATTCATTTGAACATGAAATCTTTAGCTCATGACTCAAGTTATAGTTTGCATATCCAGAGGCTGCATGCCAGGCGCTCCAAGCTCAATTACAAATTCCCAGAGCAGCAAAACTGGCAGAAATTCCGCCAGACTTGGAGCTGCTTGTGATGGTATTCTTAAAGTAAAACATTGGGGGGAAAAAAAAAATCTTTTTAAATAAAACTGACATTAGTGGGCAGAAAAAGAAAACGGTCTCGTGTTTGTAGGAAAGTCTAGTCTCAAAACTGGGATTTCCAGGAATTTTTTCCATTGTAGAGGGATTCACATGTATGCGTGTGCAAATATCCCCAGGGCCTTTATCCTGAAACCAACGTACAAGGTTGAGCCCCTTAAAGTTAGCGTCTTCACCCCAAGCAAAGCTAGTTGCAGAAGCTGCAGGTGACGCCTTAATTTAGTAAAGTAATACAGGACACTTCCGAGGAACTGATTAACTCAGAGGACTGGAACTCGGTGCCCGTGGTGCCAGCGAGTGATGCGGAGCAGCCGGAGAAGCTGCATCCTGCCTTGCACAGCCATGCTGTCCTAGGTCTCTGCGATTAAGTGCTTGGCTGAAAAGAAATCTGGGCCAGAGTCGCATGGCACAGCTCTCCATTCGTCCTCATCAGGGACCGCACTCGGGGCAGGACGCTTTTTTCTGTGGGGCGTGGAGAAATTAGTCTAAACCTTTGCTGAGCTTTGTTCCTCCTGTACTCAATAGGTGGTGCCAGAGGCTCCTTTTCCCTGCCACAGCGATCGCCTGCTCCTCCTGCCAGCCCTTCTGGCTGTAGCCAAAGTGGTGATGCTGGAGATTCAGGAGCAGGACACTGGAGATGATGGTTTAGAGGGAAAAGACAAAAGGGAGAGGAAAGAAAAAACTTTCAGGAACCGATGTTTCAGAAGGACCATGCTAAAAGAAATTCATGTAGGGAGCAAGTATGCTTGAAACTTCAGAAACACAAGATTTAATTTTTGTCAATATTTATGCAGTCTTTATATGGGATCTGAAGTCAAGGTCTATACAACTGCACTATGTCGTAGGGTAGCATGCACCATTCCTGCAACTACTTGGTGATGTAGGTATTATTTCTGTTCAGACAAAAATTTAGCCAAAAGGTGTTCTAGCTGTTGTGAGTATTTTCACACACAGTAGATTTGCACTGAAATGTGTGATATTGGATTTCAAAACAGTAACTGTTGTGTTTTTAATATCAGGTGCAACTCCAGTAGTTCCTACTCGAGCAGCAACTCCAAGATCAGTGAGGAATAAATCGCATGAAGGAATTACAAATTCTGTGATGCCAGAATGTAAGACTCCTTTCAAGTTGATGATAGGGGCATCTAATGCCATGGGTAGGCTTTACGTGCAAGAAATGGCTGGAAGCCAGCAACAAGAACTTCATTCTGTCTATCCTAGGCAGAGATTGGGTAGTAATGAACTTGGACAGAAGTCTCCGTATCGTGGCAGTCATGGTGGGATGCCCAGTCCAGCTTCATCAGGATCACAGATATACGGAGATGGCTCAATCTCTCCTAGGACTGACCCACTTGGAAGCCCTGATGTTTTCACAAGGAACAATCCCAATTTTCATGGAGCACCCAACTCTAGTCCTATTCACATGAACAGGACACCTCTGTCTCCACCATCAGTAATGCTACATGGTTCTCCCATACAGTCATCCTGTGCAATGGCTGGAAGGACTAATATACCTCTTTCCCCAACCTTGACCACAAAAAGCCCAGTAATGAAAAAACCGATGTGTAACTTTTCATCTGGTATGGAAATACCACGAGCAATGTTTCACCATAAACCACCCCAAGGTCCACCCCCGCCTCCTCCACCGCCTTCTTGTGCTCTTCAGAAAAAGCCATTAACATCAGAAAAGGATCCACTTGGCATACTTGACCCTATTCCTAGCAAACCAGTGAATCAGAATCCTGTTATCATTAACCCAACTACTTTCCATTCAAATGTCCACTCTCAGGTACCCGTGATGAATGTAAGCATGCCTCCTGCTGTCGTCCCTTTGCCAAGTAACCTTCCTTTGCCAACTGTAAAACCTGGTCACATGAACCATGGAAGTCATGTTCAAAGAGTTCAGCATTCTGCTTCAACTTCCCTCTCTCCTTCACCAGTGACGTCCCCAGTTCATATGATGGGATCCGGGATTGGAAGGATCGAGGCTTCTCCCCAAAGATCACGTTCTTCTTCCACGTCATCAGATCATGGAAATTTCCTGCTGCCTCCAGTAGGACCACAGTCATCCTGTAGTGGTATTAAAGTTCCTCCCAGGTCCCCAAGGTCAACAATAGGGTCACCGAGACCATCTATGCCATCTAGCCCTTCCACCAAGCATGATGGACTTAATCAATACAAGGACATCCCTAACCCATTAATTGCTGGAATGAGTAATGTATTAAATCCTCCAAACAATGCAGTTTTTTCTACTGCATCGGCTGGAAGCGGTTCCTTGAAGAGTCAGCCTGGTTTGCTGGGAATGCCTTTAAATCAGATCTTGAACCAGCACAACGCTGCCTCTTTTCCAGCAAGTAGTTTACTCTCAGCAGCAGCCAAAGCACAGCTAGCAAATCAAAATAAACTTGCTGGTAACAACAATAACAGCAGTAGCAATTCTGGACCTGTTGCCAGCGGTGGCAACAACGAAGGACATAGCACTTTAAATACCATGTTCCCTCCTGCTGCCAATGTGCTTCTACCGACGACTGAAGGGCAAAGTGGCCGAGCAGCACTCAGAGATAAATTGATGTCTCAGCAAAAAGATCCTCTGAGAAAAAGAAAGCAGCCGACTACCACGGTGTTGAGTTTGCTGAGACAGTCTCAGTTGGACAGTTCTGGAGTTTCCAAAGCTGGATCTGATTTGATAAGAAAGCAAAGTCAAAGCTCCTTTCCCATCAGTTCTATGTCCCAGCTGCTTCAGTCCATGAGTTGTCAGAGCTCTCACATGAGCAGCAATAGTACCACCAGTTGTGGGAGCTCAAATACTGCTTTACCTTGCTCTGGTAACCAGATGCATTTTGCAGACACCAGTATGAACTCTGGCAGTCTCCAGAACTCGCTGGCACAGAGTTTGCCCTTGCGAGGGGAAAGTGTGCACTGCCAGAACACAAACACTAACTTTGTCCACGGTACTAGCCCGGGCACAACCAACCATCTTGCAGGTTTAATAAATCAGATGCAGGCTAGCGGGAACTGTGGGATGCTCAGTCAGACAGGAATGGCTTTAGGAAATTCATTACATCCGAACCCACCTCAGTCGAGAATCCAGGCATCCTCCACTCCAGTGGTACCAAACAGCATTGTTAGCAGCTGTAATCAAACAAGTCCTGAAGCAGGTACGTTGCCTTCTAAAAGGATACCCCTATCTTTGACTGCTTGGAAATATATGGTGACTATTTTTAAATGGGTTCCTTTTACATATCTACCTTTGAAATTTGAGTTTACCAATATACCAATATGAAAAGTCTGCCTATTTCATGCTGATATCCAGAAATTCAAAAATAAAACAAATGAGGAAAAAACCGAGCGGTAGACTAAAATATATCTCCCTTTTCCTGAACAAAGTCATCTTGGCCTCCTTCCTGTGACAATTCTTGCTTTTATTAACTTCTACACACTCTACATAAATAAAATCCACGCACTTTTGTACAGACCCAGACCTCGGCTTTTCTCACTTGCCCAGATAACTTGGGGTGGGGTTTTTTTGCAACTTCAACCCTAGAATGCAGTGGCTAAACCGGCAGTGCGTGTCCAGGCCATGTAGGTGTTCTCCTGCTTGCATTACAGAGTTGGTGTTATCAGAGATTGGAGCAGATACCAGCAGTACAAAAGTTTACAAACTAACCCTTTTCAGGGACAGCACAGGGGAGTGCCAAGTCTGTGTTTGCCTTTATCGTGATAATTTTACTAAGCTGGTAATTAAACGGTTGAATAAACTGTGTGTTCAGTTGGAAGAGTGTAGAGAGATTCCCTGGTTTATTCCTCAGGAAAGACTTGGAGAGGAAAGCGGTGTGCTGCTGTTACTGTCTCCGTGCTGTTTAAAGGTAAAAAGGAGACAGCTCAAAAATGTGTGTTTCATTTAACTACGACTGGTTGAACAAAGTACGCAGTTTTGAAAGATGGGACTGTGTTAATTTCTTAAGCAGAAAGAAAACCTTCTGTTGGATATTGCAGTCTTTCGGCTTGGTTAACTTCCAAAGTGTGTGTTTGATACAATCCCAGCTAAACGGCATCAGGTCAAACGAAAGGGACTGTCAGTGTGCGAGGGGTCTCTCTCGTTAACCCGAGAACGAACCTGATATGTGTTCCTGAGCTTCCTCCAAGAGGGCTGTTTCTTCTTTAAAATACAGAATGGAATCCTATAAAAACTGAATTATGTAAAAATAATTTTCTAATATTATGCTGGTCACAGTTTCTGATAACTTTTAAGGGTTTCTCTCTATTCCTGGGGAAAAATGGCAAAAATGGCAATTTCTTTTTTTTTTTTTTTTTTTAGCTCTATTAGTGGTTTGTGTTGCAAGCAAGCAGCTATTAATCCTTGCATGGCTGTTTTGCCTTGTCATGCTGACAGAGAGGAGTATTTCCTGATATAGTCCCTCTCTTCTGAGACTTTGCACTCTTCTGAACAGAACAAAGGTCTGGTTTTGCCTTAGGAGCTTGCTTCCCTGTCCCACTAAGCATACTACAAAATCCCTTTTGCAGGAAACCCTTTGGGTTTCCACCTGTGTTGAGTTCAGTGGGGACCAGTGGGATGTGTGGGTCCTTCTGAATTATCCCTGTCCACATGGCTGAAGAAAGCTGTGAAGTTATGGCAGCATTTGACTACGTTAACTTGCCCTCCAGGGAACAGAAAGACTGAATGTTATGTGAGATAAGAGCCAGCGGTTACCATCAAGAAGCTGAGCTGTAGTAATTCACCCCGTGTAGGATAAGAGCTGAAAAGGTCCAAGATTCCTGCACAAAATTCAGGCTGGAACCAATTAACAGTTTTACGTGGCATAAAAATGATCAATAAAATGTTGCTTAGGGACTATTAAAGTGAACTTTTAAGAACGAGAATCCAAGTTCATCCCCATGCGGGATCTTCTTGTTCCTGCTCCGTCGCTTTGACCCAGCCATGCTTTGGTGTGGTGGCACCTGGGACCACTCGAGAAGGTGGCCTTCGGGTGGATGGCACGGCTTGTCCTCGTTCCTATGTTAGCTGATCAGAGCCTTCCCTTGTGTCGCCGGTCCATGTCTTCAGGCAAGCTGAGTTTCTTCCCGAGAAGACAAATGTGACAGAACAGATCTGTGCATGTGTCAAAACCCCATGAAGAAAGGTCTCACCAGAAACGGCCAATTCAGTTCTCATCAATATAGGAGCAGAAATATGTGCATAACCCGCCTGGGAACTTCTGTTCTGCTGTGGAATTTCCACAGAATGGTATTTCTAATACTCTGGAGATAACAGATAGAATTATAGCGATATAATTATAGGGCCTTAAAGCGGCACTTTTTTTCTTATCTAAAAGATAAATGGTAGTTCTGTGTAGGCAAAGACTAGAAAGATTGGAATGTGTTCTGTTCCTCACTGCTGAAGGGGTTTGTTTTCTTAGTTTTGATGCATGCAAAAATACACACAGCCTGCATTTAATTATTTTATGAAATAATTAAATGTTATTAACCAGCCTAGAGAGCTGTTTTCTTCTTTAAGATGAACTTTCAGATTCTGTTATCTTTAGGGCAAGGCCCTAAAACAGTATATAGACCTTCATCCAGCCTCCTGCCTGCGTCGTCACAGCAGCGTGGGGCTCAGGCATGAGATTTAAATCTAAAATTTAAATCTAAAATCTGGGAAAATCCAGATAGGGACACTTTCTTGTATTTGCAAGAGAACAGGAGCAGTCTTTCCGTGCAACAAGTGTGAAATGTTGAGTATTTTGCGTTACTAATAACCTTTAAAAATAATAGTTAGTTACCAGTCTGTGTTCAGTTATGTAGACAAAAAGAGATAAGAGATATATGGTGAATTATTCTGTATTATTATTCTGCATAGCAGGTCGATAGTTTTGGTGAGCAGTGTCCAAAACGCCGTGTGAACTCTGCTTTCAGGAGCAGTTCAGCTGAGTAAGATGTCTTCGGGAAACTCTTCTGTTCATATTTGAGTTTGTGGCTTTTTGCTTTTTTCTTTTTTTTTTTTTGCTTTGTTTTTAAGTATTTTAATTGCTAAATCTGTTTTCTGTTTCTGTGCCAGCATTCAGAATAGTTACTAATCAGAAAATAGTTCCTGAGAGGAAAAATACTGAGAATCGCCACAATTAGATAGCTGGTTATTTCCTAAGCTTTTAATTACATTTTAACCACGTGGACCAAGTTTTATTACTCTAGCTTTTGTTTTCTTCTTCCACAGATGATATCTTTGGTTTCCAGGTAATTTTCAGTATGAGTGTGATGGAATTGAAAATTAGTAAATACAAAAGTAAAAATTTCTGTTTTGTAGTTTTCCAAGTTTGAGCCCTTGAAAACCAGTTATGCTCAATTAATTTTTATTAACAACTTCAGTCTCTCGGTTCTATAGTATTTGGGCTGCGAACACTGTTTAATAAGGAGGAGGTAGCTGCAGGTCTGTATAGACTTTTTTAGGGCTATTCCTTTGAAAAGAGTCCATTTTCTGCCAGGAGACTGGGTTCTAGACTCCTTTTTTCTAATGAGTGGTGTTAATATTTCCGTTAACCTCTGATGCTCTATTCCTTGTCAAGCAAACCCTCAGCCTCCTCGTATGAACTGAAGGGACAATCCAGTTTGCCAATTTGGCGGCTTTAAGATTTATTCATTAAGCCGTTTTGCCTCTTTTTGGATTTGCCTGTTCTCTTTGTAAAACAGGACTGCGTCACCGTGTGATATATAATTTATTGTAAAATCTGGTTCATTTATTTTTTTTCTTGCCATTAGAATGTGCCGTTAGTCCAGAAGTTCACAGCATAAAAAATCTGTGTGTGAGTGTTGAACGTTCAACAAGCAAATCCTGCTAAGAATGCAACGTGCATAAACGATGGGATAGATGAAAACAAGTGAAAAATACTTGGGAGTAAAAGCTATATACAGCTGATATCGGGAAGCAAGGGAACTAATATAATACCATAGCGGTAGAAATAAAAATGATAAGTTGACTCAAATATCAGAACATCAGAAACATGAAAAACTCTAGGTCTAGGTGTTTAGTAGTGACAAACAAAAGGCAGATTTGGCAAACAAAGGCTATAGCCCTTCCATAGAGTCAGAACAGTAATTTTTACTGGTGAATTTTACAGAACAGAAAATAGTAAAATATAATGAAATAGGGAGGAGCTCACCGGCCCAATACTAATCAGTGAGGAGCTTCTATCCCACTCAAACAGAACTTATTTTAATACAGCCAAGTACAGTGTAATATAATTGGGAATGGAACATTGTGTTGGAAAAGAGTGACTCAAAGAAGGGGTTTGGGAGGCTTTGATTTAATAGATGTAATGCAAACTGTCAGATCGGTGGTGTTAGGAAAAAAACCCTCAAAAAATCCCACAAAAAGAGAAGCAGGATGAATCCATGGAAACGTGAAAATGGGAATACGTGGTGGAACTGGGGATGAGAAAGCTGGGATGTGGCGTTCTGGCTAGTGGTCCCTCCTCCTGAAAGGTACAGAAATACTGGAGAGTTCCAAGGGGGGCCACAACATTGGTCCGGGTGGTTGTCGGTGAGACCTCGGGGTGTAAGCCCTGGAGCCAGTGTCTGTACTCTCGTCTTCCAGGAGATCCCGAAGTCAGGCTCACCTCCAACACTGGGACCTCGTCAGCAGAGCAGTTGCCAGGGCGTTGAGCTGGATCGAGGTATTCCAGCATTTGGGAATGCCCTGCAATCCGCTCTTTCAAAGAAGTAGCCAAGAAATAGCATCACTTTCTATAGGTATTTACACATGGGCAGTATCTGAAATGGTGGAGGGCTGAATTATTTTTACCTTGTTGGCAGACATTTGGTGCCAACTTCCAGTGGGTGAGAGCCAGTAAATTCAGCATCAAAGAATCATCGAATCATAGAATGTTTTGGGTATAGTTTTACTCTCGCGGCTCAGTAGACATTTGTTACCAATGTAAATAAAAAGGCATCCTGACCTGACTCCAGAGGATGGAATCATAGGATCATAGAATGGTTGAGGTTGGAAGGAACCTTAAAGATCATCCAGTTCCAACCCCCTTGCCATGGGCAGGGATACCTCCAACCAGGTTGCTCAAAGAAAGAGTGGTTTTCTTTTTGTGAGGATACTAAACATTGAAGTACTCTAGCAGAGGATCTGTAGAGTCTGAACGGTGCATGAACAGAGTCGTAAAGAAATTTCCCAACCCAAGTGTGCGTAGGATCCTTCTGCCTGATGATGGTGGTCGCTTCTGACCTCAGCATCTGCTCAGCTCCGTTCCCCTCGAGCTGCCCTCCCGTACCGATGGGTGGGTGGTACGGAGAACTGTGTCCCTTCACAGGGACTGCTCACAATACTTACACATCTGTTAACCATCATAATGCAACCTCAGTATCAACATTTCATCCCAATATAACCTAAAGGACTCATGAAAGACATTTTTTTTTGACAGACAGACAGTTGGCTAGAGCTACTCAAAGTGGAGCAATCAGGGATTGTTGTCTTGCAGAATCAGAAATTATCTTGTCAATAATCATATTGCAGCTCAGAGAAAAATTGTTTTCAAATCAGACCAGCCTTTGTTGGGTTTTTTTCCCTTATCAGCAGCATGGGGGGAAGAGGTCCCAGTTCTTTGCCATTTGTAATGTTTCGTTTCCTCTTGCTTTATGCTTGTAGCACAAAGCTGTGTCTCCTGAGGGGTGAATTGCTTTAGTCTAACTAAAGGATTTGTCCTTAATCTAGGTGAAAAACACTGATGAAAAGTATTGTAATTTGTGAACCTGTTTTTCTTAGTAGTTTGGGGTAAGTATTCTCCCTGTCCTTCTGGGAGAGCTGTGAATAGTAAATACTTTAGATGGAAAGGAATGATGGTGCAGTCGCGTCCGTATTTTGATGATGTGAGGATAAAGAGTTATATGAATAAAAGGTTAAATGTACTATTGGACGTAGTGGTAGTCAACAACATAATGTATGCCCTTGCGTCTCTGAAAATGGTCTTTCCTACGCATCAAAGATGGGGTATTTCAGAGTATGTCACATCAAACCTGTACAAAGTGGCACATTCTAGTATGCAAACTTCGGGATTTGCTCTTTAACTTCTAACTTTTTGACTTCAAATTCAGAAGAGTAGCTGGTTGGCATCCCTTGTGGGGCTTGTTACATCTGAGAAGAGTTTCTTACTAAGCTTAAATAGCCCCTAGACAGGATGCCAGCCAGCTACTCTTCTAATTATGAAGCCAATTGATTTTGGGTTTCGGTGTTTATATAAACGTACCGAGAGACTTTTCTCTGGTGGGGGGCGGGATGTGATTATAAGGAATCACTGTTATATAAAATCTGGCACTGCTTTTCAACATTCTACCCCATTTTCCTTCGTTATTATTTTGGGGAGACAAAAGTGATTATTTTCCTGTTTGAATGAGAACTGCAAAGAATGGGGAAAATGTTCTACATGAAGAATAAGATTTCCAAGTATGAGACGTGTGGTAGGTCAAGTCTGCTCCCTGCCCTGCTATTGAAATGAATATTCTCATTTATTGGCTCTTGTTAACTCTTGGTAGAAGATTTACGCACAAACCCGCTCTCATTCTCTGAACATAAAGGAATCACTGACTTCCTAGGCATCAGCATTCATATTAGGTAAAACTTAATTGTTAACGTGATAGACTTTTATACAGTCGGTGTAAAGATACTTGCTACCAGGAGGTTTACAATAGGGGAAAAATTTGGAAGTGGAATAGAGTTTTCTTTTCAAATTACCTCTATTTATGACTGTTTATTGTTAGCAAGTGCTAGCAAATTGGAAAAACTTGGGAATCAGCTCAATCTCTACTTAATTAACTCGGTTGTTTAGCTGAAATGAGTAAGCCTCTAATTTTAGTAGAAGTGGAAAAAGGAAATGTAGGAATAATTTATTTATAACTACGCAGACGTGTTATGCTGGTTGGGTTTGGGTGAGTGAAGATCAGAAAGGGTAATGTTAACGGAGCGCTGGCTTGTCGAGGGTTATGGTGGGATCCCGTTCTGCTTCTCCCACATCCTGGGGCTCGAGGCTCTTCCGTGAAAGGCGTGCAGCTACGTAGACCTCAGCATTGCCTCGTCATCTTTCCTCCTTGTCTTTGAACTTGATGCCGCCAGCGTACATTATCTATACTGTTTGGGGCCCTTCAGGCTCTGCCATACCCAGTTTGTGAATCGCGGTGGCGTTACCTCTGAGATAAATACCAAGGTTAAAAGTTCAGCCCTGCTGAGCTCCGCTTACCGAGCGCATCGCTGGCTTAGACACACAGCTTGGGTTTGTTCTTGTGGTTGTTTGCTGCTTATAATTTGAATTTGCTGATAACTCATAGTCTTCTAGTTAACCAAACTCTTATCTAATCAGTGTTTTAACTGCCGTACATTTTTCTAGGAATTTATAGTAATAAAAGTGAGAGGATTTGTAAAAAATAATAATAAAATCATAGAATGGTTCGGGTTGGAAGGGACCTTAAAGATTATCTAGTTCCAAGCCCCTGCCCTGGGCAGGGACACCTCCCACTAGACCAGGTTCCTCAAAGCCTCATCCAACCTGGCCTTGAATAATGCAGAAAGATTAGTCTTATTTTTATTAAAAGTATGATTGTGAAAAAAAACTGAATTACTTCTATGAGACTTCCCATACATATTTAGCTCTCCACATCTTCTGAAAATATTCTTAAGCAGAACCAGTGGGCAACTCCAAAACTTGTCGGAGGGTGGAGCGGGAACTACTGAAAGAGATAATGCTTTTTATTGAATTTTTAATTTCCCAAACTAGCAATACATGTTTTACCTCACCTGCAGTGCACCTCCCGCAGCTGTGAATGGGGGACTGACACAGGACGAGATGAGCCTAAGTGCCAAATACTGAAAGACTGGTCCTTCGTTTGTATGCTGTGGTCTTGGCGCGTTTTTACTAGAGGGCTGCTGCTGCTTTCTGTAAGCTAAGCACAGAAGAGTACTTTTCCCAACGTAATTTTAAAAACAGCAGTGATGGTAAAAGGCGGAAGTTGGAAGAGACAGGAGTAAGGAGAGGAGCCAAGACTCAAGTTTAGTCAGGTATTTTAAAAAAAAAAAAAAACAAGCCTAATTTTAAGGATTTCTGTTGTCCTAGAAAGTACGTTGGGTTTTCTGCCTCTTCCTCAAAATTTTGTCAGACTCATTTTTGGCGGAGTCACTTTTCAGAAGACGCAGAGACTGCGCGCTGTAGTCCTCGGGGATTCTCATCCTTAAAATAATCTGTTAAAGCAGGAGTTTGAAAAACATTACGAAGAACAGGGCCAGCGTTACAGCTGTCGTGTTGCAACTGGAAAAATACGCGATCCTGCATCAATATGCCGTTGGTAGCCGTAGTCGTACGCTCGGCTGCTACAGTGGTAAGCGTGATGTTATGGATAGGCAGCTAAATCTGTCTCAGAGAAGAACACATTCTGTGCGGACAGAGTATTGTATGTGAGGGGAGATCACGGTTTTAGCTGGTCCTGCTGGGCCGAGAGGGATGCTTTATTTATTTGCCCTTTGTTGGTGATGTCTCTGTTGTCTCAAGGGAGCAGGATCTCGATAAGGGGGACGACTGACAGGGGTTTGCCGTTAACAGCTGAGTTATGGTTTCTTTGGAATTGAAAGCGCTATAATAAATGCGATACCAGATAAATATCTTAAATGTTTTCCATTCCAAAAAGAAAACAGAGAATATAATTGTAAAACTGTATAGCTCTTGCTTCTAAGTTTATAGGTAAGTGATGGAATATGTAGTTAAAGCAGGAACGTGTTGTCTCAAACTTTTAGGGCATATGGGGTCATATCGCTTCCGTCAGGGATTATACTTCTGTGAAAATTAACCCTCTTAAAATCGCTAATTGAAAAATATTGCCACTGATGCAAACTACGTGGTCGTATCTCTAAATTGGTGTTAATTCTTATTTCACCTCAGTATTGCTGTGGCTTCTGGAGGCCTCGAGCTTGGATTGGTGACGCTGTGCGGCAGAAGTTGCACAAACCGTCAGAGATACAGTAGTAGTCGAAATGCATGAATGATCTTTTGTACTTTCACACCTTGGTAATCTCAGGGTAAGGCATGCGGTGAAACTGTCCTCTCTGCACTCTTGCTGGATCTTTCCGAAAGGAATCTTGCGGATTTCTTCTGCCAGAGCTACCGAGTTTCAGCCGGCAGAGGGTGGGAGCGGTGGAGGGTTTGGCAAGAAGCTCTTTACGTGACCAAGGAGCTGAATGAGAGTTTTTGACAAGGGTTTCAAAAACTTGAAATGTTCTAAATCTAAAAAGCAACAAAGAAAATATAAAATAAAGTTAGCTGCATTTTTATTGAATATGCAGAAAAGTAAGAATTGGGAATGTGCTGTGTGTCACATTTCTTTGTTTTCAGCTCTTAAAATGTTTAAGATATTAATGCCTAATGAGCAAGTTGTGCACAAGCTCTGTTTAGAAGTACTGAATGCACCTGTCTTATTGCTTATTTTGATTCTACAAATTCCAGCAATGCACTGTTGAGACTATTGAAATATTAGAATACATAATGATATATTTCTTACGGAGAAATGCGTTGTAAAATATTATTTCTATTATCGTTTTCAAATTGGTGTATTTAACTGCAGTTTTTTAGGAAAATACAGATATAGTTAACATTCTTTAATTTGGTAGAAGTACTTTTAATATCTATGAAGACTACAATAGTTTGCTTTCGGTCTGAGTTGTTTGGTTTATAAGGAAGCGTTATTCACAGTATCCGAAGTTGTTACTGTTCCTACGTATTTTTATGCAGACAATTCTGCTGCTGCTGCAGAACTGATACACGGGCTTCGACTCTTTCCTTTTGCTTAGTTTGAAATCAATAGCTCAACCCCCACTTCTTTTTCTGAGGACAGCCGTTGAAGCCTGCTGTACCAGTCTTCGTTTTATTCAAATCTTAATACTGTTTAAAACCAGGACTCCAAACAAGATAGAGCTCTGATACACCCTGCCATCCCAATAGCGTATGTGTACGTATGTGTTCCTGTCTCCTCGTGGTAGGACAATGCTGAGATATGAATGATAAATATCTTCCACTCTAATTTCTTTATTTTAAGTGAGCAGAAAAAGTGATTCTTCTCAAGCACAAACTGATTTTGTAATACCCATTATTTTATTGCATCTTCTTAGGAATACCTGTCAAGCAGTACTTGAAAAAAAGGAACGCAGATAAAATCCACACAGGAAAATAAACCTGCTTTCAAAAAAAAAAAAAGTTCATAAATAAAATACTATAGCACACAAACTCATAATTTTTAAAAATGTATATCCCATCTAATTTCCATTTATTTACTTCCAAAACATTTATTTCACCCTCTAAGAGAACAATAGATGTATTTTTTGGCATTCCGACTATTTCTACTCACTGCGTTAGAAAGATGGTTCCTTTTTCTCAGCAACTGGCAAAAGGACTTTTGGCAGACGTCTGCGTCTGCAGGAGCTGGAAGCCGGCATTTGTCTTAGGCTTTTATGGCTTTTAGTCTCACTCCTTCGTCTTTTTTTCATTCTACTTTTACTCTTAAGAGCTTCTGATTATTAAGGACTGTTGTTTACTGAGCTGACATGTACGATGCCTTGTGTTTCCAGGATTCAAAATAGCATGTTTTTATGAAACTTGGAATCAAACTTGTGATTTCCCTCTTGCTTTCAACTCCCGTGCACGTTTCTCATCAAAAGCCTCCTAGTTGTCATCTTGGAGCCTGGATACTGTAATAACGAACCATTTCATGGTGGAGTTTTGGGTGAGCTTCCACGCTGTCAGAACTCATTGGTGCATCTTCTTTTCTTCTGGCTGTCATCCTTCTCCAGGCCTGATGGAAATGCAGGTGGTCAGGACTGTTTTCCTTACACCGCTTCTGGCCAAGGCAGCTTGTTTGCGTAGGGATCTGTTTTCAGGCGATGTCCACCACCTGGTTTCCACTGCCATCCTGCCCTCTGTGAAAATTCTAGTAAATACAATGTATGGGTCTAGATGATAATAAAAGACAGACCTCAAAGGACATCCAGAGTCGGTTCCAGGTTGCTGCTGCTATGCTTTAGTGCTACTCCCTGATTGGAAAGGCCAGGACTCTTCTTAGGACTCTTCTTCTCTTGTACTCGCAGTGTAGCTTGTACATTTGCTTTGATGAGGTACGGTACATATTTTGTGCGGTTTCAGAGAACGCTTCACATCTTCAGGCTGCCAGTACCGGGCATCATTTTCTTCTCATTGCATCTGGTCTCCTCGTGAGTCAGAAAGACAGGGCTGCTCACGTTCGTCCTGGATCCTGGAGATTTCGTTTTGAGACTGGGGAAGGACAGTTCAGAGGGCTCTCCGAGGGCTCTCGTGGTCCTCCCAGGGGAAGATGGAATTCTGCACCTTGTTGATGCAGCGCTACCACTCACAGTTATGGAAATTATACGTGTTTTATACAAGGGAAAAAATAATTCAGATTTTGTCTTTTGGATTGGGGCCAAATGTGCAGAAGATGTCTAGCGTCTAGCAGCACTATGTTTTAATGAGAATGGGCGTGCACGCATTTCTTCATCTGGAATATTGACTTGTTGGAGACGGTATTTTGGAAAGGATCCAGGAATCGTATTCTGGCAGTTCAGTCTGTTGCTGGACATAGATTTGTCCCAGAATGCAGTTGTAAATATTGTATTAGCTGCTACCCAGTTCAGGGCTTTCCTACCCCAATTCCTACACCTCTCTGTGAGGCAGGTTTAACAGAAGCTGGGGGAGAATATTTGCCTGGTTTTTCTTTTCCTGCTGAAGTCTGGCTACTCATCGCCTCTTCCACTCCCAGACTTCTCAAGTCTGGATTGAAATAAAGACACGTTTCCTTCCTCCTACTCAGAATCCATCAAGATTTTGTTTTTCTCCCAGTAGCAATTAATTCATTGCCTAAGTAACCTGGAGAAAGGGGAAGTGTTGAATGTGCTCCAGACCCTCCCATGTTGGATCTCCAGGAACTGGTTTGATGGGGGTAGAAATCAGGGCAGCGCTTGACAAAAACCTCGCAACAATTTTATGAGTTTGAGATTTGACTTCACACCAGATACTCTTCCATGTGGTCATTTACCTGAGTGGAATGGAAAGTAGGATCATGAATAAATTACAAACAGAGATAAGGTCCACTTGAAAATACCAAAATTAGATTTTATATTCATGAGAGCTCTATATATAGAATAGTTGCCTCATGTCTGAATTAAAAATCTATCCATGTGCTGCTTAACACTTTGAATGTGATTTCTACTAGCGAGGGAAGCCTTTCTTAGCCACCGAGGAAAGAGCTTGTATATTTGTCTTTCCCCTGTTGCAGGAGTAAAGAGTTTCCAAAAAAATATTGCCTGAAACGAACTCACATCTTAGAAAATCCAGTCTATCAGACTGTTCCTGCAGGCCAGGCTGATGGTAGCCGGCTTTTATCTGTTTGACGGTAAAATTTTGTGTGGAAAGGTCATTTCCAAATGGGAAGAATGGCCATCTGAAGATGTTCGGGTATGACCTGGTCCATCCTAAACTAGATTACAACTAGAGAGACTAACGTTAAGTGTGTCTCAAAGTGCAGTGACAGAGTTCTGCTTCAGTGAGCAATTTTTCAACGACCATTATTTAAGAGGCCCTATGTATTTTTAAGTACGGTAGGCATCCGTCTTGTGTCATTTGAGTGGTGCAGCTGATTCTTCCCTTAAAACCACATCGGGATGACTTTGTAATGCTATTTCTTAAATTTGTAGTTTGGTCTTTGGGGCTTTTTCTAATATTTAAATCCTTGGAGTGTCAATTTTGGGTACTGATTTAAACAAAGCAAATAAAACAAATTGAAAATTTCCTTTTTTGTGAGCAAGCAGGTACCTGATAGTTAATGATGTGTATCGCTGTGAGCTCTGTAACACACTGATCCATTACCAGCCTGGCACGAGAGTTTGAAACTATTGTAAGCGGGTGTGTTTTCTTTTCTCCAATGAAACAAAAACAATTTGGTTTTAGCCACAAAGATTGTAAAGACTTTTCTGTTACCTCTCTAAAAATGCAGTTTAAAATATTTCAGAAATGAGCGAAAAAAGGAAGATGCACAGTTGTAGTTTAGTTTAGGTTCTCTGGGGTTTGTGTCATTGAATTTGAGTAGCTAGAGTTTACAGTTGTGTGTTAAAAATAAATAGTAAGCATACACGTTGGATTTCATTTTATGTTATGCCGCTCCTTTGGATGAACTACGTTTGAACTGTGTTTTACTATTGGCCTATTAATAAAAATAGCAAAATACTAAAAGGAAAAAAAAGAGTGCACACACATGAAAAATCTTTTTAACCTGTCATCGCGGTAGGTCGTGTACGCCTTGATGGGTAAACACGTGCTTAAGAGTATCCTTCTTTTTTCTGTTACGCCCCATTTTGGAGGCGTTGCCAGAGGTGGCTTCTCTCCAGAACTGGGTAGCCAGCAGTAGGGCAGATACCCCGGCAGAAAACAGATGTACTTGCCATAGCCGTGGTTTTCCTTCGTCTCTACCAGCAGGTTTGCTGTTAGCAGCTTCATTGTAGCTTTGAGTAATGTTTGAGCAACTTGTCTGATCGGCAGCTTTTCATTGACTTTTCCGGGGAAGGTGTCTATAATTTGGAAGTCTGTATTTCTGAGCTAGAAGGCCATGGAGGGCGTGAGTGCCGGCTTCTCAGGTACATAGGAGGCATTTGCCAGGCCTGGGGGTGTCAAGATACAGAGCGTTTGCTGTTCCTGCCCAGTCTGAAATGTTAAACACAAACCCGTAAGTGGAAATCCAGTGGGACGTATATTTTCAGTGCACGGTTGGGGTTTTTGTTCCTCAAGTGCGTATCTGTTTTTTTTGTTCCAAACTGCTGCCTAGAGAAATGTATTTGTCACGAAACTGCTTTTATTGCTTGGTTAACAGATTTCTCGTCACAGCAGAGTAGGATATCCTCTGCTTTATGATTACAATTTGTTCTTAATTTATCTTTTTTTTTTTTTTAATTTATTATTTAATTTCTGTACTGAAATGTGATAATGGTGCCTGGGAGAGAGGGTGTGATCTTTCTTCTCACGAATTTAATGCAGTGCCTCATCTACTGTGTTCATTTTCTACCTTTTTGAGTTGTCATGACATTACAGAACTTCACAAATAGTATTTTAAGTTACAAATGCTGTAAAGATTAGATTCTGTTCTTACCAGTTAACAGCATAGTTGCACATCCTTTTTCAAATAGTATTTGTTTAGAAAAATGGTAATTGATGCTTTCCAATAATCGATATATTTTGATCTCTATCATATGAGCTGTATTTGCAAGGCAGTTGAGAATGGAAAATTATTTTATTGCATCAAAGCCATAGTTAAATACATTTATAATTATACAGTTTTATATACATGCAGTATATCGTTTTAATACATATTTTTAATGTTTTTTTCTCCAATGAATTGCAGTGATTAAAGTAGAAAGGCGTAGTTCAAGGCAATTTCACTTGCTTGAATTCTCCTAGTCTCCTCTTATATGTTGTGTATGACCACTGCCAATTCAAGACTCTGCCTTAAGTGAAAGACAATGAATAATTTATTTTATACTTCAGCTTTGGCTAAAGGTAGCCAAATAAACTTCATTTTCTCTCACTCTTTCTGTGTAGGCCCCTCACAGTAAACGCACCCAGCTGGTCTTTCTTTTCATGCCAAGTGATGGATATGACTAGACCACCCCAATTTACATTTTTTTATAAGTTGTTGGGGGGGTTTTTGTCTGCTAACCTGCCTTGACCATAATGTATTTTGCTCATTAGATTTTATCATAGGCATCATCATGACATGTAATTGTCGTCATTGTATTTTTTCTTCAGGAATCAAAATAATGCTTTAAATAATAATTCTCCCAAACTAAAAATAGAGATGGAAATAGAAGAGCATAAGGTTCCATCTACATTTGGATCAAGTTCTTGCGCTCTTTCACACAACATCATTCATGTCTCCCGTAGATCCTTCTTCCTAGTACTTAATTTCATACGGGTCCACAACTAACTATATTAAGTTATGGTTGCTTTTAGGTTTATGCTAATCAAAATATATAATGAATGAAATCCTCTTATATCCCCACTCGGAGAAATTTAAGAGAAATACACGTGTATAGTTAAATAATTTCTGATGAGGTGTGGCACAGCACGTATTGTCTGAAGCAGCTGACAGCAGATTCATTCATATTTGAAAAGTACTCAAGTCTGGATGCTCAAAACATTTTCTTTCTGTGCATGGGTATCAAACATTACTATTTTGGATTAACCTGGTTGCTTTATAGTTTGATGACTGTCTCCCGACAGGCAGTATTCTATTAATAGTTTTGTTCTTTTGCCTTGCAGGGGGTTCAGGACCATCGTCATCAATAGCCATAGCTGGCACCAGCCAACCTGCCATCACAAAGACAACATCTGTGCTTCAAGACGGTGTTATAGTCACTACTGCTGCTGGAAACCCACTTCAGAGCCAGCTGCCCATTGGGAGCGATTTCCCTTTTGCTGGCCACGAACACTCGCTTCATTTTCCGCAGAACAGCTCTTCAAACAACAATCTTCCACATTCTTTGAATCAAAACCTCCTCAATTCTCTACCTATCTCTTTGCCAGTGAATCAGCAACATCTCCTAAACCAGAATCTATTAAATATACTACAGCCTTCAGCAGGAGAAGGCAAGTCTGAGGTCAACCTCAACCCTTTAGGTTTTCTCAACCCGAATGTAAATGCTGCTTTAGCTTTTCTCTCCAGTGACGTGGATGGGCAGGTATTGCAGCCTGTTCATTTTCAGCTTCTAGCAACCCTCCTTCAGAACCAAGCCCAAGCAGCTGCCATGCTTCCCCTACCATCTTTCAATCTGACCATCTCAGATCTGTTGCAACAGCAAAATAACCCTTTACCCTCAGTAACACAGATGACAGCCCCACCTGACCATTTGCCAAGCAATCAGTCAGAAAGCAACAGGGTGGAGACCCTTTTAACCAACCCCCTGGGCAACCCCATACCAAGCTTTTCAGGCACTGACACTACTTCTAACCCCCTGCTCCTCCCAGCTGTCTCTGGGGCCTCAGCATTAATGGCCTTGAATCCCCAGCTGGTGGGAGGTGTCCTGAACTCTGCATCGGGCAACACCGCTAATCATCCAGAGGTTTCCATAGCCACCTCCTCCCAAGCAACCACTACCACAACCACTACATCATCAGCAGTGGCAGCACTGTCTGTCTCAACCCTGGGTGGTGGGACAGCAGTGGTGTCAATGGCAGAAACATTGCTGAACATATCTAATAATGCTGGGAATACATCTGGTCCAGCTAAACTCAACAATAACTCTGTGGTGCCACAGCTACTTAACCCTCTACTGGGGACAGGTCTGCTTGGTAAGTTCAATTTCTTCACAGATATAAAAGGAAAAAAAAAAAAAAAAAGGAAGAGGGTTGGGGAGGGGGAATTTCAGATTCTAATTTCTATTTTTAAAGACTCCACTTTATCATACTCTTCTTTTTGTAAGGCTTTTGTATGTTACAGCTTGTTTATTTCTATTGAGAAAAACATAACTGTTATTGTAAGAAATTTAAAACACATTCTCATTTACCTCAGTAACATTTAATACTGGTTTTGGAACTTATTTTATATTCCGTTCTTAATTCTGATGCCACCTAGCCCTACTATATACACTTTCAAATTCTGTAAGCAATCGGACTTGTTTCATTTTTCCAGTAGTAAAGGCACAGGTGCATCTCTGGGATGCAGCGTTTCATTGCAAGTGCGTGTGGCATCACAGGGTTAGTGCGAGTAGCTGTGCGGTAGATGAAAAACGGCCAAGTGCCTTTTTCCAAACGAATCAAAAGGGCCAAAACCGTAAGCACACTCCACAAAAAGTAATCCATAAAGCACTCGAAGTAGGTCCTTGCACAAGTTCAAAGAGGAAGGTTGCCCTTCGAGCCCTTTATTGTGTATTTATATTTTTCTCATTTCTCTCTTTGTTTTTTTTTTTTAACTTTAGCTTGTAGTTTAGAAACCCAGGGTATCTCACTTGACAAACACCGACATCCCGAAACAAGTGATTAAAAAGCCCTTAAATACAAGGGTTTTTTCTCCTGGGTCTTTTGATGGTTTTTACCAAGAAAATGTAATACAGTTAGTGCTCTGTTGTTTGCCCTGTGTAAGCTAATAAATAGACTAGTAGGAGGAATTAAGTACTGGCAAAGAGCTGATAAGTATTTTAACTTAATACCTCATACTTTCCTACTAAATGGCTATCGTGAACTCAACCCTACTTTACATTTTCCATGTAAAATACAACCAACCAATGATTCTGCAAATGGCAATTTTAAGAAAAACATGGGCTTTTAATTCAAAAACAAAAAACCCCCAGGAAATGGATACATTTTTAAGCTTTATTATTTCATAATGTCAAGTTCAACGGCGTATTTATTTTACTCGAACTATGATTTTCATGTAAAGTGAGATTTTTGCATAATACAAAAAGTTAATGCAGTTGTTTCTCTAAAATGTAAAAAAAAAAAAAAAATGTGTATAGCATTGGCTGACGTGTCCGTGAGACAAAAAGCCTTTGCGCATTTGCAGTTTAGCTCACGTGATTTTGTCATAATTAATGAAAAAAATAGTTTTGTTGGGTTTTTTAAATGATTTTCTCTTTCTCTCTCTCTCTTTCTCCTCCTCCCCCTCACCACCCCAGTACTGTTTGAAGCAGTCACTCTTTGGAAACTAAGAGTAAGATTCCAAGACACCGAGTATCGTAGCGGCTCGCTCTGCCATACCTGGCTGTGTACCCTTCCAAAGGCAGGGACAGTCATGGCAGAAACCTTTAGAAAGAGTCCAGATAGATGTGACATGCAAAAGAAGCAATACTGAAGAAATAAAGGAATAAAGAGTAGGAGACACATGCCTTGAGGACCATTCCGTAGAAGATTGAAGGGGAAAAGTGGTGTTTTGCAGAGGCATTTGCTTAGCAGCCAGTTAAAATTTGAGTCAAGGAAATTCCTCCTGACTGTTGAAAACGATACTGACTTACGTTTCCCTGTGTTTGATTTACAGGTGACATGTCATCTATAAACACTACTCTGAATAACCATCAGCTGAGTCATCTCCAGTCGCTATTAAACAACAATCAGATGTTTCCTTCAAATCAGCAGCAGCAGCACCTTCTCCAGGGGTATCAGAACATGCAGGGCTTTCAAGGCCAGCCCCCAATTCCTGGCCCAGCTAACAACCCAAACCCCATGGCGTGTCTGTTCCAAAATTTCCAGGTAGAGAGCAAAATGAAATCAATATTCAAGCAAATGTGCAACTATCAGGAGGTAGAATTATATCCTCCATAGCCTGATTTCTTTGCCGAGTGATTAAGACAACATGATACGCACAATTGCTTGCCTCTTTCAGTACTTTTGGGATTTTGCAAATCAGTGACATTTGTTGCTGAAATTTTATACTTTCTTCCCTGGAAATCGGGTATAGTTGCTTTGGAAAGAGTTACGCTGCATGTATTGAAAAAAAAAATGCTCTGTGTGTCTGACAATTACAGTACATTTTTAGCAAAACTGTTTTCCATTTTGCAGGAATGATCATGAATTCCCATTTAGACCATTTTAACCATTCAGTGGTGAGAAATAAATATTGATACCTCTTTATAGTAATTAGAAACTTGATAAATGATTGTAGGTGACCGTGCGTACCAGTCCCCGTATATTCCCACTGACGCTGAGTGGGAGAGCTAGCTGTGGTGTGGGTTGTACGGACTGAAGAAAACAGGCAATAAAATGAATACACAATGACAAACTGTGCAAAAATGATACCTCCCTGCTACCCACCTAAACAGACGATTCTTCATAATGCAAGTTGAACTATCAAACTAACATACTGACAGGAAGCATAGCAACCAAAATAGGTAATAAAACCAGAGTTAAAACGCGTATTTATTATTCTTCAGTATTACCGTGGTTGCTGCAGAACTCAAGACGGAGGCTGCAGACAGTGCCGGAAAGTGCTTTTACCCTTTAAGAAGGAAAAAGAAGACGTGTCATGTCCTCAGTGTAGATGTTTCACTGCTGTTGCAAAATCGCAGTCCTCTAACTGCCCATTACCTCTCTTTGTTTTCGTGTGAATTTTGGTAGCTTCATCTCCGTATTTTTTGCTTCAGATTCTCAGTTATATAAATAGTAATGGTAAGTATTTAGAGGAGCTTCTGGGAAATATTTTCCCCTTGTTTTTTACGTATTGTTGTTATAGCACTATTATTGACATCGTCTGCACTGCCTACGTATGTGACAAGAAATACAAAAAGCACAGTTACTTTAATCTGCAGGTTACGGTTTGCTGTGGCAGTGCCTGACGTTACGGCTGCAGTGCAAAGGGATGCAGGCAGGGGCTGAAGTCAAAAGAGATCCCGTGAAAGAAGCACGTAACCGAAAGGGAAAAAATCGAAATGTTAGCCAATTCCAAAAGGAAAGTGATGGCCTGCGTTCCAGAAATTGAATGAGGAGCGTACAGGGAGTCCAGAGGAACAGTTGGTAGGGAGGAAAGAAGGAAAATTAGGGTCTGGGTAGGGACGAAAGAGAGTAGTTGAGAACAGAAATACTGACCTTGGTGGAGTTGTTTAGGACTTGAGAGAAAACAGGAGGGTGCTGTACTTCAATCAGAGGAGGACACCCCTGAAAAGACTCTGAAGGAGATGATAACGTGGTCTCAGCAGGGCGTGGTAGGCTGTATCGTTTCATGCAAGGTGTCTGTTTTGATCCAGGAGGCAAATTCTAAGAGCCAGTGTTTTTGTTTTTCTCTAAATTATGGCTTTTTTTGTTCGTTTTCTATCTAGCTTGTTCAGCGTTAGACTTTGTAACTGATACACAACCAAAACAAAATTACGTACTGTAACAAATAGTCACCCTGGCCACTACCCTGATTTTTTTATTAAAGTGAAACAGAGTTTGTCTATTGAAATGGAACTTTTGGCAGAACAGCAATTTCCATCTTTTTCTCTGCTTTTTCCAGGTGAGGATGCAGGAAGATGCTGCTGTCCTAAACAAAAGAATGATCACTCAAATGGGAATGGCACCAGTTCCTGAGAGCTCCAGCACTATGCTTCCTCCTTTCCAAGAAACATCTTGTGATTTGCAGCAAAGAACTGAACCATCTCTCGGACAACAGGCAAAGGATAACCTCAATATCGCTGCTCAGGGTGACACATCGGTGGACGCTATCTACAAAGCGGTTGTAGATGCTGCAAGCAAAGGAATGCAAGTGGTGATCACCACTGCCGTTAGCAGTACAACACAAATGAGTCCCATTCCAGCTTTGAGTGCCATGAGTGCCTTCACAGCCTCAATTGGTGACCCATTAAACCTTTCTAGCGCTGTCAGTGCAGTAATCCACGGAAGAAACATTGCCGTTTCTGATCACGAAGGTAGGATAAGGAACACTAGAGGAACACGAATACTGAAGAATTCAGAGCACGGTAAAAATTCAAGTGAAGGGGATGGGTATGAATATTACAAATCCACAAGTTGTAACACACCCAAAAAACAGTGGGAAGGGGAGCAAAGTCCTGTCAGTGAGATAAATAGATGGAAATGTGATGAGTTTCTAGACCACTCTGCCCATATCCATAGTAGTCCTTGTCACGAAAGGCCCAATAACATCTCCACACTGCCACTATTACAAGGCGAGCAGCATCAGATACTGTTATCACAGCGAAACTGTCAGAGTGAAAAAATGTTGGAGGAGAATTTCAGGTATAACAATTACAAAAGAACTATGATGAGTTTTAAGGAAAGACTGGAGAACACTGTGGAACGATGTGCACACATAAACGGAAATAGGCCTCAGCAGAACAGAGGATTTGGGGAGTTGCTGAACACTTCTAAACAAGACCTGATTCTGGAAGAGCAATCTCCAAGTTCCTCCAATAGCTTGGAAAGTTCGTTAGTTAAAGACTATATCCATTACAATGGAGATTTTAATGCCAAAAGCATTAATGGGTGTGTGCCTAGCCCTTCAGATGCTAAAAGCATCAGTAGTGAAGATGACCTAAGGAACCCAGACTCCCCTTCTTCAAATGAGCTGATACATTACAGGCCGAGGACGTTTAATGTTGGCGACTTGGTCTGGGGCCAAATCAAAGGACTGACTTCATGGCCTGGAAAACTAGTAAGAGAAGAAGACGTTCACAATTCATGTCAACAAAACGCTGAGGAGGGGAAGGTATATTTATATATATATATGCACATATCTATCTATCTATATACACGTGTACCTATGCCCATACAGGTGTTTATCAAAACTCTCTCGGTTCATTCTTTATTTTATTCTGTGTCTCTTATTTTAGTAGTGCAATTGCTTTTTTCATAACTATAGATTGCAGAACTGAGTTTTTCCCATAGTTATCTAACTTCTACCGATGCCATGAAACAGATTATATTTTGGCCTGGTTATGCTTTGCTGACTAATTTGTGCACAAAAGACTTGCTCCACAAAAAAATGTTGTTAACGAAAAATCGTTTAACTTACGTTGTGTATTTAGTTGAACTTCTGGCTGTGTCCAAAGAAACTGATATGGAGATATCTAAAAGTGTTGAAAACGGCAAAAAGGAAAACTGATCTAATCAGGTTGAGGAGTCTGTAACAAGTAAAAGCTCGCTGATTGACACGTACGCTCTTCAAGAGGAAATGCGTGTGCATTTTCATCTTGAAAGGAGGTTTTGACCGTCTTAATAGCGAGGAAAGCACTCCAATTTGCTCTTTCATACTAAAATCCCTTTTTTGTTGTTGTTGACAAATCATATGCTTTTTGGGGAATATACAGAAAATACAGTTATCAAGGAGTTATTGGTTATTTTATTATGATAAATATTTCAAATTCTAGTCTCCATTACTTGTATAATATTGTATTTTTGTAGTTCTTATAAAACATTTGACATCTTCCATATATAAATACTTTTAAGTGCCATTTTATAAAAAGCAAATTTTAAAAAATATGTAAGCAGAAAGAAAAAGTGTAATGAAATAAGGTTTTACCTCTGGCACAGAGAAGTCAAACCACTTAAAAATTATGTCTTTTTCCCCATAAACCTGCCTAAGTACATTTCACAACAACAGTCATAAGAACATAAGGATGGTGATAGTGGGTTGGACCAAAGTATTCCTTTCCCCAAGACGTGGCCAACAGCAGATAGCCAGAGGAGAGAGGGCACAAGAAGATGTGGAGGGAGAGCTTCTTCACCAACAGCCTCTGATTCCCACCAGGGCATAGCTCAGGAACTGCTTGAGCTGGCAGTGGTGTCTCTGTGGTGTCACCACTGCTGGTCGCACCGCAGGTCGTGATCGTGGAGTTGTCTGAGGTTGATGTGCAAACGCAATTGCCCCAAACAGTCCAACAAGCCTTTGAATTGGTGCTATAAATAACTGGGGTGATGGTTGGCCAGCATGGTTTCAACCCTAGTTCAAACTAGGTTTGAAACCCTAGGATTTCAAAGCCTAGAGAGTCTCTCTTTGCGGGTGGCTTCCCAGTTGATCTCTTTGGCCGCAAAGGTTTCAAAGAGCCTCCCGTCTGGGTACGCAGAACCAAAGTATTACTTTGTAGAGAAATCAACGTGCTTTAGTAACAATATTTGAATGCTTAAGAGCTCATTCCTGATAAAGGTTAGATCCCCGAGGTACAAGTCAGTTTACAAAGTAGAGGCAAAGGAGATGGATGACAAAGTATAAAAGATTAAACAAAACTGGAAAAATTAGGAGGTGTACAATATCACTGTCCCGTATGAATTACGAATTCAGTAATTACCCTGCACGTATGTTCCAAGTATGCGTTTATGTATTAACTTCACAAAATTGTGTATCTGTGTCTGTTTGACTGTTTTGATATATTTGAAGAGCTTATGTTTATAACTTGTGTAAAGAGGTGAATCTTTTTTTCATTTGCATTTCTTAGCAATTTTATAACTTCACTCCCCAATTTGTGGCTACCGGAATGTAGAGTGGCTTTTGTGCAAACCCGCCGCCTTTAATTATGTGTCTCTCATGTACGTGATATCTAAGCATTGTGTAATATGATATTCGGTGGCACAGATTTTATTGTATGCTGAAGCACAAACAGGAAAGCACATGCAGTACGGTCAAGGTACTTGTGGAGGCAGCAAGAGAGACTGTTTCAAGCTCTGCATCAGGAATCTCACGTAGTGGATCACCTCTCACATCAGAAGGCCTTTAATAATAATAATCATAATAATTTTAAATTAAAAAAAATAATATGTCTAATTTTCTCCAATAAGAAGTACAAAGTGAATGACGATTCCAAGGTCAGGAGTTGAGGTTGAAAGGTGGGATACAGAGGAATATGGAAGAGATGAAAATGTGCATCTGCTATATAATAATTGTGTTTCTAGTTGAAAATGGGCAGGAACTCCCGTGCACGGGGTACACATGTTCAAACACTCCTCTAACATGTTGTGCAGCTGCATTCTTCAGATGTTTGGGCAGCCTGGTCTGAAGGAAGGAAAAACAAAACCAAAAATACCCAACACACCAAACAAAACAAAAAAAAACAAACCTCGAAAAACAAAAAGAAATAACCTTGAAAATCCAATGGTCTTCAGAAATTCTGCACTTCAGAAAATCCTGAAAGGCTGCTATTCATGGTGGGAGTCACTAGCAGCAGTTCTGAGAATTGTATTTGCTGCAGAGCTTTCTTAAAACATCTTTTGAAGTATTTGTATAATCAAATATTGACCTCCTATATTGTAACATTAGTTTTGCTATGCTGTTGGGATTTCATGGTGCTTTGTATATGCTCTGTTCTTTATATCATACATAATTTGATTTTTGTTTCCATTTTAAAAGACTTTGGGTATTAAAAGTAATAATGCTTCTGTTTGAAGAGCAGCTAGAACGGCGTTGCCCTAACAGGAGAAGGGAGGAATATCGCACCTTTCTTTCCTAACGAACACTTGCGTTTTGGCTCTTGGAAAATCAAAGAGGAACCCAAGGGGAGCGCACCAGTAGCAGCAGCAATTTCTGAAAAAGGAAAGAAGCGAGCCTGAAGCTACGTGCATCCTAAAACAGAGGATGTGTATATTTCATTAAGTAATTAATTTGATGATTATCCCAATCAAACCACCTAAATGGGAACAAGGCTTTGAGAGCAGCAATGTGAAAGGCGAAGGGTTGTTGTTAGTGCATTTCGTAGCGATTCCTGCAGGGCAAGTGTTGGTCTCGGTAGGATTTTCCAGCAGTTAAACTAGGTTTTTTAAACTGAGCTTTTATAGTTCTACGGATAATAATAGGTGTGATTTATCAGTGTCCTGAAAGTCCCATCTGTATGTATTATTTAGTGTTGTAATGGCTTATTGTAAATGAAGGCGTATGATATTATTCATTCAAAAATATATCTTTTATAGTTGCTTCCAGTACCGTGTTATGTTAGCAATTTGATACTAATTCTTCAAAAAAGTGCTGGCAGGTTTTTTGCTGTTCTACCATCACAAAATTCCGGTAATGAAGATACCGATTTCTTTTTGTTACTTATGTCCCTTGTGACCCAAACGTGATATTAGCCCTTCATAAAAACGTTTACCATTGAACTTTCTCATATATCTAATGGCAGACGCCTACAACCCTTTGCGGAGTTTGTTCTTTATACGCACGTAGATGTCAGGGATATGGATAACGTACAGTTTGGCATTTATGGCAACTCCGTCATGTAGTCCAGCGTCCAAGGATCAAGATGATTATGTTATTGCCCTTTAATTCTGTTCAGTTGGAAAAATGTAAGCTGGTCTTTTAGCTGTTTTTCAAACGTTCTGTGAAATGAAGGCTTGAGCTGTAGTGTATTGCAGAGCGACGTTGCCTCCGATAACACCATTTTCATGTAGGAGACGTAACGTGTAAGCTTCTGAAGGCGGTTTGCTCATTTGGTGGGCGTTGTGTGCCTTTTCTTCTCCGGTTTATCCTTAGAAATGTTCTGCAGGTTTTAAATAGGTAGTATTTCTTTTGTATGCATTTGTATTTTTCCGAAGTCTGATCAGGAGAGGAATTATTTGAAATATTCGCAGTCTTACGTGAAAAGTAAGCACAGTTTTAAGGGAAAAGCGCTGTGATCTGTGGCATAATTGAATCTATTTCATGAAAATAGACGTCTTGCCTCCCCATGTGCACATTTCACCAATAATGACTCTTGTCTCCCAAGTTCCTGAAATGGCAGTATATTCCCCAATTTCATTATCAGATGTGTAAGTTCAAGACATGTGAAATTTGGTCTAAACACGTATTGTATTGGGCCTTATTTCTAGAGATTTTGACAACTTGCTCACTCATTAACTTCACATTGTCACATCTGAAATTCAGTTTCATTGCGAATATAAATTATTTAGTGATTGAAAGGCTAGGTTTAGAGGGAATTTGCATTTAAATTTCTTTTTGGGATTGTATAGAGGCATGCTTAATACATTTGTATTTACAGAATTAATTTTCCTTGTGTCAGAATACAAGCTGTACTTTTTAATGAAACAAATGCTATATATAAGGTTCTTGCTAAGTTATGCAAAGATTAAAAAATAAGTCAAGCAAAATGCAGCAATACTGACAAAGAAAAGGGAATTTATCCATTCATTTTCTTAAATTGATGTGTTTAAATAGCTTTTTTTGTTGTTGTTTTTACAAGCAGAAATGACTGAGCCAAATCGAAATAATATGCAGAGTTAAGTGGACTAATGTTCTGAGAATGCAAATGATAAGATCATACGGATGATGTCATTAATTTTCTTTGATGCTTGTATTGTTTGCACTAGTACTGCCTGGTACCTATGCAGTGGTGCCAGCCGTTGTATGGACAGGTTGATTGAACGATTAGAATTCTGGTTGATTTTGAGAGAACTTAAATTTCCAGTTAAAGTACTTTAAATACCAGCTCAGCGCCCCTGCCGAGCACGTGCTCCAATTCATTCCCGACTCAGCAGATCACCGAAGTATGTGCTTAAGTAAAAAAAAAATTAAAAAGACCTTTCTCGGGAGCAATAAATTAGCTGGCTGAAGCGAGCTCCAGTTAAGGCGTAGATTCATACCGCATAAATGAAGCTTGTCCCCCTGCCCGCCCCACCTTTGACTTAAGCACGTACCCCGGCTCTTCTGGAATCGGAATGAATTTGGCCGTGCCATTAGCGGCATTGTTGAGCCTTAAATGCTTTATCCCCAAATTTGAGGTGATGTGAAACGCTTTGGTGTTGATGGCATCTGTAAAAATTGTACCCTGCGTATACTAGGCAATTTGGTGTCTTAATGCATTCCAGGTGGGCTCAAAGGTGTAAAATACATTTGTTAAATGTGAGTGCAGAAGACGAGACTTTAACAGCAGTGTTCCTATTAATAATATAAAGACAAATGAGGTTTTAAAATTATTATTTTCCATCTCAGTTTTGTTTTCTTAAGTGTCGTGGTTTTGGTTTTTGTATTCCTATTGCTAGAAATTCTAATGTATACGTATATGTATGAGGGGGTGTATATGGCCGTACGTTAATCGGTTCTTTGCTGGGAAGGTTAGTGTCTTCTGGATGCAGGGAAAATTAGGCTCCATAATATGCATGTCTAGCAGTAAAGTAAAAGCAGTGTTTAATAATTGCAGGTCTGGGTAATGTGGTTTGGTGTTCATACCTTCACTCAGGTGGAGCCAGAGAAGTTGAAGACACTAACAGAAGGTCTAGAAGCTTACAACCGAGCCAGGAAAAGGAACAGAAAGTAAGTCAACGCTCGTTTATTTACTAGTGTAATGGAATCATTAAATTCTTTTCCTTCCTAAGATTCTCATTTGGAGGAGCTTGGCAGATCGGCCGAACCGAAGAGTTAATTTTCTGAATTTCTTGTGTTGTTATGATAATCATCCGAGATCTTTGATATCTGCATTTTTATTGCATCTTCTGATATTTACAGTAGCCTTTGTAAAATGTCAGCCTACTTGTTTGAGCTTTCATGTGTAGGATTTCTAATTTACAGCAAAAACAGTTATTACATCGAAACTATTCCGAATACGCTTTTTAACGAGATCTGCCCTTCTTATCTCTCCCCTCTCCCTCTGGCAGCAGCTGCTGCGGGCAGAGCGCAGCTTTATTCAGACAAATTCAGTTTAGTGCCCATCGCTGAGGAGCGCTTCGCAATTTGTGAAGTCTGGCTGCATTTAACCAGAGAAGGGGCTCGGTGCGGAGCTTTGTGGCAGACACGTATGAACTGTTTGGTTTTATCTTGCCTTTTAGCTTTTGTTTATAAATATACAAGGATAGAAAGACCGCGAGACAATAAGTATTAGGACATGAAGCATCAGCGTAGACAAAAAGAGGAAAATGGTTGACTTCAGGAGAAGAAAAGTCTCGACAGCTATAAAAGGATAGAAAAGCAGAAATTGTGCTATGGTTGAATTCGTGCTAGGATGCTGTTGCTTATTTACTGTTGCAGTGAAAATATATTACTTTGGGTGAGAATTTAAAGTCAGCTTGCACTGCTTGTCCTTAGCACAATAAACATAGGCTTAAGGGAATTAAATAATTATTTATCTTCAACTCCTTTTAAGGTGTAAGCTTTTCTTCTATTTATATGTCACGCGGCGCTTAAGAGAAATATTTTTTATGCCAATGAGACAATGTTGGTGGCTGTTTTTTCCAAGATCATCCTCAAAATATCTTACTGGAGTTTAAGGATGTGTGGTGAGAACATGGAAGGGCTTTTGGCAACTCCCCAGTTATTTGCTTGTGTCCCTGAAGCGAAATACGTGACTCGAGGAAGGTGACACCAGGAGCAAATTTAAAGAGGTGTTAAAGATGTAATAAACAGTAAAATTTAAGAAAAAAAAAATCCCGTCTTCTAATTTGCATTTGTGTATTTAGCAGACTCCAAGGGTTTTGTGCAGTTCCAGTGAATCCAATGGCCTTTTTTTGTGTCGCGTCTGGTTCTGCCCCATTGCTTGCCCCTAAGGAAGCAGGAGGCACCAAATACCCCAGACGCTGGGGCACCTGGTTGCCCCTTTCCTCGGGTTGCTTTACGGCCCTTATGGGTTTTTCCTCCATATTTCTACTAGTACTTATTCCATATTTCAAATCTTTTCGTATTTCTTCATGGACCCTTCCTCTTTTACCTGTGTACTGTTTAAAATTTATTTGAAAAGTTGTTAATCTCCTTATGGTCTTCTCTCTAGTATGTGTGTGTCTTTGTAGTATCTTGTTACACACAGGTCCAGATTTTTTAAAACATTTAGCATTAGATATAATTGCTACGTGTAGAATACTCCTGTTTCCTACCTATGTAAGTACTCAGCACTTACGCATATCGAGTACTGGCATCAAGTTGAAAACTTCTGTAATAAAGATGACATGGGTAAAGAAACCTCAAGACATTTACGTTGAGGGAGCATGGACGAGCATCACATAGGTCCAGTGCGTTTGGCAGAGCGGGGATAGCATCCCGGTCCTCCAAATGACATTCAGATACCTTGACCCCATCGATTAGTCATTGTGTTCCTGCAGTTCTTCCGACAGCCCTAGTATATTGTCCAGTTTTGGCAACAGATGTTACTTACGGGACCACTGCAGTACTCTCCTTCACTGCGCCCAGCCTTGACTCAATCCAATAATATATGTTTATATTATATACTAAATATAAAACCATTAAAACTAAATTAAAGGTGAAAAATGTCTGCAAAGCTAAAAGCTGTATCATAATAGGGATGTAATAGGATGCGATTCCAGTTGCCGCCTAAATCCAGCATTTGTGAATTGTGGGTTGCTGATAGAGCATAATGCTGATCGAGCAACGGCACATCACGTATGGGTGACTGGGCGTCTGAAATCTGCGTCTCGATGACTTGCACGTCAGCAGTGTTATCAGTTATTAATATATCTGCATTATATATAGAGTCTGTATTACCTTTCTAGGAAGTTACGCTGCCACTAGACAATATTTAGTTCATCGTTTATAATATCGAAGGGTGCCTTCCCTTGTCCAGGTTGCACAACTTAAACTCGGGTATGCCAGGGTTCTGGCTCGAGCAGTTCAAAATCCCGGGTGGACATGTCAGGCTTTGCATGAGAATCTTTATTTCGTTTTATCTTATCGTTTCTTCCATTGATTAAAACTACAGCAGCATACGTAAGTTTCAATTTACGCAAAACTCCTTTACCACTGTTTTAACTAATTCATTCAAAACCTTCGTTAAACTTGTGCAACTTGGGAAGTGCCTGAAGTCCTACTGTACTTGACGTTTGTGCCGTCAGGTCAGTAAGGTTTCGAGCTTGTGCAGTTCCCGCCCTGCCATAGTGCAGATGAGCAATGCCAAATGGCGCGAGGGAATCTCTCATTTGAATGATGAATAACAAACCCTCTCATCTCCTGTCGTCCATCTCCCGGCTGAACCCATGGGCGTGAAAATCATCTTGCCGAGCGAGGGGGATGGGATTAGAGCAGCGCTGGCTGGGTAGTGCATCTGCGCTCCTTCGTGTCAGGCTTTCGCCAATGCTTTTAGTTGCTATAAATCTTAAAAGTCCCAGGGAAGAACGTCCCAGCTGACGGGATGATCTTTCTTTATTAAAAGGAAAGGGTTTTTTTAGAAAGTGTCTCCTGTGAAGGACAGTCCTGGTGACCCAGCCATCCTTGCCAGCTTGGGACAAGCCGTTCTATCACCCATCGCTGCCATTATTTTCCCTCATGATGCAGATGGCTCCCTTCCTTCTGCCCCCGTTCCTGCATCTCCAAAGCAGGGATGTCCTGAGGATATTGTGATGGATGCTCATAATAATGTCTCTCTTCTCCAGGATGATCTCTCTCTCTCATCTCATATTTAGCCATTTCTCTTCATGTCCATTACTCTTCTAAATGTACCTCTTCAGTTGGAAGTCATGAATGAACCAGCCTATCTAAATATATATATATATATATATATAAATAAATAAATAAATATATATATGCACCCATTTTTAAGCCCAGATCCTCAACAAGCTGTGGACAAACGGTAGTACCGTGTGCTCCAGTGCCGTTTGCTGGCTTGAAACCCTGAGGTGTGAACACGGAGCCGTAGAAGTATGAGCTGTCGTGCAGAGCGTGGTGTCCAAGTGGGAAACTTCTTTAAAAAAGAAATATACGTAAATCAAAAAGCGTCAGTGTAAAATTAGATGTGTATGGAGCTGCCCAGTGACTTGGGGCAACTTTTTGGTTTGGAAGAAGAAAGTCTTCTCCTTACCTTTACCGTAGCCCTCGGTGTGCTGTCAGGTAAAACTAACGACACGGTAGAGGACTAATGTGACTTATTTAGAGGACTAATACAACTTTGTTTCCTCTGGCTGTTTAAAGTTATTTAACTTTGAGCTTTGTGCTTTGGGTAGGAGGAGCGTTTTGCAGCTGACGCACTGATTTTTCAAGGAGACGGCAGCGTCTGTGTTTAGTCCTTCACTAAGAAAGTCCCGAGGGGCTGGAGTTACTCCTGCTCCTGCTCAAAACCCGTCGGAGTCTGGCCCTTTGCTAATAATTTCAAAAAAAGGTTGCACAAAATGCTGTTTTGCTTTTTCTTCATGGCTGTAATCCGTCTTGTGGCTATTGTAACTGACCGTACAACTCACCCAAGTGCTGGCTTTGATTTTAATTCTGTAATTTAATTTGCATAATATCGTATGTCGGTCTGGTCTTGCTATTTGTGCCGTGACAACCCGGGAGGCTCTACGGCCGGTAGAATGTATCCAAGGAGTTCACGTGTTTATTATTAATTCTTTTTAGGGTTTTTCTGCTCCTAAGAATTACTGACGGCGTTTTTGTTTTTGTCTTCCTAGAAGTGGAAAGCTAAATAACCATTTAGAAGCTGCTATACACGAGGCCATGAGTGAACTAGACAAAATGTCTGGGAATGTAAGTTTCTTTTCACGTTCGCAATAATTGCCTTTTTGTGTGTTTCTGCGCGTGTGTCAGTTGAAGGCCGGGGGTTGGCTTGGGTTGCCCTCTAACATAAATGTTGTTTCTCTTTGCTTAAAGAATGTGGAATATTCAGTATTTCTCATTTGCAAATGTCTAGTCATTCTGGCAAATGGGAAGAGTTGTCAAATTTTAGTTGTGTGGCCAATTATACTATTTTTTACCAGGAGAGATTCCTCGACATACTTTTACACACGGAGCCTCGTAGTGTTTGGGTCAGTTCCAGTCCCGCTCATGCTCCATGGGTTTTCCCTGACCAGTGACACAAAACACGGCTCATTTATTTTTCAGTTTGAGTAGGAAGGTACTGAATCCACATTTAAAAGCATCGTTCTTTTGAATGTAAAACTCTTTGAATAAAGTTTTCCTCGTGTGAAATGGAAGATAGTGGCGTGAAAGGTAAAAAGAAAAGGGCATTCCCAATCTCAAACCCAACAGCGTTCTTTCTACAATAATTACACTGTTGTTATATAAACCCAGGATGTTTCGAACATAAAGTTTGGTTTATATAACGTTCTCGTCTTCATATTTAAAACATGGCTGTAATTTCATGGAAGCATATTTAGAAATGCAACAAAGTCTGTCACAGCACATATAACCTGCCGTATCTTATCATTGGTAATTATTCAAATTATTCATTATAAATGATTTGAATACCTGAAAAAGGCCTTTTTCCTGCTGTTCGATGCCCAGCACTGCAGGTGTTTGTACATGCGCGCATTTAGAAGTAGAAGTAAAACTTCAGGGGAGCACCTGGAGCGTATAAAAGGGAACGTGGAGGGGACCGCAGGCTCGGAGCTGGCTTCAGAACCAGCAACAAACATTAAATAAGCCATTCGGTAGCTTTTAAGGGCCGCCATAAGTAATGAGAAAATCAAATCTTTGGTTTAAACTTCTGAATTGTACAAAATGAGATTGAGTTGTGATGTGAACGGGCGGGTGTTTTCCCCTCGTCTTTGGCAGGACAAGGAGAGCAGGACCTGCCCCTAGGTCTGTTACAAATAAATACGGGGGGGAGTTTGGACGGGGCCGTTCCCCTGAGACCCTTTTTTCATTTATAAATCCAGTAATACTGAAAACTGTGCGCTGTGTGCAGTTTAACTGGGATACAGACTGGCTCAGGGGAAGCTGCTGGGGCTGGATTTGCTGCTGGGGCTGTTTCGTGACGCAGACGGGCTGATGGACCTGCTGTCGTCACAGTCTTCGTCTCTGGTTTAATTACCTCGTCCAAAATTTGTGATCGGGGTTTATTTCCATAAAGGCTATGCTTCCTAGAAACGCTCGTAGGCAATCAACGGTTCTCTTTTCAGTGACTTGCATTTTTTTCAGCTACTCCTGTTCAGACATCAGTTATGTGTTAAATGAAAAGCGCGTGCAAACAAGATAATTAGCTCCAAGCATTATTGTTAAGAGCCAATAAATACGTAGGAAATGTGAGCGGGCTGAAGGAATTGGGGACGGGCCCGAGGAAGTAATTTAGCGCGATGCCGAAGGATTTGTTACCGTGTCCTGGCTGCTGTTCGGAAGCTGCGGTCGGCTTTTCCCAGGACAGCATCCCGCTTCCACCGACAGATGGTGGTGGTATTCCGCGCCAGCGCCTCCCGCCACCTCTCCTCTCTTCTGCCGGCTTCTCACCGAGCGCTCCGTGAGGAGAAACTGCTTCGCACTCCAAGGAATCTAGCATTTAACTCAACATTGAGTATTTCCTGTTAAGGATTAGATGAAGGCAGAGTTTACTAAGCGTAGCCTGTTCCTTGATAATGCCGCCGCAGACCTGAATTTGCCTTCTCTCATTTTTCCCTGTTAGCAGTATTTTCTCACCGCCTGCTTTCTGCTTTATCGCTCTTGTCACGATGACGTGTAAAGGTTTGTCTCTGAGAATTTGGCGTCAGTGCAGTTTTGGGTTCCGTTCCCGCTTATGCGGTTCCAGAGTTAGCGCAGCTGGTACCTTTCTGCAGGGCAGCAGAGGTCGGAGAGGTACCGACTGCGCCATCGGCCGCCTTCTCCCCAGTGCCCTAAAGCGCTTGAAATTCCTTTTAATTCGGGCTTCCGTGTAGACAGGAAATAACGAGAACTGTTTCGTAACAGCACTTCACGCGGTCCTGTAACTCGTTTATTGCTGGCTGGATGCTTTGACCAATATTCTTTGCTAACTTCTAAATATACTTATTTTTAGGTCCACCAAATCCCCCAGGGAGACAGACAAGTGAAGCCTCCAAAGCCCAAGAGGAGGAAGATCTCTAGATAACATTGAATGTCTTTGTTACTGGTCCAGTACTTATCAGAATGAACGTGCACAAAAGTCTATATGTAGGTATTGATATACAGACGTGGTTATATCAATATTTATGTGAAGACAGCCAGATACCATCACAGGGTGCTACGCGGGATTAGTGGTACACTATTTTTGATGATAGGAGGGATAGCGGTCGCTGGAGAAGCCAATCAGAAATCTCGAAAGGTTGCAGTAACAATGTCAGATGATTACTGATTTTTTTTTTTTTCTATAATACTAAAATTGTGATTATAAGAAATAGTCCAAATGTTTCTGAGAAATTTTCATTGTGTATATAGATAATACAGAATTTCATGGTGATATCTGAAATGTAAATATTGTACAATATTGTCATGTACAAGCGTACCTAATGCACACTTTATCTTTTATTGTACAAAAAATAGTGTACAAAATTCTTTGGTTTCTATTGAGTACACATACAAGAGACTACCAGTGTAAAGTGATAAATAAAAATACAGCCTAAATGCTTTTATATGATAATGTAAAAGATGCTGTTTTTGTATTTAACAGCAGAGAGAAGGCATGATAATGTAATACCTTAATTCTGACATACACTTCACGCCACTGGGTGTTCATCGATGGTGTCTGTTTGGAATGAACCTCGCCTGGAAGTACCGTGCTCCGGTTCAGGTCTCTGTAGGAGAGTGCAGCCTTGCAGATTCCTAACGGGATGTGGGATCACAGCTTTTAATTAATAATTCAAAGGCCGCAACCGCGGGTTGCGTTTTTATTTACTTAACTTTTAAAGTAGAATGCTGTAGATTTTATTAAAAAGGAAAAAAAAAAAGTAGATGGGCTATTTTAGTCAGCCATTTCTGTAGTTAAAGTTTCATAGCCACCTGAGAAACTAAACAGTTTATATCCCCCGTAACGTTGACCCCGCAAAACCCCCTAGACTTATTAGCTTAAATTATCTGAAGTCATTAACCGTGGTGTTTACTCTCCAGGGGGCAGAGGCCCCGCTTGAATAATGTGATCAGTATTGATTACGGTTTGGTTTTGCAGCAGAATGGCAGGGCGTGCTCCCCAGCGTTCCTAAAAGTAATTCCAGTATCCAGCTCGCAGTATTAAAACGAAAAATTAAGGGTGGCTTACAAAACTGTTAGCAACAGTAATTTTTATCAGTATTATGTAACATATCAGATTTATTTTATTTAAAAAGAATTATTTATACCATTAACAGATTCTTATATATATTAATGTGGCTGAAATGTGCAGGTTAAATCTATTAACCAAATTTATTTATGTTATATTAAGTGAGAAATGTGAAACATATGTAGAAAAAAATTAATACACTACAGATTTAAAAGTCTAAAGCTATGAGCCATTATAAAATTAACGGACGGAAGTGTAGCACAACATCATTTCCATTTTATCTTGTTTTTCTTTTTAACACGGATGGTGGTGATGGTGGTGGAAGCCGTGACATCCTCTGTCTTCAAGGCTTCCCGAATAACTCTCCGGTCACCATTCCCGGTCCCGGGGTGGAGTCCGTAACCCCCCCACCTCTTCGTCCGGGACCGCCACTTACCTCAGATTTCCTCCCCCAGCCCTAAGTTCCCAAATCTGATGGTGTAGCTAAGGACTGGCAGGGATCAGCATCCTGGGCAGCTGGCGGGGTGGCCGCGCTCCAGACTCCGGCCCTGGGCGCCAGGACCCCCCTGTTGCTCTGCTCCCCACCCGGCTCCCGCACTCCGCGCTGGGCAGGACGAGCCCCAGAGCCGCCGTCCCCCGGGGCCGCGGGACCCGGCGCCTTTCCCAGCCTCTGCTCTGGCTACCTCTGGGCTCGCCCCGGGGCTTGCCGGTGTCCGGCGGGCGGCTCTCCCTCCTCCTGGCCCAGCCCGAGGGCTCGCCGCGGCCACCCTGGCTACAGGGGCCTGGAGGCGGGAGCCCGTCCTTCCGCGGGGTAGGTTCATTTGTCTTCTGTAACGCCACCGTCCTCCATGCACGCTCCCGTGAAGTGATCGATTTGATTTTCATTTTTGTTTTTAATTATTTTGGGGGGGTGGGGGGGCGGGGGGGGGGCCCGTAGGTTAGCTCACGTTTTTTCCGTTCCGAGTTGCCGTGTTGGTTTGAAGAGTCGATGTTGTCCATTCTCCCGCTCTCCTGCTCTGCCGCGTCCCCGTGGGGCTGACCCCGGCCCCGCGCGCGTGTGCCTGTCTCCGCTGCCTTCTGCCCCACTTTGCTTTCTGCCCCGCGCCCCGCTCGGGACCCACCCGCCCTTCTTTTGGCATTTGAACTCCTTAGGTTTGTACTTTCTCACCGATGTCTACTTGACAGCAGTAGGCCATGTAAAGTATTTTTTGTGCACTTGGTTTCGTTGGTTAATAATGGCATTGCTGTGGGTGCTAGGAGTAGTTTGTTTCAGTCCATACCAATTTTTTTTCTCTTCTAGAGCTTTTATGGTTTCATGTAAGCAGTTAATGTAAATATTGTGAGCGTTACAGGTCATGCAGTGTTGTAACATTTTAAAAAATGTTGCACCTACTTTACGATTAAAAAACTGGTCACTCGTACTTGAATTTTGCCCATAGAGCCATTTCTTTCTCTTTGCATTAAAGCATAATATACTTTTTTGATGGAGGCCCAACCCTTCTTTCTACCTTATTATTTTTTGTTTAATAAATCTATATTTTTTCTAATAGAAGACTTAAAAATGAAAATTTAAAAAAAATACTTTTTGCCTACTTTCTAATTTAAGAGAGAATTCCTATATTTAAAAGGTGAAGAAAAAAAAAAAAAAATACTCCATTGTGGAAAGTGGAAGAACACTTTTTATTTGTCATTAATATGGCACAATCACACGCGACCGAAGCGGCTGAGTAAAGCGAGCCCACGACGTCAATCAGGGTCTGGGTAGATTAGGGAAGTACGTGATTCTTTGAGGATGTAAAAGTGTTGCATATTCTTGTCTATTTATTTATTTATTTATTCTGCTTGCTTTTGCTACGTGGGTGACAATGTGGTTGAGTCATTCAGATGGCAATTCAAATTAAAGGCAATATTCCTCTTTCTATTATGGTGCATTTTGTGAACACCATAAAAAAAAAATAATAATATTTTCATTTGTTTCAATGGATTTTCTTCATACTTTCACTTCTGACAGAAAACGTTTGGCTGGGATCAGCTGCAAAAATAATAGCCGCATAGTTTAAAAAATTTTTAAAAAATCAAAAAAAAAAAACCCCACCCCACCTCTGATGTCCCAGGTCCTGTTATCCTCACAGTCTACGGTTTTAGGGGTTAAAAAGAACTTAAAATTTAAAGGTATTTCCTAAATCAGCTTTGCAGAAGGTTTGTGAGTGACGCGAGATCCTTTTGGAGTCCCTGAGTTTGACGGTCTAGAGATATTAGAGGGCTCGTGGTGGACTGAAGTACCTTAGGACTGCGACCTTTCTTAGCTACACTTTGTATTTTGCTATGTAGGGTTGTAATGTGAGAGTTCCAGAAGAGCAGTAGCAGAAAAGTGCTTTTCTATTTTTAAAAAAAAAAAAACCCATTCTAGTCTTACTAAGAATTAGAGATTTTTTTAATATCAGTTTTGTAATTTTTGATAAAGTTGTCAATATTATGATTAAATCACCAGAAAAACAAGTTCCTGTGATGTTCTCTTCGGGGCAGGGACTATGGCTTCCACGTATCTCTGAGACGCCACGATGGGATGCCCAGGCTTAAATGGGGCCACGGGCACCGCTGTCAAATTAAATAGCAGCCAACAACGTTGAGGTTGATTTAAGTGCATAAAAGACCAAGGGAATTCCCAGTTCAGACTGCAGATCCGATTTCCCGGCCGTAGTCTGTCTGCTGCGTCCTGCGAGAAGGAAATGTCATCGTCGGGTACGGCGTCCGGCGGGTAAGTCGAGGAAGCCGATGGCTGGTGAAGGTTTTGCTCGCACAACCCAGGACCTTCTCATCCGAGGCAAAACGGATCCGCTCCGTTAACTCGCTCCCCTCCCTCTCTCTGCTCTTCTATTTACTGGTGCTAACTGAGCAAGCCGACGTTCACATTTCAGGATTTCCCCCCAAAAATACCACTAAACCAGTGGCTTAAGCTCATTACTGATATACAAAATCCCAGACACGTAGACAGATCATTTAGTTCCAAATTCCCTGCGAGCACAGTTCAAACAGGTGTCAAATCCACTCCAGAAAAACCCTTCAAGGCTTCCAAGAAAAAACCAAACCTTCTGTAGAATTTTTCTACCCTTTTCTACTCCCAGGACACCAGCCCGGGGGCTTCCTGGGGCCCCCCGGAGCCCACAGCCCACCGCTGCTGGCCTCTGGACCTGGCCGTCACCGAGGATGAGAGGCAAACTGCAGCAGGGCAAGCCCCCGCTCACATATTTCACGCAATATTGCTCAAACACAGAGGTTACATCAGTGTTGCGTTGCCGGAATTAACGCTGCCCAAGCATACGTACCCCAAAAAGTCCCGCAGCCTCCCGCGTCCCAGCGTTACAAGCTGTTCCTTAAACTGGGGTGGGAACGCGTTGTATTGGCTTTGCATTTGGAAGTCAAGCAGCGGGAAGGCAGGCCTCCATAGCTCGTGTCTCTCTGCCAGGTTTTACAATTTCTTTATTGGCTGTGAACAAGTAAAAGCAATTTTTGTTGTTGCTTTAAAAAAAAAAAAAAAGAGCTGAGATTTGATTTGAGACATTCCCCGCGGAAGCATCTTCTGGGGAGATTTCATCTCCTGCGATTTTACCTGCTGCGAGAGAAGTCATTTGTCTGTAATTGAGTGCCACCCCAACAGAAGATAAGGGGTTAGGATTTAGAACAGAAAAAAATAATATATGTATTTTTTAAAAAAAGTTCTTTCCTGAAATTCCATTTTGGAAAAGATATGGGAAGTGGGAAGGGGTTTGATGTACTTGCCCTGGATGCAACGGAGTGAAGGCAGCTTGGGAGCATCCCCACGTAGCGCTGCGTAGGAGCCCCAAGGAAGCACGAGCGTAGGCTGACGCAGGCCGAAGAAAACAAGCGTCCGCATGCGGTACCAGCCGCGGTTTTAAAATCACGGGCAGAAACGGTAGCGGTGAGAGAGAAGCCGGGTCTGAGCCGCAGCTCGAGTCCGGCTTTGCACGGTGCGAACCCGGTTGCGGTGTGGGATGGGAGAACAACGTCCCTCCACATCCAGGTCCGGTGGCGCAGAAGATCTGCAGGTAAGTCTGCGGGCGTTCATGATTTCCCTTGGCTAATGACGTTAATGCCTATTAACTGTAATTTAAAACCAGCGATCGCGAGAGACTGCACAGATCAGGAAAAAGCAGCATTTTGCCCAGCGGGAATGTCGAGGTACCACAACGAAGGCTGCAATGCAAAGAAAGAAAAGCATCCTAAAAATATGGAAGAATTTGGTTCAAAAAACATACAGACTTCTACTGGGCTGATTTCTGATCCACATGTGAACATAAGGCGGGGGGGCTCTGATTGGAGAGCTTTTCGGATGCCCCAGTCAGGGAAACAGGTTTATAGAAAAGATGGGTTTATTCCTACTTCAGAAGTTGCCATCTCCTCAAATCACAATCATTTTAGGCCTTTTTGAAAGAGAAGCAATTCTTAATTCCCGGTAGAAATACCGCTCGTTTTCAGTTCCAGGAAAATAATCTGTTGCTTCTCTCGCTGATTTTTCTCTAGGAATAGAAAAAGCCATAAAAGTAACAAAAAGTGTTGGGGTTTGCCATTATCTGTTCTCAGTTGTGGGAGCTGCTCTCTGCTTCAGAGGAAAGGGAAAAATAAGGGAAAACCTACTCTACTCTAATTTCTACTCTACTCTACTCTAATTTCTACTCTACTCTACTCTAATGTCTACTCTACTCTACCTGAAAGAAGAATCTCTATTTCCCCGACTTGGTCTCATACATTTTAAGAGTTTCAGACAAACAGAATAACAAAGAGGAGAATTTGTAATTCTTCCTCCCAGCATCGCTACAGAGACACCCAAAAAAGCCAACCCAACACAGCAAAATTGTTGTCCCAGCCCCAAAAGCATCATCACAGTGTTCAAAAATGGATATCCCAGTGGCACGCCTGCCTCAGTGCCCAATTAATTAACGGTGTGCCACTCGTCTCAAGCCTGCGCTTCATTTTTCAGATGTTCAAAAATCTATTTTACCAAAAACTTAAAATATAAATGACGAAATGTGAGGCTTTTGGCATTTCAGGTCATGCCGTGACGGCCTTTCTCTTAATTCGCTTTTCCAGTTAGGAAGCAAGTTGTTGTACCTGATGAGCCAGGTGTTGGTGTCCTTCTCGCGTGCCCTTGATGGGCAGGAGCCTCCAGAGCGGGCGACACGGCAGCGAGGAGCAGCGCTGACGCCCTGCCCTACTCCGGTTAGGAAATTTAAGATTTTCCCTTCCCCATCCCACAGTCCTAAGGCCACACTGGCATGCTCTGCGAGAACTTTTTTGTGTGTAATAAAGCCTGATATGTGATAAATATGTGATACTTCAAGGGGAAGTTGAATTAAAAGCAGTACAAACTATGTAGAATAGAAAAGAGAGGGGTTTTTAATTTAAAAAAACCAAACCAAACCAACCCACGTTGAAAGCCTTGTTAGACAGCCACACCTGGGGTTTGTGGGTGGTGGTTCCTCAAGTGAAGGCTCGAGGGTCGGATGCACAACAGGGCTCTGCCCCCGTGTGAGGGAAGCAAGCTTGTCCACTGGTGAGGCAAACGATTCAATTAATTCAAGACTAAAGTTTTTAAGCCCTTCAGCCTCGTGTTGGGCTATTTTGTGCCTTGGTCTGAATGACTGAACTAAGAAACTTCCCGAAGAGAAAGGCAGGAAGGCGACTGACGGGGAGGAGTCAGGTAAGTGCCAGGAAAAACCTGAGAGTACCTAAACCTTTGTAATCCAGAACTTGGTTACGTCAGAAGGGTTAAAATAGACAAGAAAATGTTAGAATTAAAATAAATACGATAAATAAAATGAATACATTTTAAAAGAAGTACAAATTTTAGGAGGCTCGTGAAAGTACAAGCGTGGTATTAGCAACACTAAAACCTGCAACGGGGCAGTGACTTTTATCGAATTTGCCTATTAAGTCCTGCTTTAGCACCCGCCTCGAGAGGTTTCCGTACAGATGTTGAATCCAGGTGCTTCTTCAGAGGCGTCTCCTTTTCTCCTGGGCCCCAGAGCGGTGGGAGAGGAAGGGCTGCGAAGGCAGAAGGTCTCCAGAGGGCAGTGGAAGAGCCCCGGCAGCAACCGCGTTCGCATCCCTCCAGAGTGAGGTGGAATGAGTTTGTCTTAAAATGAGACACATGTCGGCACGGCAACACGCGTCCAAACTACATGTGATCCTTGTTAACATACTTGGAATAGTTGTGGGAGAATTAGGCCGGAGCCCAGTAATGGTGAGAATTAAATCTCTAAAGAGCATTTCTATTATCGGCAAAGAGTTCTTGCCGGGAAAGGTCTAACATGGGTTTAGCTAAATATATATTCACGTTTTACAGAGTAACAACAAAATATCTGCATTTGTTAGAATGGATCTACTTCCCTAAGAGCAGAGCTAATATTACTTAGGAATATAAGAAAGGCAGCAAAGCACAGCAAGCAACAAATTATGAATTATTCAATGCAAATGTCAAGTTTTAGTAGTGAATGTAGATGTAAATCTTTTTTTGAAAGGCTAAGCGTTGCCATTAAGCAAGTCCATATGACACTACATCTGTTGGCTTTCTTTTATATCGTTTTATTTTTATGTATGCTGGGGAAAAGCATCGGGAATTTCCACATTAGAATTTTAATAACATCATTTCCCCAACTTCTGTAGTCTGTTGATTTAATGTTTGATGAAGGGATGATTTTTCTGGCAGAGGTTAAACCCGTAACCACTTCATTAGCTAAGTAAGTCTTCAAATGAAAAATTGCTTTTGCGGAGAAATTTTAGTTTTCCAAATATTGAACCCAAGAAGTCAGATAAATTTAACTAGCTGCTGTCTTCAGAGCATCACCTCCTGATGTGGCGCTTGTAAGTGATCTTACAGCGGGTATCGGAGTCTTCCGCGTGTGTGGGGAGAGTGCAGTCCAGATGGAGATCTGTTTAACCCCCCCCTCAAGTTGGAAATTATTGATTTCTCCATATTTTGCTCTCGCATTGCATTGCTCTTCCCTACGTAAGGCACGGGCAATTCAGTCCAATTTGTCCGCGCTTTTCTGTGTTTCTTCCATTGCCACGTTTGTCCCTCGGTAGCTGCACCCAGACAAAGCCAGTTTAATTTCTCAGCAAGATGGGGAGCGGTGACGTACCCCGGCAGAGAGAGGAGGGATCCGTGCGTTCCTCTGCCGATGCGTGAGCAGCCTGTGCCGGGGGACTCCCGGCTACTCGATACAATCAATCTCTCCCAGTATTTCTATAGCTCTCATTATCCCATGTGCCTCCAGGATAAAAAGCCGAGAACAATCGGCCATTGTCAGTTTATGAAGCAACTTTTTCATCTTCCTTCCCCAAAGACTAAATACTTAATTAAGTAAATTAAAATTAATTATGGAATCTGTACAACAAGATGTTATCACGTCTGTCCCCTAAACTGAGCTCTCTCTGCTGTTCCTGCACGTTCGCCCTCCTAATCGTAGAATCACAGAAGGGTTTGGGTTGGAAGGGACATTTAAAGGCCACCTGGTCCAACCCCCTGCCATAAGCAGGGACATCTTCAACTAGACCAGGTTGCTCAGAGCCCCGTCCAGCCTGGCCCGGAACGTTTCCAGGGATGGGGCATCTACCACCTCTCTGGGCAACCTGGGCCAGGGTTCCACCATCCTCAGCATAAAAATTCTCTTCTTTATATCTAGTCTGAATCTACCCAAAGACAGGAGGTGCCCAGCGGAGCAGTTCGGGTGCATGGGTGGCTTTGTTCAGCAGATCCCACCCAGAGATGGGATCCCACCTGGAGGTGGGAGCGTTCCCATCGCCTGGGCAGGGCCCCAGCCTTGGACAAACATCTCTGTGCGTTTGAGGTCAAGCGCTGTGAACCAGCGCGCGTGATTCAAAATACGCATTTGTCTTCCAGAGCTGAGCCTGAAAGGCTTTTGCTTTGGAAAGATCATTTTGTATTAAGCAATACCTAAATATACAATGGGCAAAGCTCATTTCTAACAAACCTCAAAGTATCTCTGCTTATTTTTTAATGATTCCTTGTGCTTTGTTAGCAAGAGGTTTAAACTCAGCCAAATTCCAAAGGACGCGAATGTTGCATTTCTATTAATTGGTTTTCAGATGAAGATGTTGCCATTAACTATCTACAGTGATCCTCTTATTAACTGTCTGATAAGGGTGACTTAAGTATCTAATAAAATAATGGATTAAACGGCAAGAGGAAATGAAGTGTATCCTGAGGATAGTTGAACTTGCAGGAAAATGAACACAATTATTTACCAAACAAAAGGAAAGTGTAATAGGTTCATTGATTTTGATCTTAAAACTTTTAGGTGATGAACATCGTGACGTTGTCAAGTATTTTTAGAAGAGCAAACGTACCCGTTGCGCAAGCCAGGCAGAACCAGGAGACGACTCCTCAGCAGCGTGTGCGAGCAGAAGCTGGGCCAGGCCACGGATTTTATCACTACGTTTCAGGCATCAGGATGAATCCCCCCAAGACCAGCTGTTAGGGCATTGTTTGGGTAATCTGAATTCAGGGCATCTGGACGGGAAATGCTCAGGGTCTTCCCAAAATGTGACTGATAACGTGTGTTATGGAGCTGTAACTAATTATCTGGCCTCTAACCGTTAGGCCTACAGAGTTGTTTGTGGGTTTTTTTAATGATCCTTAAAAGATGGAATGAGATTTCTTCTTGAGAATGTCCATGAGTTAAGGGGTCTCCTGAATCAAAGAGGTTTGTTTCAGCTTTGCCCTTCAAGAAACCAAAGCCAGGTAAATCCCACCTCCTGATCAGAAGTTCACATTCTCTTCTACTTGTTTCTGAAACCAAAGAATAAGTTCAATGTCTTGAAGTTTAGATTTCTCAGAAAAGTAATTGGCAATGGTATTTCTCAACGAAAGCCAAATGGACTTGACTTATTTTCTCAGCCATTTGCTTTGTTGTGTGATCTTGTTCAAATAAAAGCACACTCGGAAAATGAGAGGATGCCAACGAGCTGACTTTTGGTATTCCTCCTGTTGCTGGAGGTATTGACTCTACCACATCACCTCCTCTTCTCTCTCTTCTTGTCCAGCTCTTCACCAGAAGCTTTTCTGCTTCTCTAAAGAAGCAATTTCTCACGTTTGATTCCTTTCCTAATCGCCCGTTCTGGTTAGTCTAGCACTGAAGGAAACTTGCTCCCTGGTGAGGAGGCTCCCAGCGAAAGCCCAAAGCTGAACTCATCTATTTGAAGAAGATATTTGCAAGGAAGAATGAGATGACCCAGTGTCTTCTTCCATTTCTTCTCTTCATTTGCTTGCTAATTCACAGCTAAATCCTCTTTATAGCGGGGAGGTCCTAATCACCTTCAGTTATGGGGTTTTATAAACTATAGGAGAAAAGTAGGATGTCCTGAGATGGCAGGACTTACAAATCCGTAAGGGTTTTTTTGGTCAGTAAAAGAAATAAAAACACAAAACAATATGTTTTTCCATCTTGCAGTGTGCAAATGTTGCAATTCTGAATACAGCATTAAAAATACTGCCTAAACCCTTCTTTTAATTTCCAGAGGACTTTACATCTGGCAGCAACTTGCAATTGCAGAAAATTCTGGAAAAAATGAAAGTCTGTCAAAGCTTCATCTTCCACTAGGATGTGATTTAGCAGAAATATTCTGTAACAGATTGAGTTATGTTTTCTTCTCGCACAGTAATTGGCTTCATGTTTCAAAATATGAACCACTACAAATGATGTTTCTCTCGTGTATCCAGAGGTATCTCATATTTATATCCCAATAAGCTTATCACATTGAAGAAATACCTTGGGTTTCGGGCTGTGCGTGACAGCTGTAGCTCTTTCAATCATTATTATTAAGGAATATTTGCACAAGTTGCCATCTCTGTCATTTCAGAAATTATTTTTTTGGCGATTTTGCAAAACAATTTGCCTCCCTTGATCTCTGCACACGCCGTAAAGGCTCCACTTATTGAGCTCAGCAAATGTCACTTGTTGACTGCGTATTTCTCCTTGCTCCAGCTGCAAATTAGCCTCGCAGAAGTCTCACAGAAAATTAGAGTCTTTGTTTTAAGAAAGTTAATTGTTGCTGTAGATCTGATCTTTTCTGCTTTTATTTCAGACAAATATATGTTCATTGGGTTTGTCGGAATCGATGAGTGAGGGTATATATTGGGAAGTGGTGTGGGTTTGAAGTGGGATTTGCTTTGATATTTCTGTGCAAATCCATGTGATAGCTCACTGACTCATAGAGCTGAAAATAGGTAGTGATATCAACCACTGAATTCTTCACAGATTTTTATTTTTTTTCCTTCTTTTTCTTGCTTAGCTAGCTGCTCTTCAAAAAAATCCAGGTCATTATTCAAACCTGCACTTAGATTAGAACTCCAGATAGCATCGCTCTTACTCATTGATGAATCACGCTGGAACAAATTTTGGTCCTACTGAACAAACTATGTGTTGCCTTAGTCATAACTTTGTTTAGCAAATCACATGTCAGCCTTAAATTAAGCACTTGCTTAAAGCGGCTACTTTTTGAATATATTCTGGAAAGTTTGTGTGTAAGCTTTATACCGGTTTATATAGATAAGATTTATATTGAAAACTTCTCAAAGCAAAACTAGAGAATGAAAAATTCTGTCCAAGATATAGGCCCAGTCTTTATCGCCAAAATACACCAGCTAAGCTTGTGTCACTCGGACAGAAATAAAATGAGTTACAACTGTTAAGCATAAGAATATTGATCTATTCTTTTAGAATACAATTAGCTGCTGGAAAACGCGAGTTGCAAGTACAATGACCTAATCTAGGCACTAAGGAAATTCAAATCCTTCTCTTTCCTCCTCTTTGCCAGTTATATCAACCCGCACATAAATACCTGATTTAGCGGCACAGTGAGGCTGGGGCCGTCACACGGAGCTGCAGCATCGGAGACCAGTGCTCGAGGAAGGAGAGACAATTCTCAGGCAAGTCTTTCCGTACCCAAGACAACCAAATTTCAGGAGCAAAAGAGAGAGAGGTCGTGGGTTAAAATACAAACGGATGTTGTTGGCAACATAGCTAAACGGACTGCTGGACATACCTGAAATTAAACTTGTTTCGTCAAGTCTGTTTCTAAATTAATCGTAAATGTTGGCTTTTGGAAGTGTTCGGTAAGTAGCAAACCCCGCCCCGGGTGCGGTGACGCCAACCTGGCTGCTGGCCACCAGCCACACCTTGGCATCCTCAGCCTCCGCCCTGGGGCTGATGACACCAAACGGGCCTTTCTCAAAGATTTTTGGTTTATATCGCTTGATCCTATCCTTACGCCAATATCAAATTTGCACTGAATCTTTTGTACTACCACCAAATGGCTCTTTGCATTATTAACTGGGCCATTCTGCCCAGCCACCAACGAGGTTAACAGGAATTTACCTGAAATCATAATTTAAACACAAAATAGGTAACATAAATAAAACCATTTCCAAAAAGACGTACCTCCGAGCAGAGCGCTTGTGAAATTCTATTGAAAGGAAGGGCAGGAGCTGAGGTTGTGGTGTTCAGATTGTAAATCACACAGCAGAGGGAAATGGGGTTGGGCTGGATCCATCCGTGGCTCCGGCTCCTTTGTGCCTCGTGCAGAAACATGAAAGTAGAAACGAACTCTGAAAGTGTATTTTCTAACGGATGAAAGGTATGGTTAAAAAAAGGAACAAAATTCAAACGATTTAATACGTTCAAAGCATATCCTGAATGACGATGCGTCCATGGGAATAGGACAAATGCAGAACTGGGACTGGCAGGTTACAGCCAAACCACAGCACCGGAAAAAATATCATCCCATCTTCTGGTGCTGCAGCAGAAAAGGGCTCCATGCTCACCCTGAGCTGGAGAAAAGCAAAAGCTGTCGCGGTGCTGGTTAAACATGACCGAGCCTCTGCCCGCAGTGGAATGAAGACCTGAGGAGCTGTTTGTCAGGAAATTAATAACCCCAGCGATGTGCCAAGACCTACGGTTCCTTGTTGTGGTTGTCTTGTCGTACGGAGAATCTGTTCCCTTTCCCACTGGTAACAGAGCAGAACAAAGCGTGTTATTAAAGAGGTGCCAGCCGGAAAGGAAAGCCGCGCATGTGGAACAATAACTTCCCAAATTAGAAGTTTTTAATATGTCGCAGGTGACATGAGGTCACTGTTTTCTTAATAATCTTTTGGGTTGGTCATCCAGAAAATTGAAGTTAGAGAGAAACTTGTGAGCATGAAACTCACCATCACATAAAAACGCAAGGGTAAACATGTCAACTGGCCCAAATCTCGCTGCTGGGCTGGGAGAGCCCTGTTCTCCCTTGGGAAAAGGGAGTGTTCATCCAACCCCCCGACAGCCAGGAGCCTGGAGAGCTGAGCATGGAACGCTGCTGATTTCAGCGCTGCTTCAGCCTGGCTTCTTACCCCACATTAACCACAGATACCGCTGAAGCAAAGACAGAAAATAAAAAGGAAAAGCTTAAAACAATAGTAAAAACCGCCTTAATGGCTGTTTCTTCGAGGAGATGACCTGATGGCTCCTGATGATCTTTGACTAGACGATCTGAAAGGTCCCTTCCAACCTAGGCAATTCTATGATTCTATGAAGGTGTGTTGCTTCAGCGGCGCTGCACATATGGTATTTACATAGAACCATAGAATTGTGTAGGTTGGAAGGGACCTTTCAGATCACCGAGTCCAACCATCCACCTAACATGCAACTAGTGTGTGACCAAAGGGTAAGACTGGTGCCTTATTTTGGGTCAAACTCAGCTGCATTTTTACCATCCTTTAGAATAGGTAAAAGAGACCTGCAGGTATGGACGGCCGAGGACACACAGTTGGTGGGTCATACTCCGATCAAGTTGGTGGGTCGTACTCCTGGGTGGGATCTTGGAGCTCTACATCCAGCTACAGTTCACATGGAGGTTGCTGGGAAAAGTTGAGTTAAACAAAGCGCACGCTGTTGGCACAGCGAGATGCACCTGCCTCTTGGGTACTGAGTGGCAAGAACACGTATTTCAATAACAGCAGATTCTCTCAGCCGCACCTGACAGAGTGAAATTGCTGAGTGAGTGGCTGAAAGAAAGAGAATTAGCTAAAAATTAGAGGAAGCTTTAGAATCCTTTAAAACCAAAACAATAATTAATTTTTCTCTCTTCCTGCTTCAAATTTGTCATACAAAAGAATGAAAAAAAATATTTAAATATTACTTGCTCGTCTGGGTCTTTATGTATATTTTCTATCTCTATTTCAGTAGATAGGCTGTTATGCATGTCTATTCCGAAGCGATACTGTCTATTAAAAATCTAATGAATCCTAGGGAAGCCTTTTGTTAAAAATAGATGATAAGAAAATTCTCTTTAAGCTTAGCTAAGATCCACATTATCCATATTTGGGGAGTAAAACTAAGATTTTACAGAAATATTGCCAAGTTTGATACCAAATCTGTGTGAAAAGATTTTATAATGTATTTTTCACTTTCCCCAAGAAATTCAGGAAACTCAGGGCCACCATTATTAACTGATTTGATGTCTGTAATTGATTTCATGTTAATAAATTTCTCCTTTGAGAGCCTCTGGAAATTACATCACTAAGGTCCTGGGCCATCTTTTGCTGATTTGACGTTAGTTGTGTCCATGCTAAAAGGAAGAATGAAAGAAAGGCACCTAAATTATCACAGGCAAAACTATTTAAAATATATTTTAAAATCATAGAAGCTGCTTACTCACCAGGAGCCTCAGTTCCCAGTCCCTGGAGATCAGTGTGACTGAGAATTCAACCCTAGAATTCAACGCTTCTGAAAATAATGTCATTTATTTCTAGAGGAAGATGACAATTGTGAGATGGTTGGGTTTGATGTTGAGGGGATCGGAGGGGTGGACAAAGAGAGGAAGCTTCAGCCTTGACTATAAAGCTAACACGTATTGTGTCTCTAAAATGAGATATTTACCCCCATTTTTTCAAGTTTCATGGTTAGGATTTTTTAATAGAAATATTCTTTCTGTTCCCACCTGTCAGCATAAAATACAGGTAATCTCTGAGAGCCTGGGCAGTTAATTTTTCTTCTGCTTTGCAACATGTTTTAGGATGACAGACTAATTGAGGTTGGAAGCAACTTTTGGAGCTCATCAGCTCTGCCCTCTGCAGATGTTTAACCAAACTCACTGTGGATTTTTTTTCAGTATGCTTAATCAGTTTCCCTTGTTGCCCCCTGTAAGTTTTCCCTCCTCCTTTCATGGCGGACGTCCAAGAAGAGCCTGGTTCTGCTCAGCAATCAGATCCCTGCTTCGCCTTCTCTCCCCATGCAGAGCAAACCCAGTCTTCCTACACGTTTCTCATACGTTAGGTGCTCCAGCTCCCAGCCATCTTGGAAGCCCTCTGGACTTGCTCCTGAATGGCAAAATTCTCCAGCTGGAGTATCGCAGTGCAGAGTACAGGAATCACTTTCATACTTAGTTTGCGCTCACATACATACACTCAGTCTTTCAAATTAACTTCAATTTATTATTACCAAAGTCCGCTTTGACCCACAGGACATCTGTGTGATGATTTTGAACCAGAAATGGGACCTTTCATGCCCTGTTTTTCTAAACGAGGAACACTGGAGGAGCTGGCATGGCTATCGGTGGGACCATGTAGAAGCTCAGCAGCTATTCCTGGAAGGGCGAGCCTGCTGGGCTGACTGGGATATTCCTGGAAACATATTGCTCCTGCTTCTACATTCAAATATTTTTCCCAGGACTTAGCTCATGGCTTGAAGAGTTGAGCCATCTGACTCCTTCAACCTTTCAACAGTCTTTCTTTGAAAGCGCATAAATACGAAGTTTCCTTCCAGAGTCAGTTTCTCCAGGGCAAGAGCCACCAGAAAGGCCATTTTAGGGTGGACTTGTAGAGTTCTGCTGATGTGCTGTGGTGAAGCACAACTTTCCTTGACGCATGCCAGGGCTGTTGGTTCTTGTGATCACAGGACAATGCAGCGCAGATTCAATATGTTCACAGACAGATTAATTTCAATAATTACCACCACAGTCTGAGGACAAGTCTTCTCCCCCCACCGTGGTGATCCTCAGTATCAAACTGTTGTTTCTATATCGTTCTTCCCCTTACACAGGGCTCCCCCTCTACTTCATTTGCTGACAGCAATTTACAATAACCATTTTGTTTCATTTTCCAAATGATTTTTTTCCCAATTTTGCCATATGGTATTATATTTTGCCGGAAAGTGGCAAAACAGTCCAGGAAAAGCTTGATAATGTTCTCACAACCTTAGGAGGCTCCGCATCGCAATAAGCCTGAAGCTTTAAACAAAGAAATTGCTATTGGGCTAAATCTATGCATTTGTTTTCCTGCTTTGACAGTAATACACTTTTTCCTTCTAGAACCACCATATAAAAGTTTTATTGGCTCGGCATTGAATATAACAAGAAATTGATTAGAAAGTGTTTTCTTTTGCTTTACGCGTTGCTGTGGGTCAGTGGTAGACAACAGTTTGTGTGCATTTATTATTATTTAAATTTTGAGTACAAGCTGTTCATCAGGTTCCCCGAGTGGGTAATGTCTCAGGAGAATGGGTACACGAACCGCCGAGAAATCTGTCTTTATATCTCCTATTGCAGGTACTGTAATAGAATATTGTCTAAGAGTTAGAGGAGAAGGTCTCTCTTGCTTCATTATATTTTGCTTTTAAGGAAAACTTAAATCTGTCATTCTTTTTGATCAAAGAAAGCATAGCCCACGTTGCATTATAATTTCACTGAGAGGAAAAATCTCAGTATTTTACAAATGTTAATCCAGACAGGTTGGGATTACAACTCCTTGCAACTCCGAGGCTTTATGGATTATTTTCCTCTACCGGATTAACCTGTGACTTCAGGAAAAGCTCACCAAAATATCTGCGTGTTTAAAATCAAGAAAGAACTGCACAAAGAAATTCATTAACAAACAACCACCGGGTGCTCAGGGGGAAATATGGGAATGCATTAATTTCGTCTCTTTGAAACCATAACTATTGCACTGGCATTTTTTCAATTGAAGATTTATACTAAAACTCTGATGTAATTTTCTTCTTATATAATGGCAGTATTTTCCACTCCTTTATTTCTCCTTTGTTTCCAAGAATGATTAATTAGTGACACCATTCAGGTACTTGCAGAAACATTACCAAACCCAGCCATTCTTTTGTCTTACAAGACTTTTGCTACACCTGGAGTAGCCAGAAGCACTTGGTGTCCTGAGTTTTAATCTCATAGGCATTATTCAGGATTTTGGGGTTAAAAACTCCCATCGCACCTATGACATTCCCTGATTTTCCGGTGAACAAGCGTGGGACGTAGTGCACAAATGTCGCTGGAGCCTTCAAAGTCTCAGCAGCAAGGAGTAAATCTTGCCAGAAGTTTGTCTTGCATTGCCGCACCGTGGGGTAACCGAGATAGAAAGTCAAAGGGTCACAACTGGTTTTCTAGTGCTGTTCAACAACACCTGTGCGGGCTCTTCAGAAACCGGCCCGCGTGGTCGCTTTGCCTCGTGTCCTGGTTTGAGTGACACAAGACTAATTTCTCTTCTAATACCTGGATAAAGCACACTTTTAGAAGACTCTAGTGTCTGAATTTGGGAAAATATTTCCTTTACAGCCAGCTCTGGGGGGCAGGTTTCAAAGTCTCGGTGTTTCTGAGCTCCCCAGGTGCGGGAACAAGGAGGAGCGAGAGCCGGGCACTTGCCCCAATCTGCCAACAGGGTTATCTCATACCGTGAACGGCACATTCCATAGAAATTAGAAAGTTTGCTGAGGAGTTCTCTCTCTCTCTCTCCCTCCCGTGCTGGCTGCCATCCCGAGCACTCCTCGCCCCAGTGCCGGAGCCCTGAGCCCTTCCCTTCCTCCTGAAGCCACAGTGCTCACAGGGTCCCACATTGGCTGTCCCCTGTGGGAGGTGCATGGCTTCCTGCAGGTGGAATGGGTTGGGTATAGTCCTTGTGTGTTTTATATTGGTATCGAGATCAATTCTGGTTCTTTAGTGTTATTAATGTTAATTATTTAGTCTTATCCTATTAAATCTGTTTATATTTCAACCCTCAAGTTTCCTTGTTTTTCCCGATTCCTCTTCCTGGGTGGGGAGGGGTCATCACGTGAGAGAACAATTGTTTAAATGACAATAAATTGTTCTGGGTTCCTCAATCCATAACACCTCATCTGTTCTCTTGTTTTGAGCTGCTTTCAGCTGAACTGGCTCTCCGGTAAATCCTGCCGCTTCCCCAATGACCTGTGCTGGCTGGAATCTCGGTGTTTGCCATGCCCTGAGATGTCTTCTGCCCTGGAGCCATCCTAGGAGACCCTGGGTGGCTACCTGGGCATTTCTGAGCCCCCTTGGCTATTGGATTCACTGGGGAGAAGGTGGTCTTACTCCACTTCTACACAGAGTGAAATTTTTGTTTAAAATATTTATGACAACATGATCTTTTCTCAGGCTTTCCCACTCCTATTTGGCTACATATCTTCATTGCAGTCCCCCAGATATCACCTTGAGTTATCCCTAATTTGCATTTTCAAACTTCCAGGGCTTACACATGAAAACTCAAACTTGAGGGCTATCATCAGTGAGAGTGGATGGGCAGGAAATTGTTCTCACCAAGTGGCCTTTTGCAAGCACCCCAGTTAAAGAGTGTCATGCCACCAGTGTCCTCTTACCCTGTCTGCTCTCTCCCGCGCCCACAATTCAGTTCCCATTTCTAACTCTTTTCTTCCTTTTTTCTCAGTGAAGTTCAGATAAATGTTGTGAGCGGGTACTGCTCTGTCTGTTCTGCAAACCTGAGTCCAGGACACAAGGAGGAGGCTCTACACATCCAGCTTCAAGTTCAATCTTAGAGGAATATGTATCAGCTGTGTGAGAATATTCTCTCAAGATCAATTCAAAGTGAAACAAAAGCTCACGGAGGCGTGAATGGCATTATTCACACAGTGAGAGTGCCTGTGGATCTGTATATGCACCAAACTTCCCTCTTCTTGATTACTCAGCTTTCTCCCAGCGCTGAGCTGGTGTGTATATGCCAAACTGGCCTTTCCTTTCATTGCACCCGAAACACAACGTGCCTACACCGTGCCCTTGGTGCATACGGCCCAGCCGGTGCCATCACACACCTGGGCAGCCAACTCAGCACCCAAGGGCTGGTGCATGTTGTAACCGTGGGACAGATGCAGCTCCTCACCACAGTCCTCCCAGTTCATGCCAACCATATCCTGGGCTCATCCCCAGCAGCGTGGGCAGCAGGGCCAGGGGGGGATTCTGCCCCTCTGCCCCGCTCTGTGAGACCCCCCTGCAGCGCTGCCTCCAGCTCTGGGGCACCAACAGCAGAAGGACACGGAGCTGTTGGAGCGGGGCCAGAGGAGGCCCCGGAGATGCTGGGAGGGCTGGAGCCCCTCTGCTGTGGGGACAGGCTGAGAGAGCTGGGGGGGTTCAGCCTGGAGAAGAGAAGGCTCCGCGGAGACCTTCCAGCCCCTTCCAGGCCCTCAAGGGGCTCCAGGAAAGCTGGGGAGGGACTCTGGAGCAGGGAGGGGAGCCATGGGACGAGGGGGAAGGGTTTTACACTGCAAGAGGGGAGATTGAGATGAGATGTGAGGCAGAAATTGTTTGCTGTGAGGGCGGTGAGCCCCTGGCCCAGGTTGCCCAGAGAAGCTGTGGCTGCCCCATCCCTGGAGGGGTTCAAGGCCAGGTTGGACGGGGCTTGGAGCAACCTGGGCTGGTGGGAGGTGTCCCTGCCCAGGGCAGGGGGTGGCACTGGGTGGGCTTTAAGGTCCCTTCCAATTCTATGATACTGGCTAACTACACCATGTGGGGGTGACAGCAAGGGAAGGGCTGATTGAACACACATGAACATCTACAGCTGGTAGCTCACTTGCCTTTTTTAATACAACTAGTTCCTCCTCTCTCCTCCCTGTCTGCTCCCACCTCTCCCTTCATTTAAGTTCAAATCCCTGAAACAGGGCTTTCCCAGACAGGTCCTGGCAATGGGTACGAGGCATCGAAGTCCGCCTCAAACACAAACACACTGCTCCTCCTTCCAGAAAGAGCTTGACTTGAACCAAAAGCACAAGAGCAAAGAAGCTCAGCGTGCGAACAGGCAAACTGCTCCCATCTTTTCTGGGAGCAGCGCTGAATCATTAGTCACTTAAATAAGAATAAATTGCTCAGCTGAGCATAGCTCGCAACATTGTTCTTGAGGAAGCAATAGCTGGTATAAACGTGTGACTTTCCTGGAAGCAGGTCTTCTAAAGCGTTTGCGTATTTATCAAGATATGATTGCATACATAGCAAGATATTTCAGTGAACAGTGATCAATAGCAATTTAGAAGAGGAAATACTATATCTGATTTGCTATGACTCATGTCTGCATAATAAAAGTGTCTCTTTTTGTATATTTTCTTAAAAAAACCTCTTTGGCAAGGAAGTACAGAAATTTGAAGCTTGAATACCTTTTTAAATCTGTGGTTGATTGCACAACCTACAACAGAAGACTAAAAACTTTCTTTCGTTATTATGAATTTATGTGCTGAGAGCATGCTACAAAGAGTATCGCCACGGCACTATTCATTGCCAATGTAACACTTTCATTTTCCTTTTGACTTTTCTGGCAATCAAGCTAATATTTCTGCTTCTTGATGCACAGCAACGTTATTGAGAAACCTGTTTTTCTGTGATTGCTCTCAGTCCCGTTTTCCAGAAAATCTGGGGAAGTACAGAACACATGAGGATACTAGTCCCATACAAGTGACGATAAACTTCCCTCTGATTCGCATCACGGGTGAATAAAAGCACAATCCTTCCTCCCAGGGCAATGCCTCTGGACTACAACTGACAATAGTGATTTGGGGCAGGGGAATTGCTTCGAGGAAGAGCGAGACCTGGGTTATTTCTGAGATTGGATGAGCAGGAAATTGTTCTCATAAGCACGGGTGGAAGGGTGTCGTACCACCCTTTCATTGCCTGCTCCTGGCGAGGCTTGATAGAGCACGCAAGTGTGCCACGCTACTGGGAACACTGATGGGATCCAGCCTGGAGGTAACCTACAGGGCGATGGCATTCAGAGAAACGACGTGACACAGAAAGAGGTCACCAGAGCACGGGGAGGAGCAGCAACCACGGGTATCTTGCTGCTCTAGAAGCCGGGTGGCTACCTGGTTCTAGCCCAGCAGGAGAGAAGCACTGGGGAAATTTTCTTTTTTACAGGGTTTTGGAAGGACTTAAGGGTTTGAGAAGGGAAAAAATGCTGAGATCTGGCAGTGCAAATGCTAAAGGTCTGGTATATTCACAGAGAAAGGAAAACAAGCTGTACTAGAGAAGACAGAGTTTTGCGGGTGTAAGAGCATTTACGGCAGAGGCTTTCTGCCCAGACCCCTCAGGAAGCCTCGGACTGTGCCCACACCTGAATTCACAAAATCCAGAGGGTGACCCCAGCACCCAGGGCTGGTTTTAACCTGTTTTTTGGTATAAAACTCTTAAATCAGGAGCTTCCTGCTGCTTCCTAGCTCAACCATCTTTCATCATTTTACCTTCCTGCTATAATTCGGGGAATCAGGAATTTTCATAGCAGCCTTTTTATTTAGTTTTATATAGTGGCTGTTGTTGTTGGGCTCTAGATTTTAACTTAATTTTCCACTTTTATAATTTTCATTCAGAGCTTTAAATCTCCCAAGAAGCTATTCACGACTAGATTTCAGGTTTTGGCTGATAGGTTTTGGTGACCTTAAAGAGGAAAATGTGCAGGCTGCCAGTCCCCTAAACCCTTTGAATAATTTGAAATAGAAATGGTTTGGAACAGCTGATACATTTAACTCTGAACATTAGCCACTAAGCATGCTTAGTAGCTACTTTGATCAAGCTCTTTTTCCTGACAAAACCCCCTTTGAAATGAATAGGACAGAGGTTCCTTTCACTTCAATAGGAGTTCTCAGACACAGGGAGAAAGAAGGACTTCATAACCTTTAAAAAGACTCCCCTAGTCCATTCATATCTCTCCTGGAAAGCTCAGCACTTTCCCTTGTGCTGAAGTTACTAAGCCAGCCTCCTGGCTACTTTTAGGCTCCCTTCTAGTGAAGCTTTGCTTAAACATGAGATCAAAACACTTTGTAATGAGGCGGCTGCTGCTGCTGCTGCCCAGGCAGGAACCCGGACCGTACAATGGCTCCATCAGTGACATCCGAAATATTTGTTAGCATAGAATTCGTCAGCGCCACTTTCCTAATCGCGTCTTCTAACCCTCATGCAGCATGTACCTGGCGTGCTGCAGAAGACAAAGACAACCCTTCTATACACTTTGTATCTTGAAGATTATTGTTGTGTATTTATAGTCATTAGCACATTGAAATTGTAGTTATCTTTTAACGCTATACAATCAATGTTTCAAACAACCCCCCTGACTCTGAATGACAACGCGCCTATTCAAAGACCATTAACCACTTCTGGAATCTCTGTTTCTATACTGTCCGTGCTTTTTTTTTTTAAATACTTCTTGTACTTTATAAGGAAACATTGCAAAGAATAAAGAACTATTACGTGCTCATGACATTTCATATTGCAATAATGTACATTGAGATTTCTTGACACAGTCATCTATAAGTGATGCTTCTGCTTTGTGTAAGACTAATGCAGTGAGATGTATATTATTAGCACAAAAAAAAAAAAAAACGGAAAAAAATTGCAAAAAGACCACCAGAAATGACCCAGGCATCAGGCAGCTACAGGGAGAACAAGCATTCCTTGTGTTGTCACTATGGAGAAGCAGAACCAAAAGCAAGGACGTGATAAAGCACCCGAGCCTATACAACTCTAATGTTTCCATTGATACATGTGTTCAAACGAAATTTGGGTATTTCGTTTGGTATGTGAATATGCACAGTATAAGTGTGCATATCCAATTCCATTGTCTTACACAGAAAATATGAAGACAAGTCAGAATTCAACGACAACACATAATTAAGTTTGAGACATTGTTTCCTTGATTTGTGCATCAAAAGTTAGTTATTTTATCTATAGGTCAAGTACAGCTCATAACTTTTTTACAGATTAAATTCTTCAGAAAACCTGTAATATTTTACGAAAAGATCAGATTATGTACTGAAAAGATGTATGGTTCTCGTTTAAAGCTAAACTAATGTAAGTTTTAACCTCAGTTCTATCCATGTTCGGCTCTGTGCAATGATTTTTTTGACTACATAAAAAAAGCCCTGTATCCTACGGGGCATCATTTAAAAAAAATTGCATTGCTTGTAGAAATAAAATAATGGGATGAGTTTAGGACTAAGAGCCACCTTGAGGGTAAATATGTTGCATTTTTGTTCTTTTTTTTTTTTTTTTGGTTTAAGCAGTGAAAAAGAACAGAACATGCACACAAAGGGAAAAGGTTATTGGTGTTTATTGTTCAGTTGTGCTAACTGAAAAAGCAAAAAAAATCTTACAGTAGCGTGGAAAGTGCCTCTTCCTTGCTCAAAGGGAAGCAGAAAGAGGAAAGTCCTTCTTGTCTTTTAACTACTTGAGGAAGTGCTTCAGGAGGAACTGCCTGTTCCATGCAGCCAACCCAACCTTTCCAAACGCATGTTATCTGTACAAGAGAATTTAGATAATGGCGTTTATATGGAAAATGTATGAAATGTGAGCTGAAAATGCATTTTATTTACTGAGACTGGGATTCATGACACTCATACGCTGTTTGTCAACAACCACAGGGGAAGCTCACACTTGGGTACAATTTTAAATGTCTGTGCTAAGATGTGAAGGGGAGGTGAGGTTGGATTTGGCTCAGCGCTTACTTCAGGCACACACCGAAGTAGCTGATGAACACGCCGACTTTGGGCAGAAATGCATCGCAATTCCTCTTTGGAAAATGGCAACCCTCTGCTGCTACCAATCAATCGCGAATCAATCTGGAGATACCAAAAACGATTTTGGGTGTTGGAAGTTTGGCCACTTCTACAACGGTGCTGAACTATAAATTCTAAGCTAGAAACTATACAACTTTTAAATATTTGTCTGAAGAGAAACATTGTTGAAAGCATCGCCTACACAGCTGGGGCAGCTCTAAGCAAGATTGGTACTGAGCTCTCAACTAATTTATGGTAGGCTTCTGCATAAGGCATGTTCATTCTAATCCAAGTCAAGAATTGTCTATCTTTATGAATAAAAATATTTTAAGGGAGTTACAAATAAGTGCAATCTATCACAGTTTTGTTCGCTGTTCCTTTTCTCATTATTTTTAAAGCTTCCTTTGTTCATATGACTATTACTGAACATTATCCTGACGCTTTCATAGGAGTAGCTAATATAATTTCCACGTCTCTTTCACAAGCTAAGTTGGGCCCATGGCTCATGAATGTAATGTTACAGCTGCCTCTTTTTCCCTCTTCTGTATTACTGCACTTGTTTCATCTTCCTTATCTCTCCCTCTCTCGAGCTGACACAATTCTTTAGTCTTCATTTTGTAAATCATGTGTTTATCATGAACAGTAGTTGTATTTGCTCTATAAAACCATATAAATAACAAACGCAGCAGGTAACTAAAAATGAACAGCAAGACAGAGACTGAGCCTGTTTGCTCAAGTTTTGGTTGTTTTGGGTTTTTTTCTACAAAAAATAGAATATTAGATACAGTTGGCACTGCGGTCCAAATGGTAACATGGCCAAGTTTTGTCTGCCCAAGAGTTCCAGAGACAGAAGATTGCACTGACAACTCCTGTAAGAGCTCTAAGGTGGAGGTGAGAAAAAGCAGCTGGCCTTATCTCAGGGTGTCAAAATAACATGGAAGTGATGAGGTATTTGAAGTATTAAAGGTCTGCGATGATGGGCTTTGCAGACTCAGGCCAATAGATCAAACGATGTGGGAAGCTCCAGACTGGTAGAAGACTGTGGCTTTGTCCTCATGGAGAACTTGGGATTGTTCTTTCCAAATTGGATGCCTTGTTCCTGTTCAGGGCTGTATCCCTTGAAAGCGGGCAGCACCAAAACAGGAGTGAAGCACTTCTACAGTAGAACAGCGTCACTGAGCACATACCACGCAGGTATCCCCGAGTAACTGCAGACCTACGGACAGGTCTTTAAATACAAACTTCTGGGTATGAGAAGCACCTTATTTTGTGGTACGCAGAACTTATAGAATCATGGAATGGTTTGCATTGGAAGGGACCTTAAAACCCACCCAGTGCCACCCCCTGCCCTGGGCAGGGACACCTCCCACCAGACCAGGTTGCTCCAAGCCCCGTCCAACCTGGCCTTGAACCCCTCCAGGGATGGGGCAGCCACAGCTTCTCTGGGCAACCTGGGCCAGGGGCTCACCGCCCTCACAGCAAACAATTTCTGCCTCACATCTCATCTCAATCTCCCCTCTTGCAGTGTAAAACCCTTCCCCCTCGTCCCATGGCTCCCCTCCCTGCTCCAGAGTCCCTCCCCAGCTTTCCTGGAGCCCCTTGAGGGCCTGGAAGGGGCTTGAAGGTCTCCCCGGAGCCTTCTCTTCTCCAGGCTGAACCCCCCCAGCTCTCTCAGCCTGTCCCCCCAGCAGAGGGGCTCCAGCCCTCCCAGCATCTCCGGGGCCTCCTCTGGCCCCGCTCCAACAGCTCCGTGTCCTTGTGCTGTTGGTGCCCCAGAGCTGGAGGCAGCGCTGCAAGGGGGGTCTCCCCAGAGCCCCCTTCAGCCCTTCTTCAAGGTTCAGTCTATGCAGAGCAATACAGGGCATCAATCTTGATGAAAAAAAAACAATAAATTGAGCAGGTCTGAGTTTGTTTCTGAAGCGTTGGGTTTGTAACAATAACCGAAGTTATTTCTCCTGACGACTGTTGTTAATGCTAAAACGCTTTAACGCCCCAAACAGCTAACGATGGAGCCACCATGCAGCGCTGAGGGCAGGAGCCCGGGAGAGAAGGAGCCCGCCCTTCCCGCCTCGCTGTCCCCACACGAGGCGACCCTCGGTGCCTGTCACCGGCTTCGGGGCGGCGGCTGTGGGGGGACAGCGGTGCACGGCGCCACTTTCTCCGGTCACAGGCTCCTCCCGCCTCGCCCCTCCCGGTGCTCGACAACGGGACAGTGACTTTCACTCCGCACGGCCCGTTTCGCCTCAGCGGGCACGGCACCGTCCCGTCCCTCCTTCAGCGGCCGCGTCCCCACCGCCCCCCCTCAGCCTCCCGCCCTCGGCTGCGCGCGCACCTCCTCCCTCCCGGCCTCCCCCCCACCTCCCCCCCCCGAGCTCTCGCGTTGGCTGCCGGGATCGCTGGCCGCTTTGGTTAATGTCCGCCATGTTTGCCATGGCGCAGGGAGCGGATCGAGCGAGCCCGGCGCGGATCTAGGGCTGCGGGGCGTGCGCTGTGAGCTACGGGCGGCCCCGCGGAGAGCTGTTCCGGGGCGGCGGGACCCTCCATGGTGGTGCGGGCCGGGTGCGGGAGCGGCTGGGAGGCGGCGGCGAGGCCGCACTGAAGGCCCCCCCCGCCCGCCCGGCCCCGGGGTGTTATTGTGAGGGGGAGACAATGAGCAAACTCTCCTTCCGAGCCCGGGCGCTAGACGCCGCCAAACCGCTGCCCATCTACCGCGGCAAGGACATGCCCGACCTCAACGACTGCGTCTCCATCAACCGGGCTGTGCCGCAGATGCCCACGGGGATGGAGAAAGAGGAGGAATCGGTAAGGGAGCCGCGCAGGGGGGGCACCATTGTTTATCAGACACCCCCCTCCCCTCACGGGAAATAGGCCATCGGCATTCACCAAGCGCACTACGCACGCTCCCCACCGCAGCGCTGCACGGCTCTTATGGGGCCCTGCGCAAAGAGCGCAGCGTAAACTGCTGTCCGACGCCGTAAGCGGGCCCTGCTCCGCCATCTTCTTTGCGTCCCGACTCGCGAGTGTTTTGATTAGTGTGGGGGGGGAGGCCTTTACGCTAGCGTAAGAGGGAGGAAGGCGCAAGATGCATCTCTGAATGAGCGGGCGGGCGCTGCGGCCGCAGTTGGCGTAGCGCGCCTTGGCTGCCGCTGCTTCCCTTGTGCGCGGGGAGCGGGAGGGGACGGGACGGGAGGGGACAGCAGGGGACGACGGCGGCGGCTGCGGCTGGGCGAGCCCGTCCCCTGCCGCAGACGGCAGCGGGAGAAACGCTCGGTGGCTGTCACCCGGACGCGTCCCGTTCGTGCTTTTTGAAGAAGAGCTGTGTTGTGCTGCGCGGTGTGCAGCCAATGCCAGATGCACCAGCTGGGACGTGTTGCACTAAGGGTTAGGTTTTTGAGCGTTTAGGTTATTTTTAAATAAACCAGTGAGAGTTAAAAATAGGTATGTGATGCGTGTTCTTCTTGTAGTGTTATAGGGGAGAAAAAGCTTTTGTCCACTTACAATAAAATAAGTTTCTGTGTTTTTTTGACGAGCATTAGGACAGCACCGCTTTGAAGATGCTTGCCCACACTTCTGGTGCCTTTTAAATGTACTGGTTTGTCTTGCTGATCCTCAAACATCCACTCCGGTGCTCCTTAGAGTTGTATAAGGCTCAGGTATGGGCTGTCGCCTGATGTGTCTGTACTTGTAGGCAGAGCCGATAGTAAATGCACCCTCAAGAATTTCTTCAATGAATCCGTGTCTCCGCCTCAGCCAAACCCCTGTGCGTGTGGATTGGCTTTTCGAGGGTACAGCTGTCAAAGCAGGCTCCATGCCTCTCTCAGTGTTTTTTCTCACTTCACTGTTGATATTAAGAAGAATCCTCTGTCTTACCTTTGTGGGCTTTTTTTTTTCTCTTTTTTTTTTTTTTTTTACTATTTCCCCTGTTGTTTTACAATGTGTAATACACTGTGGTCAGAACTTCCAGTACTTCCCAAATTTCTACTAGAATCTGGGAGTGTATTTAAAAGGAACAACAGTGTGGTACTAACGAAGGAATCTTGGAGAGTAATTTGGTTTTCTCAGTTTTTAAACTCTACGTTGCAACCCTGTGTTTGCATTTAACGTTTATAAAATGTGGCACATTTTTAAAAAACGATTATGCTATTTCGATAAATCATGTTTTAAATAAACTTGTTAATGGAAAATTGCTGTAAGAGTTCAAGCGAGCAAGCTGCTTGTGAACTGCTTAACTGATTGCGAAGATTAGATTTATACTTCAGTAAAACTGCTTTAGTGTTGTGCTAAAATGTTGCCTTTCTATAGGAATGAGGTGTATTTTCTCTGCACTGAAATGTGACTATATTTGATATATTATGTAATAGTCTCAAAATGAAATGGTCATTGAAGCAATATATAAGCCGAGTGCTAGACACATCAGCCAGACAAGATTATGAACTGTACTATTAATAGATTGTTTCGATTATTGCCATGTAGTGACAGCTTCATTCATGGGGTAGCCCTTTTCCCAATGTTACACAAATAATTTTTTAATGTAGATTTTTGTGATAGCGGTATATAAAGCTCTTCTAGGAAAGGCTGTTGTGGATGACAGTAGTTAAATATTCGAGAAATATTTAAACAGCTTTTATTCATAGCAAATATTACCGTGATTGATTTGATGTATTTTGAAAGGGATTTTTGGAGGGAGAGAGAAATCCAAATACTCGTTTCTGACATCTCAATTAATTGAGTGTCTCAATGCCTTTTTTTAGCTCAGACTTTTGCCGGGGATGCATCTTGTGAAAAGTGTTTGAACCATCAGGGTGGCTGGTGATTTACATTTTCTGTACAAAGGCACGAAGCTGATGGTACCCTGGCCCCAGCACGCTGCTCTCCTTGCTGTGCCACCCTGCGTGAAGCCTTGGTGAAATCAGAAGGGTCTTGTAGTACAGTGTATCATGGGGTCACGTAGCATCTTCCAGGGCTGGCTTTCACGGAAAATAACCATGTATTTACGGATTTGCAAGATGGGGAAAATGGGTAAGATTGACATGTCTCTCTGACCTGCTCTTTACAACCTAGTCTTGCTAGTACAGGCATATGATTTGCTTTGTTCATGATAGATATTTTGTGTGTACAAAAATGCAGCTTTTGGTCCATTTGTCTTTAATGTGGTGTGGACGTGGGGTTTTTTTGTTTGTTTGTTGGGGTTTTTGTTGTTTTTGATTGCTTTTTTTTTTTAACTGGTACTATTGTTTGGAATGTAGAAGGGTTTGAAGCTGGGGGTGTGTGGCTTAGTGAGTATCACTCCTTTCTACTACTATTACTAAAGTTATTTGGACTGTGTATTAAAATGTCATGCAGTTACTGTAGTCCCAGGCTGGGCAACAACTCACACTGCTGGTCATCCCACTACAAAAAAAGTATATTGCCCAGTTTGTCAGTATGAGCATCTATTTGACTTTTCATTTGATTTGATCTTGATGAATATGCTGGAACTATTTCTATTTAAGTATTTTAGAGATTTATATCCACTTGCAGCATTTTACAAATCAGCAGCTCATTTCTCTCACTTGGAGATTCCAGCTGTGAAAGAATTAGGCTTCTGGTCTGTAGCATGTTTATGTTAGCAAGTGTTTGTAATTTACCCTAAATTAAACCTGAGGAAGAAAATTGTGTGGGTTTGTTTTTTATTTTGGTTTGGGTTTGGTGTGTTGGTGTTTTGTTGGGTTTTTTTGATTTGTTTTTTTTTTGTTGTTGTTGTTTTTTAACTAAGAGATTAGAAGATTTCCTTTTGTGAGCTTCAGAAACTGAGCAGGAACATTTCGTATTGTTTTTTTCTGATGAGTAAGAGTTGTATTTCATAATGCTAATGAATTGTTTTGGCTAGAAGGGGGGAAAATTGCAGAATAGATAAGCCCTGGCTTTGTTTCTTATCGTGTTTTTTATTTGAATACATATAACTGGAGATAGCTGAGTTGCACATTGTGGGGGAAAAACCATGTTTAATAATGAGGCAAATTCAGGCTGAAGGCTTTCAGAAGTAAATTTACTTGAGCTGTTAGGGAGCTAAAAGCACAGTGGTAATTGGTGATACTTGGATTATCTGGTCAAAGTTATCTGAACGTTCATCTCAAAGTTCTTGTTTGAACATACATTCATTTACAGCTAAGTTTGACATTCATATGGCAAGGCTTAAAGTTATAGAGGAAAAAGTGCACGAAAAGCAAGTTAAGGACGTGGTTTAATGTTATTAAAATGCTGTCAGAGTACAAATGAGAAGTGACTTTCATTCTCAGTCTTTGAGTGATCACCTCAGGATGATCTTTTGTTGATCATTAAATGTAATGTTCAATTTTGAGTATGTTGATAGGCTGGAAGTAGTTAAGCTTTCCTTTCTGTTCGTATTCTGTTCATTCAGTTTCTGTTGTAACACTGGAAATGTCTGGCTTTCAAGGTGGCCTGGAGGTAGTGATGCTTCTGAAGCAGTGTATTCATTCTCCTTTTAAAGCAGGAAGCATTAACTTTGCACAAGTCATAATTTTTCTTGTTTGGATGTTTTTCCTGATAAGGTGTACCATACTGCGTATTTTTGCTGGTAGAATGAAGTGGAAGAGTTTGAAATATGGACATACACACAGAGGTATCATTAATTTTATGGCAATACCTACCTGCTTTTTTTAAAAGAAGTTTTTTATGGCACAGTCCTACATTCACATTTTCTTGCACATATTTTATGCCTAAACATTTTTTTTTGTGATTTCTCTTTATAAGATCAAACAATAGTCACTTCTTAATCTTTTCTTGGAGGGGTTTCATCCTGCATATGTGAGTGTAAATGCATTGGCATTGGCTGGGGACTTCAGGGGTGCTCTGCTTTTGCCCCTTTTATCTATTGTTGAAATGGTGCACGTTTTACAGATTATGCAGGGGTTTTTTTGCACATTGCATTAACTGATAGTGTAATTTATTTTTATAAGGAGATTAAGGGAGTTTTCACATATTACAGCTAATTGTTGACATAAAGGCAAGTAGTCTTGTTTGGTATATCTTCTATGCACTGGAATTGTGCTGAGTGCATCTGTGCTACCAGCTGGCTTTCTGCAGTGAAATCAGAGTTTGGAGTTCAGTGCTGGAGTCTCCCCCCTCCACTCCAGACCCATTTTCACGTCTTTAGTGGGAAGCATAAGTCTTTTAAAGCTGATTTTTTTATATGGAAATGTTACAGGTAGTTGTTTTCATAGCATGAATAGATATTTTTTTCTTTTAATCCCAATTTAGAAATAATTATTTATAGTAAATTATAATTGTTAACAGATAGGTGCCTTAAAACAATTTTATGATGACAATGGTATTTTCTTTTAGAGAGAGATGAATTTGTGGTGTTAGTTGTGCTGTCGATATCCATGACTTCTAGGAAGGTGCTTAAATAAACACAATTGGGTATTATAGACTTGCACAGAAAGAGTGAGGTTGGAAGGGACCCTGGAGGTGAGACCTTGGCCACCCCCCTGCTCAAGTAGGGCCACCTGGAGCCTTGTTGCCCGAACCATGTCCAAATGACTTTTGAATATCTCCAAAGTGAGAGGAATCAAGTGTATGAGGATTTATTCAAGCTGTCAATCAGAAGTACCTACCTGGTACTGTCTGATGCACTCAGGTTTAGGTTTAAAAACATAAATGTACATAAATGCCTCTCCCATGTGGACAGAGCCTATACTAACTTGAGAAATGTATGTCGGATACGCATTTGTAACCTATGGTTGAACCCTCAAAGTTGCTTACAAATAAGGGGCTTTGCAGAACAAAGAAGAAGCCAGGACACCAGTGTGTAAAATAGAAGGTCAACAGAGGATAACTTCAGTTCAAACTATGCAAATATTCTGTAACACAAAATTCCCTCAAAAAGACTTAATGAAAGTCTAAGTAAGAAACTCAAAAGATTGTACTTCCCTGCAAAACTAAGTGAAATCGAGACAGCAGACTTTCCTTAGGAAAGAAATGGGGTTTGCTTGATTAGAATCAACTGGCTTATGTGTTGGGGAAATGAAATTCCCAGCAGAAGTTTATTGCTCAGTTTGAGTTCAGCACCTGTATTTATTTACTTATTTTGGGTATGTTTGGAGACTCCTGGGATTACTGAAGGTGTGTTTGGTAGTAGGTAGCATAATGCTGTGTTGTAATCTTTATTCATGGAATTTAAAGCTTCAGTTCTGTTTATGAGACTTCTTCCCCTGCCTTCAGGTCCTGTATTTTTCTCCCTCCCTTTGAGACCCATTGCATCATGCAGTGATGTTCCTCACAAGTGCATATTTTAACTCCATTTCCCAACCATTACTTCAATTTTTCAGCTGTGATCCTCTGTCCTTCCTCTGCTCTCACCTGCAAAATGTTTTTGTGGCCAACAGAAACTTCCTTTCAGTCCACTGCTGGTACTTTTTAAGGTCCCGTTCAATAACGGTAGATGAGACTTAAAACTAAGTAGGTTGCATTCTGTTGGATTGGGGATGGAAATAAACTGTTGATGAATGTGGACCCCGTCTAAATGCTGGAGTAGCTGAGCATAGTTAACGGGTGAGTTGTTAAACTGAGTAGCTTTCGGTTTAATTTGTTCTGGCTGTATTTATGTGTCCAAAGTTAAACAATGCAAAGATTTGCTTTTAAGTCTCAAACTCACCATCAGTTTATTAGGGCTTATTACATTAACACCTATCAGCTAACCTGTAACAACTGCTTGTGAGTATAGGCTTAGCCTGTGACAAATGTCAAGTAATTTATCTTGGAGTGTACTTTTAAGATATGGCTGAGACAGAGCCAGTAGGGATGGTCTGCGTTTTGGAGCACTGAGGCCCATCTGACTGCATAATGGGAGGTGAGAGCCCACCATGAAAAAGCTGAGCATCCTCCACTTCTATGAGAAGTGGTAGGAGTATGAGGGGATAGAAGGCTTGGGAATGGAGAAGCACGAGACTGCTATGCTTTTGGTGTCATCCTGAGGTTAGGTGGGTTCAGCCATATCTTAAAACCACACCCTTAATGTAGATAAAGCTGCAGTTTTGCTGCAGGCTAGTCGCATGCATAGGGTCAGTTAACACCAGCCCATTAAATCTGTCCTAACCTGTCTGGGTGCCTGAGTCCGTAATAGAGAACAATGGTATCTGCATGGACGTTAATTGAGAGTCACACCTCAATTCATTATGCAGGAACTTTCCCTTATAGGTAGGTTTCCTCAGGATGAGGTGTAATTCCATGATGAAAGCTTAGGGGAACGTTTTGTAATCTGCCTCTCTGTGCTCTGTCACTCAGCTCTGGAGCATCTCAAATGTAGGTAACAACTTTTCCTCTTCCTTCAATTTCAGAAAACCTTGTGAAGAAATACCTTGGGCAGCTTCAGTTGTGCTTTGAAGTACGTGGTGCCAGATTGCACGTTGCCCTTGCTTGGCAAAATAGAGCAGTAGTCAGCTTTGTACAGTTTCTGTATTGATTCAGTTGAGATGTCCTGTTTGAATAATTTAGATCAACAGGCATTAAATCTGCTTACATTAATCTTGGTTTTAATTATTTTTCATAAGAAAAATAATGATGGGTGCTAGACGTTCAGAAGGTTATTTGTAATTTATTTTGCCAACAAAGCTAATAAACTATGCCCTGTTTGTACTTATTTGAAAAGTTATATGCCGTAGCTTATTTATCATTCTAACTGTTTGACTTCTAAAAAGATAATACTTTTAATATTTACATAAACAAAATTACAGTTAAACCTTAGGTGTCCCAAAAGCCATTGAAGATTAACTGTAGAACTGAAATTTCTGTAACAAGTAGAGAAGAACTGAACGAGAACTGAACTACTGTGTGTGAAAAGGAGTCAGAAGTGGAGAAAATAATTCTATGAAGCTAAAACTAATATCAATATAGACTGTCATAATTTCACATTTAATGTAGACTAGTTCTACACTAGAAGTGAAGTATTTTGGAATATACTATTTTAAAGTTTTGATTTTAAGCCATTTGCAAATTCCCACTTTTTGATATATAATAATCACTGTATAGTGTGACTGAAGGTGTTGGGTCAAAATACTGTCCCTGTCCATAACAGAACTGCCCTAAATATAAGAGAGCAGAAGTTTGCAGAAAAAAAATCCAAGTTCTTATTTTTCCTAATTTGGTGAATTCTAATTGTGATTAATACATTTACACCAATAAAATGCCTAATCCTTTAAGGTAGAAGGAGAGATTACCACACCCGATTCTCATTAAAAAAAAACCAAACCAAAACCAACTTATTTCTTCAGAAATAAGGCAACAAGGAAATGCATGGAGTAAGAACTTTGGACTTTATTAGGCACAGATATGCGTTTTGGTCTATTATTACTTAAACACACACCTCAGAGTGGAAGGAGTAGGTGAGCTGATACCAGGGTTGCATCCTCTCAAATATGTTACTTGGCAAAGAAAAAAGTAATTCCCTACTGGCAAATGTGTGAGGGTAGAACTGGTTGCTTTTGTCTAATAGACTTATTTCTCTGGTCTGTGAAGTTCGATGTGCTCAACACCTCACCAATACGTCTACTTCATAGAGTTTTTCTCTACAAGGTATTTTCTCATGTTTATGTCATCTTAAATTGCAAGAAGTGAGGGTTTACACAGCTTGCCTTGTGAGCCTGTTCTCCAGTTCGTTAGATGTCACTTTTCCATATCAATAAAATACTGTTTTCTCCATTTTTATCTCATCATGTCCCCTGTGACACACAAAGTAGTTCATCTATGTAGCAATTCTTAACCAGCATATTTGTAAGTGTTTCCTGCCCCCTTTTCCTTAGTTGCTTTCTGGTGTTTACATTTTAATTTATAATTTGGTTTCCTTAGGTTTCTGTCATTTTTGTGGCTGCAACTCACACTTTTTATCTGTTTGACCAGTTTGAGTCACACAACAAAAACTATTTCTACTTTGAAGCATCCTGGTAATGTCGGATTCCCCTGTGCTAAGTTTAGATATAAATAAAACATTGGATGTGTTACGGTGGTACCTAATGACTAGATAAGTAAGACAGACACAGACTGCTATTATGGAAAATATTAAAGTAATAATACAGTTTCTTGAGTTAAAGGTGTTTGAGTTAAAATGGAATTTTGTAGTTAATTTTTAATTCCTACCAATTACTGTGTGTGCACTTTTGTGTAAATTTTTTTAAACATTTTTCAAAGTTGTCCTAACTATAGAACCAATCTCTGGTATCTCTTTCTTTTAGTATAATACGATGGATTTCTGTTTTGTTTATCAGATCTTCAGTGCTCCAGGCTTTATCAGTTTGGTGAGGACATTTGTTTCATGAACTCTGTAAAATACAAATTCCCTGGTATTGATGTATGTACCTCAGTTATATTAAAATTCATAATAAGAACTTTGGCTCTTACTCCTGGAAAGAAAATGTTAACACGCAAGTCAGAAGGTTAAATGCATAGCGCAGTATGAGGGGGAGAGGTACAGTAAGCAACTTGTTCTTGAATGTACAAGTTATACCTGAAACTTGCCAAGAAATTGCATTGCAGATGAAGATTAAATTAACGGGCTCGTTTGGTGTCCAGACTCTTGGTAACTTAACTTCAGTGCTAAGGTAGTAAGTTCTGCTTTGACCACAAAACTTATTTTTAATGGGTGTCTTTCCTCTCAGCAGCCGTATGTGTTCACACCTCTCCCCCCGTGGCTGTTGTAACCAGCCTTTAGGCTTCTGATAGGCACCAGCAAAGTGAGACTCTGCTTAACCTCTGTGGCACAAATGAGAACTGACGTTTTGAAAGATCAGATCTTTAAGGTAACATGGTTTCTTTGCTAACACATATCATAGAGCAGGTAGCCTGACACATCTTAGCCAGGTGAGGGTCTTGAGTAGCTTCGAGCAAGCTTTCTGTGCTGGGACCAGAAGCAGCGTGTATTGTTACAAGGCTGTTGGGTAATGCAAATCTCTAATTGTGGGATGAAGTGAGGCAGCACCCAATGCTGCGCTGCCTTTCCCAGGTCCTTGTGGCTTCCCAGCTGGGAGACAGATCCTGCCCGGAGCCATTACTAGCTTCTGTTGGAGAATTTCCATAGCCTTCCCTCCTGGTGACTTCACCTTCCTCCTCTCCTCTGCAAGGAGCACGGTTTTGTCACTGGTGGTCACGTGAAGGTTTTGATACGTGGAGCCAGGAATTAAACTGAGCTCAGATTCTGTGTGTAATACTGTGTTTAATAAAGATGAAAACTAGTTCTTGTGGCATCTCAGCCTTTTAAAGTACATTGTGGGGTTAATTACATGAAAAATAAGAGAGAATATTTGTATATGTAGGTGTATACCTTTCCATCCCCATTTGTCTGGCTTGGGACAATCGAGTTATGCTAATTGAAGCAGACTGTAAAGAAAACGAAAAGGAATTCGTCAGATGCAATTCGTTAACAGTTTTTTCTGTGTAAGATTGCATTTGTTATGTGGTGAAAGATCCAAATGTATTGCAAGGAGCCAGATGAAGACTAAGTTGTGTGTCTTTTGATTGGATGTTGCAGTACTTGTAACAATTTTCTCTTAAGGTCATGCAAAGGCATCTTGGCGGGTGGGAGGTCCTGCTTTTTAGGAAACATACATTTCATCAAGTACCATATTCAGCCTTTCCAAAAGTAATAATTCAATTTAATTGTTATATTACAACAATAATTCTATTTTTAAAAACTCATATGCAAGTTTTGGCATACTGGAAACTGAGATAATTAAATGTAGCTTTAAAATATAGTGCTCTAGGGTTTTTTTGACGTTTCATAAACAGTGACAGTTTTGTGCCAATGATATATTCATAAATAGCAAACGATCATTATTTATAGGAATGAGAGAGTGCTCGTGTTCTTATACATTACTACTGTCCCACTCAGTAGCGTAATATTTGGGTTGTCTTACAGTTGTGTCATGTCTACTATTCCTTAGGATGATTGAAACTGCTTGTTTTTTCTGCATTAAACTTCTTTAGAGGTTTTTATTTTGGGGTTTTTGTGCTGCAAAGTTGACTAAAGAAACACAAAAATGACTGTGATTATTGTCTGGTCAGCTCACTTTCCCTGTACCTCCATCGGTGTCTCATGGGCGAATTTCCACTCGTACTTCCCAGCTTGCCTGTAGTCGCTTTATAGTGTTAAAATTGGCTTTAGTCAGACTGACAGAGAGGAAATGAAGGAATTTTTTTTGGCATTTTTTTGGTCCAAATTGTATTGTCTTCATTTAGATACGCAGCTCCCATGGAGACCTATCTATCTGGACAAAAAGTGTCACCCAAGGATGTTGGGCTCAGTTAGGTGTTTTTGGTGACCCTTCTGTTGTATTGTTTCAGCCTACATCAGCATTCTTGAGATAACATTCAGGTGCTTTATCTACAATCGGATGACTTGTATGTAAAGTATTCACCGAATGGCTTGTCTTTGGTTTTTAGATAGCACTAGCATTGCTTTGTGAGATTACAGTTGTTTAACAACTGGGAAAGGGAAGTGACAGAAAAGTGTTTTGGTTTGTTTTTTTTTTTTTCTATTGACATACTGTTTTCTGTTCACTCACTTCCGAAATAATGGAGTGACTTTAGAGTAGCTAAGTAATAAAAATTTGACCCATTCCAGGGACTTCTGTGAATTTTTCCGATGGAGTTTTATGATTTGATTCACTTTGCTGCATCCTTCATTGAGCTGTCTGTAAGAGCAGCCTACCGTTAGTACTTTTTTTGGTTTGTAATCATAATTCAGCAGTATGGAAGGCAAGTGTGTGGCAGGTGGTTCTTGTGATTATTTAAAATAAATAAATAAATAAAAGGGTGGGGCGTGTTGTATTGGAAAACCACGGTATGTCCAAAAGTGAAACTGAGAAGTGGTTCCATGAGCCCTTTCCACTTGTAAGGAGGCCTTTTCGCATACCTTCTCCTACTTCTGAGTTTTCTTGAGTTTCCTCCCACTGGGAGTCAGAAAATCCTTAGGGAAACTGGGAGGAGTTTCAGTCCTAGAAAGCAGGTTTGCTTTAGGTGTGTTGCTTTGAACTCAGTGTGGGAATTTTTGTTGTTTGCCCAGTTCTCTGCATTACTTTATAACTGGTATGACCTTTTAAGGGGACACCGTGTAGGAAGAGGAAACAGATCTGACTACTAAATAGATTAACTCTCCATTAGATCAGTAGAAAATAATACCTCATCATCTTTGCTAATTCACTAAAACGTTTGCTTTACAAAATAAATTGAAAATGAAGCAGTGAGTTTCTCCTAAGATACTCATTGCTGTCTCAAGGGTGAAAATTGCGGTAGTGCACAGATGGGTTTCTTGCTCTAGATGTGACTCCTTATTTCTGTTACTTGTTTTCCATCCCAGGGCAGAGGGAGGGGAAAGAAAGGGAAACGGCTTGGTAGGTATCTTCCCTTTTTTTTCCCGTCATCTTAAGCCTTTCAGCAGCTTAGATATAAAGCAGCCTTTCTGCTGCTTTTATAAAAAAGCAGAAATCTTTATTAAAAAAATGGGTATGTGTGTGCAAAGAGGGAGTAGATAATAGGGCTGTGCCTTTAGAAGGGGGCAAGGTTTTCGATCAAAGTAGCTTTTGAGCTTCCTGACGCTTTTTTCTGTAAGTGTTGTCGACAGGTGTTACTGGCTGTGGTTGAGGCTTTGCAAGATGAGTCTGCACATTTCAGTTTAAAATACTGTACTTTCTGTTTCTGAATCTCCCTTTTAAGTATAAAAAAAGTCAATTAATTTGAATTTCCTAATTTGAATACAATGTTAAGCAAATAGGATCTCTAGGCTTTAGTACATTTTCATTGTTTTCTTTGCTTTAATTTGGTTCTTGATTGCAGGTAGGTAGTAAGGCTGGCTCTAGGCTGACCTAGAAATATCTTACTTTGAGTAGAGTAAAGCTGTTAATTTATTAACTTTTTTCTTCCATCACACTTACAGTGGAGTGCTATAGAGTTAAAGCCATCTATCTTAAGAGAGTTGATTTTAACAGCTAAGCTGTGGTATGTTATGTTTTGTTTCCTTTAAGTCTTGGTAACATCAGTTAAGATATTTCTTTCATTAAAGTCTGCAGTGTTGCAGATGTGTAAATTGTGTGGCCTGAAGCTCAGTAGTGAAAGGGCTGGCAAAGAGGAAGTTGTTTTCTTAAATAGTGTCGCAGTAAACTGTAGTGTGTCTCATTGCTTCTCCCTCACAGGGTAAGCGTAAATACTAGTAGGTGAATAAAAGCGGTGAAATAACCTTTTAAAGAGTTGTAGCATCACTTGTACAATGTAATTTTAAGGAATGAAGAAGGGAACTGTTGTGGTTTTGGCTGGATTGGCCAATCAGAATGACAGATGGTCCCCCCTCCTGTCCCCCCCCAGAGAGGAGAGGAAGAGATAAGGAGATTTATGAGTTTAGAAAAAGAACTAAACTAATGAAAATAATAAATAATAAAATAGTAAATAATAATAGAATAATAAAAATTAAAGAAGAAAAAAGTATACAACATATACAAAACCGTATCCAGCTCCTGGGATGATGATTGCGTCACCAGCAGACACAGGGAATGTCCCAGACTGGAGTCAGCAATGGACAGGAGCTGAATTCTGGAACTAGAGTCAGGAATGCTTGGATTGGGATCAAAGGCAGATGAACAGACAGGGTCCTCCTCGGACATCAGCCATTGAAGAAAGAGCGAGCCAGAGCAGCCTTGCCCCTTTGATCCCTCAGCTTTTATACTGAGCGTGATGCAGATGGGATGGAATACCCTGTTGGTCAGGTTTGGGTTACCTGTCCCATCTGCTCCTTCCCACAGGTGGGACCCCTCTATGCTTCTCCGCTTCCGACCCTCTAACAGGGCAAGCAGTGAAGTTAGCTGACCTTGGTTGTTCCAGCAATAAGTATAAGCAAGAGCCTCTGTGCATACCATTCCTTGGTATAAACAGGTCTTATCACTCTGAGAGTGACCAGTGTCTGAACAATACGGTGTTAATTTCAGACTTTAGTCAGTTAGAAGAGGCCCAGCTAAAAAGTAAAATTACAAATCAGAAAATTGGTTCTGTTTTACGTCAAACCAGGACAGGAACAGATAAGTTCAGTCCTAAAACTGCATCTTCTAGGGTGTCTGTATCCAATATGGAATTGCTTATTGCAGTTTCATAATTAAGACAGTGATCAGCTTTTCAGTGTGAGGATGGTATTCGGCCACTGACATCTCCAAACATGCCCATCCAAAAAACTATCACGTTTGTTTAAAGTATGGTAAACTATTTCAGAGAGAGTACTATGGGTGATGGCAACAGGGAGCGTAAAGGATAAGGGAAAAACCAAACTGGTCTGTTGGATTCAAGCCCTGTGTTTTGTAGCAGCAGAATAAAAGGGAGTATATTGGTAAATGTAGTTCTAATGGGTAAAAATAATGTTCATTATTGATCACTGTTTCCCTTAAAGCTTAATAAAAACAATCTTTAGAAGAATATTATCTGTTGACTTATTACTATTGTTGAAGTTTCTGTCTGGGACTTTCTTCACTATGAAAAAAGTTTAGAAAGAAAACGAAACCTGTGGTATTTCAGGGGTGAAAGGAGATAGCAGTGGAGGTAGCTTGCTCTGATTTGGGCTTGGAGCCTGGTTCTGAACATGTGCACCCAAAGCTGGTTTTAGGTACCAGTTGTAGGATTTTTTTGGTTTTTGCCTCTGAGAAACAACTAAAGCAAGGATTGCAGTGTCTCAGTATGGGCTCAGAGGTGTGATTTCAGGTCCTGTTCTGGACTGAAGCTGATACTTACTCTCTGTCAGCCCTGTTGTGAAGGGCTGTCAAGTCATTAGGGTTGGAGCTTTGGCAGTAGGGTGTGAGACTGCTCGGTGCAGTGTGCTCTTGGTGATGCCTGCCACAGAGTGAGTAGATTCATGCTGGCAGGACAGGCTGTCTGCACCAAGGAAAACATACTGGATTATGTAAAGCCAGTGGCTTGAGCAGTTTGCTGTAAACTGTTGTCAGTACGGTGGTTGTACAGTGAAGGTACCTGCGTGGCTAAAGTGCATCTTGAGAGATAAATCTGTCGCTTGGAGAACAGTTTTGTTTTAATGCGTAAATATGCTGAAGCAGCAGTATTACATATACTAAACATTTAGATATTTCTAATTCTGTTATGCTGTTAGTTGAAGAAATAGAACCATCTAAGCTGTATTTGTTTGAAATTTTTTGGTCATACTGGTGAGAAAGATTTGGATGTGCTTTTTAAGGAATTAGTGAGTAATGACTCTTTGACAGGTACTCCTTTTTATTCCCATGGCAGCATGTTCTGTTTGCTATCATCACTGTTTCCTCTAATGTTCGGTTATTTTTTTTATGAGATCTTTTTATCTCCCCTACTTCAGAATGAAGTACAAGTTAAAATGTGGTGTATGTCTTTCAAAACCATAAGAAAGGGTGGAAAATAGACAAAAAGGTATATGGTATACCAATTAACTAAATCTATCTTTAAAAAACTCTTTTACAGGTTTAATAAAGCTGTGTAATTAGACCAGCTTTCATATACAAGTCTTCAGAGTTTGTTTAAACAGAACTGAGGAGTTAAAATTTCTTATTTTCCTTAATTTCATGTTCAGTGGAAAGATTACTTTTTTTCCCTAATTTTAAAAACTGCATAGCTTATCTGTCTCTTGAAGCTCCACTGTTTGAGTGACAGTAATACTGTTAAGACTCTTCTGTTTGAAAGCTGTGTTATGCTTGAAGGCTTTTTATAGTAAAGTGAGTACTAACACCTATTGTCACATTTTCCTTGGGAACTCTGTACGCTTACTAGCAGTGTTACAGAAACTGAGAATCTGAGTTACTCATCTGCACTGTTTAATGGGCTATGGAGCCAGAAGGTGTTTTGAATTTTGGTTGCGGTGTGTCCTTCTTCACTACTTTTTCTGAAGGTTAAGCCTTGTTTATCCATTCATTACTTAAGCCACCGTGGACTAGTGTGGCTTCTCTACAAGTTATTTAATCCTGTTTTAGAAGAGTGTCTGGGTTTGTTTTATTTTAGGAGTGTGGAGCTCTAAGTTGGTCAGCTTCAGTTGGTTGACTGTGTGAGGAATGCATCCTCAGCAAATTTGTTGCTGATCCTACATCAGGAGGAGTGGTTGGCTTGCAAACGGTGGAGCGTCCATCTTTGTGGATGCTGAGAAACTTGAGGACAGGCCCAGCTGAAATTTTGTGAAGTTTTTAGAAGTGCACAACTTTTGTACCTGGGGCAGAATAATAACATTGTGCATCAATACAGGCAGAGAACTGGCTGAGGAGGAGCAGCACTGATGGAAAGAATCGACCAGGCAATGTGTCAGCGCCCTGTGCACACTGTATGACTAAGGCATGCTGTGGACTGGGCTATGATAGGAGCAGTGTGGCCACCAGCTGGGGAAGTTATGTTGCTCTTCCACTTGTTGGTGGTGAGGCTGTTCTTGGGATGCCCTTTCCTGTTGCTCTGCTTTCCCCAGATTTCTCAAAGATGTTGAGAAACTGGAAGCTACTCTGTCAGTGGGCTGCCAGAGTGGCTAAAAGCTTAGACCGTAGCTGCTCTGAGGAGGAGAGGGTGAGGGAACTGCTCTTGTTACTTCTGGCAAAAGAGAGTTAGTACGTCACTGAAACAGGTTACTTAGAGGGGCTATGGAAACTGGAGGCTTTCAGGACTTGAAAAAGTCATGCCTGACCTGTCTAGTGTTGGAGATGATCGTCTTCAAGTGGGAGTCGGACAGATAACCTCCACAAGTCCTTCCAGACAGCATTTCTGTGGTGCTGCTGTGTACTATGTTGTTAACTGTTAGGAGACAACTCTTGGGACATCAGTTGAAAGCAACACAGTTGTGAAACAAATTTTATTTTAGTTGAATTATGTACTCAGCGCTGTGAAGCTCTCCAAGAGACATTTCAATGGTAGAGTGACAGATTTACTCAGTATGTACTAACTCAAGCAGATCACACCAGATATTTGATTGCATGCTTGTCTTAATTTTAATAGCGTTCACTGGGGAGCCTGATAGTTTGATTTAATGTTGCTTCTTCTACTACAGGAGATTCCCCAAGCTGCTCTTCCAGTCCCTGATTTGTTATATTCTAATTTTGCAGAAACTGGATTATTTGTGTTTCTGCAAGATCTTAATATTTAAGAGGGTGTAATTTATTACATATTGTTTACATATTTTTAAAGATTTCTTCCATTCAGTACCCTTTTTTTAAATAATGTTCTGTAGAATTAAAGAGGAGGACATTCTGTTCTTGAGAGAATTTACCAAGTGTCTAGCACAGAATCTCTGGGTGCAAGACTGCCACGTCTGCCAGGCTCCATTGCAGTGGAGTTACTGAAACACTGGTTCTCCTGTTTGGGGTGTTGATGTGACTCTTGTGAAGCCAGATGTCACAGGTGTTAATTGTGGGGAGGGGTACCCCGGAAAACCAGAGGAGGAGACAGTAGCAAAGTCTGTGTGTTTGGGTGGTTTTGTTTGGTTCCCCCCCGCCACGTTTGGAAGAAACACTCTTTCCAGCAGTCAAGTGTGTGGGAATGGCTAGAGCATAACCTGAAGCCCCTGGAATAGCCAAGGTGACGCTGCATAGGTCTAGGACAGAGCAGAGCTTTGACTTCAAGTTGATATTCTGCTGGATCGTCCTCCCTCCCCTCAGATTCTGGAAGCTGGAGGCAAGAACTCTGCGGTGGGGGAGAACTGTAAAAAGAGATCGAAACTTTCAGGCTTTCGGTTCTGGTGGAGACTAATAGGTAATCTGCTAGGAGAATGCAGTTTGCTTGGTTTATATTCGACTTGCACAGATGGAGAGCTTGTGGCTTAAATCACCACAGCTGTTTACTTGGGAAAGCTAAGATTTGTCCTGGTGAAGACTACCACTCCTCCTCTTTACCGGACACACAGAAGGCAGCACGTGCCAACTTAGCCATTTGGAGTCTTAGCATGAGACATTTTTGTAATGGTTTAAATGAGTAGCCTGCACTGGAGCGTCTGAAGCACACACATACGCTGCACAGCTGCCAGCATCTGGCTCAAGGAGGGAGGCAGCCAGAGGGGGAGCATTCAGAATCATCCCATCGTCTGCTGGACAGGCTGCTATTGTCGCAGGGCAGTTCATACAGGTGTTCTGCAGACTGCACTCAAATGGTACATGGATGGTAGCATGAATCAGAATACTGCATTTGTACTGCTGGGGTTTTTCTTTGCCAAAGTTTAACATGAGTGCTCATGAAAAATCCCTGAGAGAAAAGCCACAGGTTAGTGCAGGCTTACAGCAGTAGATGAATTTCACTGAGTTAACTAATAAAATGATGTGTGAAAAAATCTTTGTAAGTTAATACACTTGTTGTGATCTTTATTTCACTTGAAATGATCCTGTAGCAATTGATTCCTGTCCTGTAAGAATAAAATGAAGTGATACCTATTCAGGAACTCTGTGCTTTTCAAGTGTGATTGTAGGACAACTACTCTTTATTTTGCTCTTAAGTAGCTGAATTTCTGAAGACAGCAAGCTGGTAAGAATTGCTGGGTAGACAGGAATGATGAAATTAGCTATTCTTTTGATTTGAATCTGTTGCTTGTAATGCTTTAAACGACTTACTATGCATCTGTTAACTGATCTTGCATAAATTTTCTCTATGACAGGTTTTGATGAGTTTGGCTTATACCAGCCTTAATTTTCTACTAGGGTTATTTTGTGCAGTTTGAATGTTTGACTTTTTTCCAGTTTGGTAGAAGGTGTGGGCTATTGTCTGAACAGAAGGCTCTTTTCATCTGTTTGTAGTCCTGCCTAATGTTCACTGCAGCCCTAAGATCCTTATCTGTTAGGAACCCCGTGGTATACCAAATGATGGAGAACACATCTGTCCTGTCACTAACCTGGAAACAAGCATCTTGCTGTCCTCTAAAATACAGTAAAGCCTCAACTCTTTTATCTGGGTCTCCTGTAACAGAGGTAAACAGTAGGAGAAAAGGACGGTGGTCTTTGTATGTGCTTCTATATACTGATACCTAAATAAACAAACTCTTACATTTTCCTCTTGCAGGAACATCATTTGCAACGGGCTATCTCAGCACAACAAGTTTTCAGAGAAAAGAAAGAGAGCATGGTTATCCCAGTCCCTGAAGCGGAGAGCAATGTCAACTATTACAATCGCTTGTATAAAGGAGAGTTTAAGCAACCAAAGCAGTTCATTCACATTCAACGTAAGTTAACAAATGTTGGGTTTGTTCCTCTTCCCCCCACCCCCCTTTATTTAAATTGTGTAATCCTCAAGCAGTCTGGAGACAAAGTCGCTACAATGTTCAGAAAGTGGGAGGACTCAAAAATCCAAGGGGGATTTTTATATGTAAATTCCAGTATCTCTCTTCTCAAGTGCTGGAAGAATTTAAGGTTGAAGGTAAACGTGAGGTTGTTTTCTGCTTTATTTGTTTATGGGCTCTGTGCTGATACTATATCTCCATGTACGGTAGCTGGCAAGCGTTAACCTGTCTGTTGGTCATCCACTATTGTTGATCAATGCATTCTTTTTTTTTTTTTTTTTTTCCTCCCAAAGTCTGAGAAGGAATAACTGAACTAGCCTAGCTGACTCCTACTTGCTTATACTAATGCAGGGTATGGAAGAGTTGTCTCGTTTGCCGAGTGAGTCTGGAATGCCTGTTAACTCCAAAGTTCTAAATAAATAGAGATCAATAAAATAGAGGAGTTTTTGTAATGAAATCAGCCTTCATTCTACTGATTGTAATAGAGTTCTTGAAGCTTCAGTTTCAGCTGTGCTCACAGTGCAGTTCAAGCTCTTCACTATAGCAGGGATATATTCTGGGCTATGGATAACAGTTATTTTTCTCTGTTTTGCTAAAACTGTAGAGAGGTCCCCTTCTGTAGGGAACTCTCAGATTATTTTATAGATAAAAGGACGAATTATTTTGTATGAATTCAGCTTCGTATGTCTAAAAAGACCTAATTAATTAATCTGAACTTGATTATAGCGGTCTCTGGCATAATTGTAACACTTTTTTTGGTTGATGTTCTGTTGACAGTGGTGCACGTTTATAGCTCAGTTGTTCCTTGGCACACAAATCATGTTTGTCCTTTGCAGCCTGTGGTTTTGGGGGGTTATTTTGTGACTTGGATTTCTCCCAGGAGTCATCTTCATAGCAAAACTTTGGTTCAGTCGTCACAGGGGCTTGTCGGTCCTTAATGGTGAAGCACAGATTCAGTCCTCAGTCACGCAGAGAAAACTTTTCTTGTCACTGATTCATGTTTTTGGTTCTTAGTTGTATTGGAAAGAGTATTGCTACAGCACCTTGAACAGGAATGTGGTCTCGGGTGTTAGTTTGGGGGTTTGTGCAGACAGTATTGATTTACTGGACTTCATCCATCCATTATTTCTCACTGACATGTTGAAGTCTCCTGTTTTTTCCATGTATTTAAAAAACGAGAGATTTTGGGAAAGAACATGCTCAAGATTCTCTATGATGTAGGAGAGATCATACTGGTAGTGTGAGAAATGATTTAAAGGAAATTGATTAAGTATTTCTCTCCTTAATAGAAGAAACAAAGCTGCAGGCAAGGCAGGTTGAATTAACTGAAATGAAGCTACTGAATGAGGAGTGTATTTTATTCTTTTCTTTGTTGGACATTGCTAGAAACACTGTAAATATTGTTAATAAACATGTCTAAAAGTGTTAAATATATTATGCCAAAATGTTCTTTGTCTTGTTGAGACTCACAGTCTTTGTGGACAGAATTACAGAAGGTATTTGAGCTGAAGATAAACATCAGATACTGCTCCAAGATAATTTTTCCCACATATTCTGGTTGGAGTAGGTGTGATGCAAGGCAGTTTTATGCTACATAAATTGCTTAGAAATTCTGTGTTAATGCTAAAAGCAGAAAGAACAACAATACTTACTTTGGCCAGGGAAGCTATGTAAACAGATAGAAGGTGAGAGGCCATGTACTGTAATCCATACTTACTGATGGTTGTTACTAGAAATCTCTCATTAGACCTAAATAGTTTTGCAGTGCATCTGGTAGCCCAGGGTTTTAGTGTTTTTAACTTTCCTAGTATAATTCTTTTATTTAGACCAGTGGCTCCAAGCAGAGAAAAGTTAATGTCTTTGTGAGGTGTGGAATTCATGAATAACCATGGATTCCAGGTGTTAATTCAACTTAGGTAGCACCAATTCAGGTGACTTTGAACTGAATATAAACAAAAACCTTGAACTATTGTAATCATTCCAGTATGCTTAAGAATTTTCCAAGAATGTTTTTAGTTTCAGTAACATGGAGATGCATTGTAAGTTATTAATATGCAGCAAAGAGAATAAGTTAGTGCACTTGTACCTATGTTAGAATTAAGTGGGTGTAAGAAAAGTCGTGTCCCTAACAGAAACAATAAGAATGGAGCAAAAAAAATATTTTAAATATATATATTATAGAATATATATGTATTTCACCTACTTGTGTATATGAAGGGTAATGATACCAAACTCATGCTTTATCATAAGTAATGCAGCCAAATAGTTCAAATTATCTTCATTAAGTTGTGTGGGATGAACTCTAGTCACTTCTTTAAATTTAAAGTGAAGTGTGTGCATTTCATGGAACTGAGAGTTGCCCTTTTTTGATTCATTGGGTGTTCTGCATTTTTGGAGGATGCTGTAGCAGGATCTGTTCCAGCTGTGGCCTTGCAGCCCAGATACGTACAAAGGGTATCTGCCCGCTCCCTCCCCTAGTGAGGTATTTCAGTGCAGGTGAGGAGCACCGGAAGCTCTGTTCCAGTCAGGTGCTATGGCCTTGCCATTGAGGGGCTGTTTTGCTGCTTTGTTGTGTCTGCTGCCATTGGGATCCATACTGCCCACTCCCTTCATACTGCCAGCGCCTTTCTGCTGGCTGTTGTGTTCATGGGGAGCTAATTCTGGGAAGAAACTTTTCTTTCATTTTTTGGTTAGGTGAACCTCCGTATTTATCAGTTTTCTGTCTTGGCTCGTCACATGATTGCTGGTGTTGGCACAAGCAAGGTGGTAGGAATGTGGCTTGCTGGGGAAGGAAGCTAGTAGAACCGCTTGTTTCAGTGGTAACTCATGTCTATGTCAGTGTAAAATGACCGTGGAACCACAGCGTTCACTTAGTTAGCTAAATGAAATCAGTTAATGTAGTTCAGTTAAACCCAATGTAATGTAACTTAAAAACAAATTGCATTTCTGTAAGTTAGTATAAACTCTGTTCCTGGGGGAGCTCAAGTAAAGTAAATCCCTCTGACAGGTACTGCCGTTAGGAGTGGTTAGAGTGGCAGAGGATGTAAACTAGGATGTTGGTTTTGTAACAGCAATTAGGAAGCCAAGGAGTTCTGAGTATTCATACAAGGTAAACTTCACTGGTAGGATCGCTGGGGCCCTGTCCAACAGTGCACTGTAGAACATGCAGTGTGGAGAAATGCAGAAATTTTGGAGTAGGAAAACTAGATTCATCAGTCAGTCACAAGAATCTGCCAGGAACTACTGGGAGGAAGGGATATAGATGATCCATTTTTAACTACATTGGTAGTTGTTCTTAAAATGCTAACTAGCAGCAGGTCATCTGAAGTACAGAGCTTTCTGTGTCTCAGTCTAGTCCTTCACTAATTCTTGCAGGCGTGAATGAACAGTTGCATCTGTTGCCATGGCAGGGGCAGAAACAGAGCCTGGTGATGGATAGTTGGATCACACAGCACATAAACCACCTGTGTCTTGTGATGGCTTCTGAAGCCAGCAAGCTGCCATGCTAGAGGCCAAGTCCGGGATGAAAAATGGCTTTTTCTGGAACCAGCACAGTTCACTCAGTGCTTGGGAATAGAAGAAAACTGATGATTAAGGATGTCCCTGAAAGCGTGTTTCAGAGAGCAGTGATGGACAAACTTCAGGGAAGGAGGACTCTTCCATGAATGTCCCAGAGCTGTTGTGAGCCAGCTTGGGGTTGATTAACTCCTTGTGATTGCATGCAGCAGTTAAAGGATGAGGGATAGCTTTGCGTTTCCTGAGACTCACAGACCTCCACAGGCTGCTGAGACTTTGTGGCCTTCATGTCCGCATTGAAAGAGGAGGTGGAATGCAAGTATTGCTTCCACTGCTTCAGCATCGTTAACCTGCGGCCTCTGTGGAACCCCCTTTCTTTGGCAGTCAACTGTATTGATAACTACAGGTCATGACAAATAGTATGAGAAGCATTGCAAGCAAAAGAAAAGCATTGCTAGAAGGCATGAAAAGCAGGATATGTAACAAGGGCTGCTACTGTTCTCACAGTACCAATTTCTTTTTGTATAAGAAAATGAGACTGGATTTATTTGATGTAACTTATTCCTGGCAAGTACATATTGGATACCTTTTATCTTGTCATTTTGATTGTTTGTCAAAATATTTTTGTAGAGTTGAAATTCAGGTGTAGTTTTGGCTTTTTTCTTAAGGCTTATAGCTTTTTCCATTTTCCAGTTTTTCAGCACTTAATTTGTTATTCAGGAAGTCTCAAAATGATTGCAAAAGAGCTGATGTTTTATCACCAAATAATTTAGTACATGTATGAAGTTAGGTGGACTTGACATGTTACTCAACCAGTGGTTCACAGGGGCAAATGAACCAATGTAGTGGCCAGAAGGGAAGGTTCCACTTTTCTTCCCGGTTCCACTTGCGGTTGCGTACACCCCTGTGTGTCTTGAACTGGTCCTGATCCTCACCGGGTACCTCTGCAAACTGGTTCAACTTGCTAACAGTAAGGAGTGAGAGAGAGGGAGGGACTCTCCTGCTTTCAGCTGAGGTGCACCATAGGGTCACTTTACTTGCTGGCAGTGCAGTAATCTGCCTTCTCCATTTCAGATGGAGATCTCACCTTCTTATCGCTAATGTTCATCATGTGTTCCTGAGGATGGTTGGTCTTTTAAGTTGCTTGTGGATAGAATGGTTGGGCTTTCTCTTTTTTCCTTGCTAGTTTTAGTGTTTCCTTTCCAGTTGCATCTCACTTGAGCTTGTCTGATTTTGTTCTGAAAGGTGATTCAGGAAGGTGCATGGCTCAAGGACTTTGAGTCACTCTTCTTTCCTCGTTGTGGAGATGAAGGCGAGCTTACTGGCACTGCCTACAGTGTACAGGTGAATAGCATCACATCTTCCCTGTCATAGAGATCCTCCTGCTCACCGAGACTCTGGTTTAGAAATATTGACTTGAAACATCTTGTTCGTGGGGGATTACTGAATTATCTACTGACAGGTAGTAGGTGGATGGTTTTTTTTGGTGTAAGATCAATATCTGTCTGAGGGTAAACAAGCAATGCCTTTTCTGGACTTCAGTGGATTTCTGTGCATTCTCACGTTGTCTGTGAGAACATGGTTAAACACCTGTTTCTTAGAGTAGAAAGACCTGCTTTATCCACAGTGATGGGGGTATCTGGTCTAGAAGACTGGCCGCCTCCCTTGAGCAGAGTTGGTTGTATATTGTGAAGCCCCTTTCATTAGGACTGTAGCAGCTTTATAGGCTCTGAGGATCATCTTGGGGTGGGGGGAAACTTCTGCAATTTCCTTTCTGGTAAAAATGGCAGTTTATGCTTCAGAGGTCATCAAATTATAGATTGTGGTAGAGGGGAAGTGCAATATTGGGCGTCATTCTGCAGAAGTACGAACTGCTGAGGTTGCCCTTGGCTGGGAGAGCTCTGAAGTGGTTTGAAACTCTGGTGAATAACATGTGGAGTCAGGCATACTTGGTCCATGTTTGAGCTGTGGTCAGTGCTGCGTGGGAGAGAAGCTTTGGAGTGAAGGAGTGAGGGTTACAGTTCAGGTGGGACAGCTCGCCCCATTTCAGTCTGTGGCTGATGTGGGGCACTGTTTGTGCCACCACTGCAGTTCTGGGCTCTGCTGGGCCCACACAGGAGAGGCTGGAACAAAGCTTCCAGGAGCCCGAGGTGATGTGTAGCACGCTGGTTTCATCGAGCACTGACACTTGGCAGGTAACTCACTGATACTGGGCTGGTCACCGGCTGTGCAGCTCACCCCAGGTGCTGTAACATCCTCTGTCTTCTTGCAACTACATAGTCTTGCCTGGGGTTGTTTGTAATGAATTTTAAAAAATAAATAAATCTGGGTCAGTTTTTATCTCAAAACTTTTGATTCCTACAGACTGCCACTGGTGAAGCAGGATCCAATGTTGTAAGCTGTAATTTAACTCTAATATACAGTTGTTAATTGTTAGAGGGATGCTGTGGGTCACGTGCCCAATGACAGTGTCAAGTGACCAGTGCCGTGCAACTTGTACCTACTGAATTAATATTGTTAATAATTCCACTTAATACATATTTACAACCTGTTTTTATTAACAACTTCTTGAAATAAATTTTTATAGTCTGTTTACGGTGTGTTTGGCCAGAGAAGCCTTCTGACTAAATGGTGTTGTCAGAGTTAGTACAGTTGAGCACTGTCTCTTCTGAGAGGTAGCACTTTGCAGGTCAAAATGGTCAGGGACTGCTTATTAGCACGTCTCAGCTGTATCTGACTGAGTTTCTGTGCATAGCCAAATCGATTAAATGCTGGTAGCGCTTTAGCTAATTTATTGCGTTGGAATACAGATAGAATGGTCTTGGGCTAGTCTGAAACATGGAAAGATGTTTGTTGGCTGTTCAGACCATGGGACAGAAAATACTATAATTTAAAGATTTATAATTTAGCTTTTTCTTTTTTTCCTGGTCTTCCAAGTTTTTGTTTTAAGGTCCTATCAAAGTACACTGGGAAACTTAGTAAGCAGATGTTTTCTTTAAGTTAGCGCTTAGATATAGCCATGAGTTAACAGTGTAAAGCGAGGGTAGCGCTGTGTGTCTAATAAGAATAGAATATATTTCAACAAGCCTTCACTGCTTTCATACAGCAACTTGTTGATTGAGTTATTTGGAGTGTTGTAGTTAATACTTCACCTCTTCAAGGTTTTATTAGGTACAATTAATGTTTTGTATTAAGAATTCTTCATTGTTTGCAGTTTGTTTGTACTTGTTGTAAAACTTAGTTTCTGCTATGTTACCTGAATGGTTACTTCCTCCTGCTTTTAATAGGACCAGGAACATTGTGTAAGAATGGAAAATGAATAGCACAGTCTGTAATAAAGACATGAGCTTTGTTGTAAACTTGGGAACTTGCTATTTGGAGAGTACGGAGGAATATTCAGGTTCTGCATCTGGAGTTTAGTTGGTTTTGGAGAAAAAGTACCAATTCCTTCAGGACTGGTCTCGCATTTTTACGGTTTGTTGCACAGTTGTATGAAGGGGGGGAGGGGGGAGGAAAAGTTTAGCCTACTAAATATTTTAAGACTCTGTTTGTTGAACTATTTAAAAATGACCAACTGCAATTACATCAGAATGTCAGTGTAAATGCTTTTTCTCCAAGTCTGAGATTTGATGGAAAATTATCTTAATTGTTAACAAATCTTATCATGATATTCTGGAGGAGCTGTATTGTAATAGCATTAAGAGGCCTTTTTTTTTTTCTCTTGTTTTGCAAAGATATGTTAAAATTTCTATGGTGTTTTTTTAACTAAAGCTTTTTTTTTCCTGTGACCCCTTCAAGCCGCTTAAAATTGAACTTCTTTGATTCCCCTTGTACTGGATGTCAGAGACAAGCAGTGTTACGGTAGAGATGTGCTAATCCAAAATTTTATTGATCATTTTTGATATCTGATTGTCTGATGCACGCTTCTGTGTTTCCGTAGTGTGGTATTTACCAAGAATTTAACTTCTTTTGTTCACGTGTATTTCTCTTTCAGCCTTTAATCTGGACAATGAACAGCCAGATTATGATATGGACTCTGAGGATGAAACCTTACTGAACAGACTAAATCGGAAGATGGAAATCAAGCCGCTGCAGTTTGAAATAATGGTTGACAGACTTGAAAAAGCCAGTTCTAGTCAGGTATTGTGCTATGTTCAGAAATGACTGAGGTTTTTTGATTTCTGAGTTTTCTGGTCATGTGGTTCTGGGTGGTTTTTTGTTTGTTTTTCAATTTGTTTTATTTCCTATATCCACACAGGATAAGTGTGTGTGAGTCTGCAGTTACACATAAATCATGCTGCTGTCTTTTACTGTCAATATTGGTAACTTAGAAAAACAGGTAGGGAGGGAGCTTGTGGGGGATGGTTGGGCGGAGCTGTTTTTAAATTTTAATTCCTAACCACAGGGTGTTAGAGAGGACAGCTTAGAACATCTTGTTTTACCTGTGTAAAGATGGAAGAAGCTCGTGGTCTACAGATTTGGCTGTAAACATATATGAGAATCCAAATTCTTTATTTCAGTTGGTACTAATGGACATTGACTTCAGTTGAAGTTTGAAGGTTAGAAACTTAGAAGCATACACAGCGAAGCAAAGTATTTGTTAAGATTGGGCTCTTGTAGCAGAAACTGCACAGATGCAAGAAAGTAAGTTATACTCCAGTTCGGACTTGGAGGCTCGGACTCCTTGCTTTACAAGGAAGCATGGGTTTTATTTAGTCACTTATTTTATCGTAAGGGTACCAGTATCTTAATAACCGGGTTCCTGAGGTGTTCCAGGTCAGTATCTGGAGAAGGGTCTTAAAGCCAAAAACATTACTGAAAAGTTACATCTGAAAGATCAGTTTCTGAAGGGCAGGTTTGAAATAGGTAAAGTTATTTTTCAGTAAGATGAATATTTTGCTCGAGGGAAAAATCCATTGCAGGATCTGTAGCTCTGACTCAGTTTCTTAATCTGATTTAGTTCAGTGTAATGTGTTAAGAGGCCAAAATGTTGTATTCTCTACATCTTGGAGAAACTTTAAGAAGGATTAGGTAAATATTTATTACTGTGCTGAGAAGGTGGAGTATGAAGAAAAAAAAATTGCAGGGTTCATTGGATGATACTTGTTGAACGTGTGTTACTCAGATCTCTTAGAGCTTTGAGGTAGATACCCCTGTTTTGGCTTTCAATTAAGGTGGTTCTGGTTATCACTGTTCATGATTAATTTGCATCCTTCTTATGCTGGTTTCATCTTTCATTGCTTGAGTAATGAAGTTAAATTTCAGAAATATATTGTTTCCTTTTCTGCTTACCGTAATAGAGGGATGAGATTTACTGTAGTTGGACATGTTGCAAAACAGCAAACTTTTTTAGTTGATATTTTTCAAATTAGGGGAAGATGAAGTGCTGTCCAACTTCTGTTTTAAGTAATACTAGAGATACTGTTTTCTTTTTATGTAATGAATGGGTTTAAAATGCTATGAGCGTGTTAAACTACCGTACTAGTTAGTCAGTGGTGGGTTTTGCATTTATTTAGAGTCTGATTTCCATATAAAAAGCTTAACATAAAAAGGAAAAAAGTTATCATTTAATTACCTGTGTTTAACTACCTCCTACTCATATAACTTACCTAAGAAGTGAATGACTTTGTATCTCTGGGCTGTAATAAACAGGGATGGTTATTATCCTTTTCTCTCACAAAGTAAAAATTTTTGGGGAGAAATTAAGAAACTTCAGAATGCATTCTGTCTACTGAAAAATATCTTCTAGGGGAATTGACATTAAACTGCAAACAATCCTATGTTAATAATGGCTAACCAATAAGAAACTTATTTTTTTAGAAAAAAAATAGTCAAAGTGATTCGCAAATCATGATCTGCAGACTGTAGTAAGTTATTTATATCCTGTGCTTGTAATTGTTTCGAACAGTGTTTTCAGATTTCATGAAAAAATGATAAAGTTGTAGACTATTGTATGAAAGTTTCTGAGATGACAATGATGCTGTATCAGAAGAGTTGGGAACTTAATATTTGGAAGACCGGCTGGTGGCTTGAGTATTTCAATTTAGATCAGTGGTTTTTTCCTCCCTTTGCTGTCTTGTGCTAGAAAAGAATCAAGTTTGTTTAGAAAGTGTACAGGAGGTGTGAGCGTGCAGTGACTTTCTCCCTCTGCCACCACCCCACCCTCATCTCCATTGCACCTTTTCAATTTTCTCTTTCAGCTTGTAACACTTCAGGAAGCTAAATTGCTGCTAAATGAGGATGACTACCTTATTAAGGCTGTATATGACTACTGGGTAAGAAAGCGTAAGAATTGCAGAGGGCCATCTCTCATCCCCCAAATCAAACAGGAAAAGAGGGATGGCTCCACCAACAACGACCCTTATGTTGCCTTCCGGAGGAGAACTGAGAAGATGCAGACGAGAAAGGTAATTTGCCAAACCTTACTGTTTTAAATTTGTCATTTTAAATCCCGCAGTGATAGGAATAATTTTGATTTGTATCCAGCATCTTGCAGGATCTGTCCTGTGGTATCCACAGTTACCAATCTGATTGCCCCTGTTAATACTTGCAATATTAGATGACCCAGCTAAATTTCAAACCTGCTGAATGATGTAGTCAGTGTGTAAACCATCAGTTCTCTATGGCCAACTTACAATCTGTCTGTTCTCTAGAAAGCTGAAACTCAAAGGGTGACTTATAGGTATTGGCACATACTGCACAGCTGCAACAAGCAGCTGTGGGACTTGCTAGGTTTCACACTTCCCCTTCTGTGAAAAAGAGGAAAATGATCTTCCATTTGCCATGGAGTAAATAATTTGGGTTTTGTATTTGCAGTGTGGATTGATTTGAACTGGAAAATCTGTAATTACTCAGCATTTTAACATCATCTTTCTACACATACGTACACAACCTTATTGTGTGCGGAATCAAGGTGGAAAAAGTGTTTTAGGAACCAAATCCTGAATTCCTTGTTCTGACAAACGTCCACTGGGTTGATATGGAATCTGAGCAGAGAAAGCGTGGGGGGAAGTGGCTGAAAAGTTCTTTTTCAGCTTAATTGTAAAAGTTGGTTTGTTTGCTTTTTGTGGCTTTGTCTACCGAGTAGATTATGCTTTAGGAAAAGTTTCTTTTGAGTGTACTCGCATGATTCTCACTTGCAGCAGCATTATATTGGTTTTTTTTTTTGCTATTTATGCCTCGTAAGTTTTGCTTTTGACTTAAAATTTGTTTAATCTTTCAATAGAACCGAAAGAATGATGAAGCGTCTTATGAGAAGATGTTGAAATTAAGAAGAGAGTTTAGCAGAGCCATAACAATTTTGGAGATGATAAAGAGAAGAGAGAAAACAAAACGCGAGCTATTGCATTTAACATTAGAAGTCGTTGAGAAAAGGTAAAATTGCAAATTGTACCTGTAAGAAGTCATTTGTAACACCAAGGTTTTAATTTTCATCAAATATGTTTGAAAACACCTCCTGTAACTTATTTCTGTATGGATGCTAGTCTTCCGCACACATGCAGTGCTGAAGGCATATATAGCACCGTAAACTTCAGTAACTGAAATAAAAGGGGCTTATGCAGACTGTTTGCCTTGACGCTGTTTTCTGTCTTTCAAATATTTTCCCAGTGGAAATGCAGTATTATATTTTTAATTGTGTTTTTTGAGGTACCATTTGGGTGATTATGGAGGTGAAATCCTCAATGAAGTGAAGCTTAACAGACCTGAAAAAGAGATGAGCACAACTCCATCCACTCTTCATAATGGAAATCATCACAAAGTTCAAGAATGTAAAGTTAAGGTAAGCTTTCTTCTGCTGCGAGTCTCTTGTTAGCGGTGTCGTCGTCCTTCTGGATGTACACTGCTGATGTTTGCACGGGAAAAAGGAGTAGGAGGCTGCCATACTTGAGGGTAGGAGACCAAGAGACTGCAGTGCTGGCTTCCAGAAGTTTAACGTTTGTTTTTCCCACCTAAGTTTTCAAGGGACTGACAGGCATTGCTGTTTGTTTCTTTAAACAACAGCAGTGTAGTACTCTTCATTTTCCTTCTCAGTTCTCTGCCTTTCCTTGTAAGGTGATGTAAACATGAACTGTTAAGTGGACGTCAGGACCTCCATGAGATTGCAAAGTGAATTATTTTTTCTTCTCCCTTCAAAGGGAGACTAGAGCACTAAATTTTTCTGATAGTGTTGTCCACGACTGGCCCACAGTGTCCTGAAAATACAGGATTTTACTGAATTACAGCTAGAACGCCGAAGGATTCCAGAAACTATTCTGAACTGTTTAAGTGATCTTTGAGTAACATTTCCAGGCGCAAGAATGCAACTGTTATCTTGTTGGCAGCTGAAAAAAGTTGCAAGCAACTAATGTTTTAAAAAACACGTCCTGGAATTTGTAGTAGTTGTTAACTGAGGCCTGCGCGCTTCTGAGTAATACTGAGTAGGCATTTTTGTGTCTGCCACAGCTTGGCCCTCAGTATTAGGTAAGTAGCAAACACAGGAAGGTGGAAGAAAGAGTGGGTAAATTTGGAACCTTTAGTTTCTGCAAAGGGGTAGAAGGCTGCTCTGAGAGAAAGAGTGCAGAAGGATGTAAGACTTGAGTTGCTGTGTGTCACATACTAGTTATTTTGTCTTTCTAAAACTAGCAAAGTTGTGGAATTCTGTACTTAACACTCCTTTGACAAAGTCTTCCTTTACATTTTTTTAATATGTCCAGAAACTCAGTGGATCTAGTTTTATTTTTATAATTGACCTTGTTATTACTTGTTATTAACATCCAGAGAAGTAGTAATATAGGAATAATCCATAGCTAGAAATGCTAAACTTTAATGGTTTTCTTTTTTCTTGTCTCATGACACTCAAAAAACCAAACCAAACCAAAAAAACCAAAGCGCCAACCACATCAAAGGGAACTCTGTATCTTCTGTCATTGTTCAGATCTGATACCAAATCAGATTGTAATATTTTTGTGTGCTAGTTATTATCTTTTTGGGAGGCCAGTCTTTACATCTGTGCAGAAGAGAATTAAAACACTTTTCTCAGGAGGATCCTAGTTAACCAGAACTACGACTGTATTTGTTGGTTCTGGTGATGTGCCGTTCCAGCAGATTTAAATGAAAGATAGTAGAACAGTCATAACAGTCATAAGCAGCTTACACTACAAGCAGCAGTATTGACAAACATATCCATCTTGGGTTAATGTTTTTGAAATTCCTACTTCAGAGTAAGGTTGGGGTTTTTTTTAACAGTTAATACAGGCACCGATTGCAAAATTAACTGTTCGCAATTGTAATGTAATTGTATTATTACAAATGGTTGATCTGCTTGTCTTGTTTCTACTTCTTCATGTTGTGTTTCCTTTAATTGTTACTTAAGCCATAAGTATCTCTTCTCCCCTTTAGGAGCTATCTTGGCTTTAAAACATAAACACTAAAACATAAATGCGGTCGTGTTTCCACTGCAAGCCGTTTTAATGTCATCATTATGGTTACGCTCACGGAACTGAGTACGGTATAGAAAAAGGATAAGCCTTGATGTTCCACTGTTAATGTGACAGGAAAAAAATGCACCCAACTTTGAATTAAGACATATTTTTGAGAAATAACCTGAACGACTAGTTATTATAAAATGCTTGGATGCAAGGCTGGAGAGCTGAAGACCTTTTGAAATTTGTGTTTAGCACCCACGACACCTAGTGGGCACTGGATTGAATACAAATCTTGGTTCTTGCGCAGGAATTTTGTGTTTCTTGTCTCATTATGAAGCCGAGCTCCATTACTGGAATGGTTTCAGTCAGACGGTTATTGATAAGTGGTAATTTGGGGTAAACTTAAACACTCTTTCAAAACTGCACTGGCTTTTGCTTGTAATTGAGAATTTTGCAAGTGAAGTAATCTTCCTTTTAATTTAAAAGCTTTGAAGTGTAATAGCACTTCTGTTCAAATGAACAGTTTAATACTGATGGAGTTGTTTATATAGAGGGTTTATGTGGGCAAAATCTTAAATAACAAAGATGAATAACATTACCTCTTTTCAAAAATATGAACTGAGAAACACGAAACAAATTAGATTGTTTCTTTTGAACATATCTGAGCAGTTCAGAAAATTGAAAGCGCTTGCTATAGAAAGCTGAGATTTTGGAAACTAATTGGAATAGGTTTTCCAATTACAATACACACTGAGTCTACTGCAAAGCAAGGCACCTCTTAGGTAGTTGTACAGCTTGAAAGCTTTCGGTTTGTTTATTAGTGAATATCTGTAAAGACGATCAGAGGGAAAGTTCTGGTTGTTTTAATGTTTTGAATACATTTTGCATTATGTGTCTGAAATATTCTGCAGATGCTGCATGTTGAGAGGCTTTGGAAGATAAGCAGTTGTGTCTTCCAAGGCATGAGAAGAGGAAAGGTTAATTACTTTATCTTTTAAATTTTGTGTTCGTTTTTCTCAAACAGCATCCTCATCATTTATCTCTCAAGGAGGAGGTGTCTGATGTTGTACGTCAAAAGAAGAAGTATCTAAAGAAACCTAAAATAGAGTGTGTAGTAACTCCTCAACAGCCCTCTGCTGAGCCCTTGCCTGTTATCAACAAGAGCGATATTAAACAGTATGACTTCCACAGCTCGGATGAAGACGAGTTCCCACAGGTAATACTCCGTTGCAAAATCTCAGCATACAGAAGGCAGAAATTTCAGTTGTCTGTAATTTGGCCAGTCGAGCTTCAAATGGAGAATAACTCTGTTGGACAGGGGGTGTATAGAAGAGATACTTGCAGAAACTATGACTTTGTTTTCTTCTAAGCTGTGCTTCAAATAAGCTTGCATTTAATGTATAAATGTGGCAGTTCATATTATATAAATATAAACTTGTGTAATAAATAAATAAGATGATATTGTATAAACATGGCCGTTGGAAGAATGACTTTGCTGTCTGGTCTAGGTACCCTCACCAGTATCAGAAGCAGAAGAAGAAAATGATCCTGATGGACCTTGTGCTTTCAGGAGAAGAGCAGGATGCCAGTATTATGCTGTAAGATTATCTGCTCTTGGATTTAGTGGGGTGGTTTTTGTTAGGTTGTTGTTTTGGTTTTTTAAATTTAGACTGGCACAGTGCTAATGTAATAGTTTTTCAGTTCCCACTTTTACCACCAAAGCTTTGATTTAGTGAATCCAAAGACAATCGCTTTCAGTCTTCACGAGAATTATTCTCACTGTACTGTTCCTCTGTGATTACCTGAAGATAATACAATGCTTTGCCTGCAGACCAATTCAGTCACTGTTTAGCAGGGAGAGAGATGTTTTTTGTTTTTCTTAGCACATCCTTTCTTCCCAGCTTGTAGAGCTCATTAGAGTTAGATACTAGTTGTCTTAGTTCTCAGACCTGCTGAGAGATCCTACTGGTGCATTGAGTAGAATCTGCTACTGAAGCACAGGGGTGAAATCTGGTAGGACTTTTTCATATAGTGAAGTCGAAATTTTCTTTTTAAACCAGTGCAAGCTGTATATATATTGAAAAACATCAGGTTGCAATTGCAAGAATGTGCAGAGGACAGATACTAATTATACGTGTCCTGTCATCATCTCGGAACCACTGACCATGACATGTTTTTACTGCACACGTGCTTATAGATGGGGAGCTTTAGGCTGCAGAAGACCAAGAAAGGCCACACAACACTATGAGTCTGTTTTTTCTTTGCTTGCTTCCTATGGAAAGAATGAAGTTACATGACAAAATAATTGTGTAGCCTTTAAAGTCACTGAGAAGTCATTTAGTCACTAGGTAGGCTGTTTCAGAAGCCCAGGCACCCCCCAGATTATTCAAATTATAGCACGGGCATCTCCCACAAGCTGCACTGAAAGTTCTTTGCACAGGTCAGATGTGCTGGCACCTGCTCCTGTGCCTGCTGTGCCTTGTCCTGCTCTGCTGTGGTCGTTCCAGAGTACCACAGACAACTTGATCTTTCCACGAATATCTCATTGTTTTTAACTACTCTTCTCCTTTTAGGGATTTATTAGTGGTTTATTTAAGACGTACTAGCCTCTTTGCCACCCATTTTTTTGTGTGAGCTCTTAACTTACTTTCAGTTCGGGTGAGGTTTTTTTTTTTACTGTTGGTTGTTGATCTAGTCACCTTTTCTGCTTAGCTCCGGAGGGTTAGCTGAAGCTTCTCTCTTGCTTAGAATTTATCCTACTTTGTTTTTCTTAGTTAGCCTATGATTTAACTCCTTTGCCAAAAGAAGTTGAGATAACCAAAAACTTGTATTTTCATTCTTTTTTGTTAGTTTTCCGTTGCTGTTTAGAAGCTGATTATTTAACAGCCTTAATGTTAGCCTTATAGGATTTTTTTCTAACTACTGAAGCCTTTTCAGTTTTGATTAACTTATAACATAAATTGATTGAATCTGCAGCACTACTGTTTCTGTAGGTTCAACCTGATCACAAAAATTGATTATTTTAATATATATTTATTAACCTGTCATATAAGACATTTCAGACAGCACACAGCATTTCTACTTGCAATGATTATGCAGTTTTGAATTCATAATAATAACAAAGATACTTACGGAGTAATAAAAATGCCCTAAGGTAAGCTGATACAGAAAATACACTGTCAAGATCCAGTAATTGAATGCTGCGTATTGGCACAAAGGCCATTCAGAGCAGCGTCTGTTACCTTTGGCAGTATGTGTTTCATGAGTAAAACTAAACTGCAAATTTAGGAGCCCCTTTTGAAATTACCTACCTGCTTAGGCTGCAAGCTCTCCGAGTTAGGAATTGTTGTCACTTTGCTTTGTGTAGCTGGTGATTCAGCAGGATCCTTGATAAATGAACAAGCCTTCTTGGTATTTACTTTGTCACAATAAGTACTAAATGTATTCTTCAGTAGCGTGATATTTAGCACTGGAGTTGTGAATATATTTTCGAGGTATTTCTATCAATTACTTTTCATAAACTCACTCTTACAGACAAAAGCTTTTATGCTACTGACTCTTACTTGCGGGATTAGACAAGTTCATGAGAAGGATAGGCCCTCAACTGATTACAAACTGTAGTCAAGATGCAGCATTGCCTGCAGGTAGTCCTTCAGCTTCTAAGAGCCTGAAGCTCAGAGGCTGTAACAAGAAAAGAATTGCACCCTGTGTTTTATATCTTGTGACAAATCACCAGAAGAGCCCTTTTCAGACGGGACGTACCGGGCCAGATGGGCCTGTGTTTGAGTAGAACGGTTCTAGATGTTTCTTGGTAGAATGAATTCTACTTGTTCTATATTTTGGTTGTGGCATCTTAACTTTATGACTAATCAAGGGAAGAGGATTTTCGGCTTCATGTATTTTTAAAAAAAAAAATAAAAATCCAAGTTCTTTTATGATCTGAGCATATTAATCAAGTGATAGTTCTATGGGCATTTTCAGCATTTTCTGTGCTGTAGCCTGTGCATGATAATCACTTAGTAGTAACCTAACCAAAGCATACACTCCAAATGAGTGCAAATTTGCCTTTTCTTTTTTCTTTACAGCCTCGTTTGGACCAAACTAATTCTTCATATGAAAGCTCAGAATTGGCAGAATTGGACAAACTGAGGTTCAGGCATTGCCTTACAACCCTTACAATTCCAAGAAGATGTATAGGATTTGCAAGAAGACGAATTGGCAGGGGTGGAAGGTACAGTTGCACCATGTTTACTCTTCATTCCCCTTCAAAGGATAAAAGTAAAAAGATAGTTAAACTAACATTTTTTTTCATCCTCTTTAATCAGGGTTATAATGGACCGAATATCCACAGAACATGATCCTGTCTTGAGACAGATTGACCCGGAAATGCTGAACAGTTTTTCAAGCTCTTCCCAGACTTTAGACTTTTCTTCTAATTTTTCACGGACCAATGCTTCCAATAAACGTTGTGAAAACAGACTGTCCCTTCCTGAAATACTAAGCAATATCAGATCATGTCGACTGCAGTGTTTTCAGCCAAGGCTACTAAATCTACAGGACAGTGATAGCGAAGAATGTACCTCAAGGAAACCAGGGCAGACTGTGAATAATAAAAGAGTTTCTGCAGCATCTGTAGCTTTATTGAACACCAGCAAGAATGGCATATCAGGTAGGCAAGGATTTGAATTCTTCTGGAACTGAAAATATTGAATTCTAGTGTCTTTACTTGTGACTGGACTGATAACAACATCTTCAGCAGCGACGTGTACCTAAACTAAAGATACAAGCTAACTATTTTGTATTTCTTAGAATATACTGAAGTTTTCCACAAACAGTCCTCTTCCTCCTGCTTTTATTTCAGTTTCAATTGAATCTTGATAAAGTGCTGGATTTAAACATGCTTTATCCAGGATTCTGCTCATGTTTAAGAATTGTTTAGGTGTGACTGAGACTTAAAGACTTCAATTGGTATAACCTTGTTTAAGGAGAGGAGAGTGCTCTTTAAAAATGCAAAGGAAAAGCAGTTGGTTTCTTGGGGAGAGGTGTCTCTTCTCTAGTTGGAGTCTTTCTTTTTAAATCTTGCCAAAACATTTCAGAAAACCAGTAGTAAGTTAGTGAGTGTACTGAGCAGGCATGACAAAGTCTGAAAACAGCACTTTCTGTTGGTAGCTGTTATAGTCAACACTTTGACACTGGAAGCATCCAGTGATGCACCTTCTCTGATTTCTTTTTTATTGTTTTTTTTTTAAGAAAATCATCAGCCATTAATGAAGTGTGATTGCCTTTCCCCTTAAATATCACCTGTAACAGTTGCAGCCAGTGCAGCCATCTCTGTCCGTTTGGCTTTATGACCTGATAGCTCCAGATGAGCAAGACAGCCATTCACTTATAAATGGTTTTACATGTAAAAGAAATAAAAAATTCTTGTAGTTTCTTCACAAAAATATAAAATACGTGCAACAAGTCTGATCTTTGTAGACCCTTTGTTAGCAATTTGGATATAGAAGCACTAAAGTTGGAATAAAAGCCACCAAAAGAAAAAATTGCTCTAAGTTTACACTAGCAGCCTTTACATCACTTGCTTCGTGTACTATGAGCTGTAATTGCTTAAGTTTCAACACTGTCGCTTCTTTCTCATCGTAAAAGGATGTATGATTCTTTAAAAAGCTGGACAATTGGAGATACGCCAAAGGAGATCTCCTACCAAGCAACAGCACGCATCTGAGTGTTTTCCTACTCTATTGTGTATAGGCAGTATTAGGTATTGTAAAACAGGGTGATTAGATAATATACTAGGGTGATTCTAAATTCCATAATTAACTTTATATGGATGTGGAATGGTCTGTCTCTTTTAACATCAGTTGCAGGATTGGGTATTTAATCTTCAATAACATACCTTTAGAATTCATGTATAGAAATTAAATATCTTGGAAAACAAGAGCAGATTTCTCTATGTTACGGTTTTAGAAGACTAAGCATTAACTTATTAAGTAACATCAGAGTAGTACTGACATAAGCACAGAATATTTACTTTCATAACTTACTCTTCAGTATAGTTATTGCAACCTTTGTATTGTTCTCTCTCATGAAAAGATTTGCACAAGAGCATTTTTTCTGCTGTATGGAGAGAACAGACATAATGTGCTATGCTCATATTTTGTATGAATTTTTTTTGTAAGGAGCTTGAAGGGCTGGAGAGTTGCAGCTGTAGCAGAAAGGGGCAGGTTGGTGTGATGGGATTACGGATAAGCACCAGGAGGTGTCTTGTTAAAGCAAATGCAGAAAATAGAAAGGAATACTACTTGTCAGTTAAGGATGTGAAATGTGGACCATAAGCTGTAAGGAACACCGAAGAATTTGCTGGTAGCTCTTTATATAACAAGAGCAAGTAATACTGCAAGATTTCTGTTTGCATGAATAAAGTACGATGACACCAAGGTAAGGAAAGTTGCTGAAAAAGATACAGGTTAAGTTGATTATTTTTTCTGTAGATTTTTAATGATAATGTAAAGGATTAGCTAGATGTAAAACTTCAAGGCTTTAAATTCTGCTCTGGGAGACTTCCCCCCACCCCTGAGTGGAGTCTAAAGAACTAGGAGAATATTTTGGGGTGGAAGCTGATATATCTGATTTTAATATAAATGAGTGAAGGAAAATGAAGAAATGAGTGAAGGAAAAAGGTTGAAGAGATTTGTGAAATCTTCATACCTGGCTTTAGTATAAATGAAGATTGCAGCAGTGGAAGAGAATTCCCGTAGCTAGGGGAAAGATGGCACATAATAAGAAAACTAAAATGAGAACAGCGTTTAAGCGGTATATTCAGGGAAAGGGGGGGGTGTCACTGTTTTCGTGGGGAACTGTGTATACATAAGAAAAAAATGTCCGCTCTTCCTGATTCAGGTTAATGCCATTGACAAGGATAAAAAAACCTAAATTATTGGTGCTATGCGGCAAATTAATGACAGACCTGATATGCACGTACGGACTAGCACTCACGGACTTCAGGATTCATACTGTTAGGGAAAGAGAACTAAAGGAAAGGCTAGGGGAGACTATAGAGAAGTATCTAAAAAAAATGCATAAAAACAAATCTGATGGATCTAAGCTGCTTTGTAGAGGAATAATAATTAACTTCGGTTACATAATCTTAGAAATTATCTGAAGAATACATTTAGATTTTGATAGAGATCACTCATTAGTTGAAGTACATTATGCAGGGAAATTTATGGTTATGGAAGACCTTTTTCTTTACAGGTTTAAATTACAAAGCAAATCCTGTAATTCTAGTAAAAGATCAGAGACAATAGACAACAGAAGTCCTCAGCAAATAACCGAGTCAGCAAGAGGCACTGCTGTTAGATTTTCTCCTTAGTAAATAGTGAGTAAATTTTAGAAGGGATGGCCAAAGTCTGGCTGTGTATTAAATCAGCACAGGTATTATTGCTGCATTTATTAAAGTAATTCTGTCTGGGAGGTGATTGTTGAAATTAGTTGATGGTACAGCACACTTACCTGTAAGCATAAAGCTACCTCTAAAGGAAACAATGTCAGTGGTTAAACTGATTGTTTTGTTTTGTTTTTTCTTTTAGTTTAGAGAAGACTTGGAGTTGCTTGCTTTGGTTTTCGGTGCAGAAGAATATTTAAGTTACCTCTGCATTGTATTTTTTGCTTGTGTTAATAAAGCAACTCTTACTCTGATAACTCTTCAAATGCTAGGCATTGTACAAACAGAAAGAAAGACTTATTTTAAAAATGTGTGACTGGTCTTTTCTTGAAAGTGCCTAATCGGTGCATGAATAAAGAACCACTGTTTCAAGCTAAATTATTCTCTTGCTCATGTTACAAGAACTGCAAATGGCAAAACTGAATTTGAGGAACTTTAAGAGACGTCAGTGAAACAATCTGATCCCTTTGATCAGTTGTGAAAACTCTTTGTAGTCTTACACACTGTATCTGGAAAGGTAAGCTGGTCTTTGCCAGTGACACCTCCAGAAGAGCTCTCTGATCTAAAGATCTCTGAGATCAGCTGATGAGGTAGGGGTACAACTGATCATCAGGAGAGATGATGGAGGAAGGAAGTTGTCAGGAATTTGTGGATGGTACTACTTACAACAGCCAAGTAATACTTAACCTGCTTGCGGAATTCCTGCAGTGTGACTCAACTGATTTTTGGGATGGAAGTAAGAAGTAGGCTTTAGGCAAAGTCCTCAGCAGTTCGCAGTACAGTCGGAATGTTGCATTTGGCTTCCAGTCTGCTTCAGCTGCAGTTCCAGTGACCCACTCAAGTAGTTACCTGTTTCGTTACCATGTCTCTAGATACAAAAGACAACTGCAGATGATGGCATTCTCAGCTGAAGAGTTTTGCTTATGGAACAAGCTTTTACCTTTTAGACTTGGCGGGTTGTTTTCTTTTCTGAGAATTAAGTACTATGTAGAATGAATTAATGAAATACCACTTGTGGGGCAGCCTGAAAGATGGTCTTTGATTAAAGCCTTCAACTCCTAAGAGAAGTGACATCATAATCCAAACCAAAGCTGTCAAGGAGAGGAGCCTGGAAGACTTACTCTCACATTGACTTTTTACCCTGTTCTGCTGTAGTGTTTCAATACAGTCAGGCTATGGTAAAATAAAAAATACTGGTATTCAGCAGCGGAATGTAAAATTCTGGTAAACAGAACCTTTTGTAAGAAGTACAGAATTCTTGCCCTTAACTCTGACCTTAAAGGCTATGTTGGGGCATCATAGAGGCTTGCTATTTTTTTTTTCTCTAGGACCCTTCAGTTGTTTGATTTGGCAGAAGCAAATTATATTAAATGTGCTAATGAACGTCTGCTGTTTTATAACAAAGCTAACAGCTGAGTTCAGTCTCACCACTGAATAACTATCTGGTGAAAGGTAGTGAATTGAGTGGAAAGGCTAAGTGATGATTATGTTACTACGATAATCTTCCCTGTACCTTGTAATAGAATGTTTGATGACTTCATGGTCTGTGTCAAACTGAGAAGGATGGGAGATTGAAAACACAGAATTGATATGTGGGTTAAATTAGGAGATCCTGTGGTGTGGTGACTGCTTTCTATATTACGTCTTTACAGTCCGTAGAAGAGTACAACTTTGAGTCTAGATGAATGCCCCTGTAGTGCAATATAATACTACAAATAATAGCTAATTACGGCTAAATGCAATTTAGGTATTTCTTTGTGCCGTATAAGCTTGTTCTAAAACACTTCTTATAAATCAAAAGACATGCTCTGGAATTTCTTACCTCAGAACTTAAAAATAGAAATATATATATGTAATGTTCCATAATGCTGTTCTTGGCTCTGTTGCCTTTAGTAATGCAACACGTTTTGGGAGACCGTTGTGAGGGAACTTAACAGGTTTAGCTGGCTGAACTTTGAGTTAAGTGCTTGTAGTAATAGCTAAGAATATTCAAGAGGAACAAAATACAGCTAAATGTGAAATAAATTTCACTTTAGAATATGTGGGAAATTATAAAATCCCTAGAATCTAATAGGAATAACTGTATAAGTCATTGGATTTTTAGGTGCCCTCCTAACGTGGTTGAGGCCTGTTTTAATAATGCAGCAGTAGAGAAGAAGGTTCAGTCCTAATTTCTAAACAGTCGCAATCTAAGTTTGGTATTTATTCAGAATGGAATTTCAGGACAACCATGAGTATTACAACTAGTAAATGAAGGAGCCAGACCCTGAAAGATAGTGTGATGATATTGCTGCAGAATCCAGGTGTTTGAGATGAATGACAGCTTTAGTCTTTGAAAAACATAATAAACTGCTGAACTGTAGTTAATGGGAATCTTTGAAAAGTGAATTCTCTTTTTACTTCCTTCTAGGAGAACTTGGTTCTCAGGTTAGCATCAACTGCACAAAACTCAAGTTTTAATGTGAAACACCTGACAGTATTTTCAGTTTGAGTTTGCAGTTCTTTGGTGGAGAGAACATTGAGAACAGCTTTTCTGACTTTGCCATTCCCTTCACTTTTTTTAAGAGTCTTGTACTCCTAGGGTTGCATTAACCTGGTTCTCACAAATAAACAAATGTATTACGTCACTCTTAAACTCTTACTCAGTTTTTAAAAAAATTAATTTGTGGAGAAAATCCTGTTCAGATGAAACTTAAGCATTCCCTTCGGGGAGGGTTGGGGTGGGGAGAGCGGTTATTTAGGGAAAGTTAAACTGGATTTGCTAAATAAACAGTGCTTTGTAATGTTTGCAAACACTTACTAAGTTTTAGACCCAGAGATTAGCTTTGTCATTGTGTATTAGTTTATAGTCCTTTCAAGTGAGAATTGGTATAGAACTGTGTGCAGACTATTTAAATGTATGAATTCTGGTTGTGCTGTTGAAGCAGGTGTTCTCGAATGCCAGGCGTGTGCTTCCTTTGCAGAGTCCAGTCTGGTGTCAGAGAAAAGGGCAATAACAAGGGACTGTAGGAAGGAGTTGTACAGGAATGAACTTCCAGTGGTTACTGGGAGAGAAGGCATCCAGCTCAGCCCAGTGTACTTCTTCCTCAGCTATGATTTTTAGGACACGCCTGTTTTCTGAAAACCAGGAAAAGAATTTCTTTAAGCTTTTGCTTAAAGCTACTGGAAGGAAAACCACCAAAGATAGAAACTGCTTAAAAGCAATGAAAACTGTGAATCCTTTTGTTATGAATAGATTCAGCGCTAGAAGAACAAAACAAACAAATTTAGCTTGACCTCTCCTTTACATAAGAATGTATGAAGAATGTATCTCTGCAGGCATCTAACACAATGTATGTTGTCTTCAACCACTTGTTATCCAACACGGATGTGCTCCTGCATTTCAGATGTATTTGTTTTGTGCAGGCCTATTTAACACTAGCTTCACTTTCTTTTCTGTAGTAACAGGGGGTATCACAGAGGAACAATTTCAGACACATCAACAGCAGTTAGTTCAAATGCAGAGGCAACAACTTGCTCAGCTTCAGCAGAAACAGCAATCTCAGCATTCCTCACAGCAGACACATCCGAAAGCACAGGTAATGCACCTTAAATGTCATCATATGCTGATATCTTCCTTTTTGCTTGCTGTGTTTTTCATCTCTTATATGCTTAATGTATCACCTCAGTAAATATGTTAAACTTTAGAATGAGTTTTGGTCGAGATACTTTTCCAATTTGCCATATAATGCCCAGAAGGCACCTTATGCTGTAGCTAGTACAAATACCTTGCTTCCATTTTTCTGTTTGGAATGAGATAATATTTTGAGTTTCAACATCAAAACCTGTTGGTGGTTTTTTTTTTTAAGTTATATATCATGGCTACATTTTATAAGTTGAGTAAGAGACTTCATATTTGAATGTGTTAATTGCGTCCACAGAGTCAGTGTAGAAATAGCGAGTGCTTGGTCAAGTCGTACTGTTTTCACTGGTTCTGTCTTCCTTTGTATAAGTGCTCTGAAGAGACTTGTTTCTTAAAGCTACTTCACGAGGTAATGTATTCTCTTATGAACAGATGTTCTATGAGTACTAAAAATTGGTAGCTTCTGAGGGGAAAATACATAGTTTTGCATATTTAATTGGATTCCTTCCCCATCCCCAATGTTACTACTTCTGTCTTCTAAAAGAATCACACTTTTCCTCTGTAATGCCTTGCAAGGAAAGAATCTATGTTTTTGTCGAGCTTAGTTTTCTGTGGATTTCTGACTGAGAAAATCTAAAAGCTATTGCATCTGACTTATTACTAGGAAAACTTATTTTACTTTGAGCATACTATATGTAATTGCCAGCGCTGTTTGTCCCTTCCCATCAGTGTTTTCTACTTTGATTAATCAGGGATTCTGTATTGGCAGTTACTGATTACGTTTTTTGTAAGTGTAAAGACATGATACCAGGATATCTAAACAAAAGGAATGAATTTTGGATTTTTAAGACACTCAATGTCTATGGAAAGTAACTTTCTTAGTTAATATAAATTGAAAGTGTGGAGTGATACATTAAGCTATTTCAGGGTGTCTTTCTAGTACTTACCGTTCTTTCAGAGAAACTGGGCTAGTAGAAGACTTCCAGAATGCGGTGGGCAGTTAACGTTGTGGTACAAATTGCTCCATCAGAATGAATGTACCATAAATGCTGAAGATTCTTTAGATTTGCAGTTGCAGTGTATTTCTGCCTGGAGGCAGAAGAAGAAAGAAGGAAACTTAAGGCATAGTTGTTTTCTTAGAGGAAGCTTCTCAAATACACAGAATCATAGAATGATTTGGGTTGGAAGGGACCTTAAGGATCATCTCGTTCCAAGTCCCTGCCCTGGGCAGGGACACCTCCCACCAGCCCAGGTTGCTCCAAGCCCCGGCCAACCTGGCCTTGAACCCCTCCAGGGATGGGGCAGCCACAGCTTCTCTGGGCAACCTGGGCCAGGGGCTCACCGCCCTCACAGCAAACAATTTCTGCCTCACATCTCATCTCAGTCTCCCCTCTTGCAGTATAAAACTGTTCCCCCTTGTCCCATGGCTCCTCTCCCTGCTCCAGAGTCCCTCCCCAGCTTCCCTGGAGCCCCTTGAGGGACTGGAAGGTCTCCCCGGAGCCTTCTCTTCTCCAGGCTGAACTACACATCCTGGAAGTTATCTGTCGTGTTAAGAACTGCATTTGTCACTGACTGGCTGAATTGGGCAGAACTTACTCAACACTCATTTGGGCGCTAATTTTCAGCCTTTCATCAGACTTGTGATACAGAAATATTTAATGTTATGGTGCATTAGATTACATTTAGAAGATACATTTATTTACTTGCTGGTGATTGTGCATTATAGCAATCCTAATGTGGTATTTCTTTTGTACTTGGATTATTATAAAGACTTTTTTTTTTATTGACACAGGGCTCCAGCACCTCTGACTGTATGTCAAAAACACTTGATTCAGCCAGTGCCCACTTTGCTGCATCTGCAGTGGTTAGTGCACCTGCTCCGAGTCGCAGTGACGTACCGAAGGAACAAAACGCCAGCCACAACAATATTAATGGTGTTGTCCAGCCTTCAGGTGATGACTTCTTAAAACTCGTGGTCTGCTGTGAGCTGAGAATATGTCAGCTGATCTTTTTTCTGATTTCTAAAAAACTACTTAATAAAAAAATCAAGTATATTAATTGTGATAGTTTTAAATATTGTTCTTTAAAATACTTTTGTGCAATGGTGTGTAGGTTATTATGGTAATAAAACTACCAAACGCTCTTTTACATTGGAAGAGCGTTGCTTCTGTTTTCTTCTGTAGGCTTTTATCTTTTGCTAATCTGTTGTGATCAGAAGCATAAGTGACAGCATTTTAAAAACAGTGTGAATGTGTAATTAAAAAAATAATTGCTTAAAACATTGTTAAGTACCTTGAGAAGGAAATAGAAAAGTTGCTGTGTTATTTGGTCATTATCTCACTTGAGTATTCAGACAAAAACATACTAATCAACTACTCCTAGCAGTTCTTTTGACATTACTGTAAGTTTCAGATTTCATTGCATTTAGATTCCTCCAAAATTCAGACAAAAATGTAGACATTGGCATCCCCCACCTTCCCTCTGCCCTCTCTCCTGAACGTCCATTGCCAGAAGCAGTAACGCCAGTCATGCTGGTGCAGCAGCCATGTAGCAGAGAGACAAATGTTATTTGGAATTTGACTGCAATAACAAATAAAAGGCTTTTAGAGTAATTTGTTGCTTTAACAGCTAATGATGTGATTAGTTTTATAGACCTTCTGCCAGGCTGGGTTAATGACAATATGAAATGAATAGAGGGGAGAAAAACCACAACTGAATAAAATCAATATACTGGAACAGTTCCAGGAAAGAAAAAGACAACTATGTATAATTCTCTAAGATTGTATCTGAGAGGGTAACGTTTTGGGGGGTGTAAGATCAGACACATGGTAGCATACCATGCCGATACGTGGTATACAGCTTTATGATTGATGAAAACCATTGCAAATATTATGTGTATAAAATTAGGCTTCTGTTAACGTTCTAAAGCTGTAAGTGGCAATGATGTAAAATAGCTATTTCTATTTAGGATCGGAAGATTTTTAAATGAGGAAATGTTAGCTAAAAGCAGATTTTTTTTCAGGAATAAGGATATAGGAGAAAATGTATCTAGTTTCCATTGTGATCGGAATCAGAATAGTGAATAACTAGGATACCAAGATGACGTTTGAGAACCTCTGGTTTGAAAATACGCTGTGAAACCTGAAGTTTCCCACAACTCTGGAGTGCAAACAGAGCACTGCAGCATAATCTGAAAGGAGTTTTCTATTTTGCCCACTCTTAGACCCCTAGTTTTGCTGCCTTGAGGGTGACTGATCCCCAGAACCTTCTTACGTTGCCAGCAGAACAAGGGAGGAGGTGATTAAAAGCATCAGAATTTGGCTTCAAAGCATCAGAATTTGGCTTCACAGTCAGTGTCTGAAGTTGCTCAGCTAAGGTGTTCTCCATTCGATTTATTTTCACGGGGAATGTTGCCCCTTTAAGGCATCCAAAATGAAGCATACAAAGTTGGGCAGTGAAAGTTCTTTGTCATATAGTAACTTCTTCCACTTTCTGATGTTCTTGTGAATGAAAAAAAAAAAACCCAGGAAATATTTCTAATGTGAATTTCTGAAGTGAATCTTTAAAAAACAGATTCTTGCACAATTCCAGTGACACATATAATCAAAGCATTACCCTTGAGATTAATCTTTGTCTTTGAATCTAAGGAATGGCATATTTTTAATTAACAACATTTGTTTTGTAACAGGAACCTCTAGAACTTTGTACTCCACCAACATGGCTTTATCATCCAGCCCAGGGATTTCAACTGTACAGCTTGTAAGGACAGTTGGCCACACCACCACAAACCACTTAATTCCAGCATTGTGCACAAGCAGCCCTCAAACGCTTCCCATGAACAATTCTTGCCTGACAAACGCAGTGCACCTCAACAATGTCAGTGTTGTTTCTCCGGTCAATGTGCATATCAATACAAGGACTTCAGCACCATCGCCAACAGCCTTAAAACTTGCCACAGTTGCTGCCAGTATGGACAGAGTGCCAAAGGTAACTCCTAGCAGTGCCATCAGCAGTATAGCAAGGTAAGTCTCTAGCGAGCTGGAGCAGTTCTGGCTCACATTTGTGCTACATAAATGTCTCTATAGATGTGCCCAACTCTGCACTAGAGCACTAAATAGAATTGTTTGCACCTCTAGGAGACTTCTCAGTATAGCTTGAACCTCACAAAAACAGCCAGCTGCTGGCATCTTCAGTGTGGCCATGACAAACCACAAGAGCTGATTTTGTAGATTAACCCCCAAGTGGTTTGCGCTGATTTTCTAGTAAACTTCAGTTGTGTTTAAAATGGCTTCAGTTTAACCTTTTTCATTTGTCCCTTCTCATGCAGCATTTTCAGGTAGATTCTATCAAACTCTCCGCAAGTTCTCTCCATAACTTTTGTCCCCATATGGTAAGATGCAGGCTGGCACATACCTATTTTATATATACATACAGATATATGTGTTATATATTCATGTAAGATAAAACCAGATATGTGTCAGCCTTCATTTTACTTATATAAATAGATGTTTATCTCATTGAACAGCAGCACTATTATTTCAGGATACTTAGAAGATGTTTCACAGGAGTGTGAGGAGCTTGCAGCTGGCCAAGTTTTCTGAAAATGACAATATTTGGGCTTTGTTTTAAGTCTCTGCTGGTTTGTGTGATGCTTAAAAAAAGTCACATCTGTTTATGAATTAGAAGAGTAAAAAATGGATATTAGCAAATGTGGCTTACTGATTATTTCATAATGCTTCTGGAGAGGTTAAAAAGAGCTTTTTGAGATGGAAAATTGCATGTATAATTTAGTAACTGCATAGATTGAGAAAAAGGTATTTTTAAATTAGCCAGCGTGCCTTAAAGTGTACTTATTTATCATGAATGCATTTAGTTTTTATTTCCCTCAAGTCAGAGAGGTATTTCAAGTCAGGTCAGCATATGCCTTGAAAAGTACTACCTTAGCTGAGTAGGTCTTAGCCTTCTCTACAGAGGATGATAATAAATTAGAAAAATATTTAAGATTTCTTGTGCTAGTGCTAAAGCGGAATTGGGGGTGGAGGGGAAACTGTTAGAACAGTGCTTTGCTCACTAACAGAATAATCGGTACTGAGTCATCATGGTATATCTTGACTTTGCTCCTTCAGGAGATTTTTGACCTTTTAGTACTCTTATCCATAATTTACGCTGGTAATTTACAGTTAAATGCAGTAATTTGTAGAAGGGACTGCACTGTCAGTGGAGTAAAAGCAGTTCTTAAATGCCAGTATTTAATTTTAAGTAATCTGTTTCCAGTGTATGTGCTAAGGTCTCTCCCTAATCCAGGTAACAGCTGTGTAAAAACACATAGCACATGTAAGAAATTAGTGAAACTGAGTATGGAAGCGTTGATGTTCTACCTGTAACTGTTGAATATTTCTTTTCTTGCAGAGAGAACCATGAACCAGAACGACTGGGTTTAAATGGCATAGCAGAGACAACAGTAGCCATGGAAGTGACATAACCTCAGAGCAGTGTCTCAACCTGTGCTAATGGTGTAGTCATTTATATTCCAACTGAATGCAAAATACAGCACTCTGTGGATCACAGAGAACTAAAATGGACCTAAATGGACTATCATTATATCGTGTATTAAGTCGATATATAATGTAAATTTTGTAAAATTGGGAAAATCACTACCTTGTAAAATAGTTTATTTGTATCATCAATATTATTTCTGTTACTTGAATAGTAGATATTCATCATCATGCTTTTGCACTTGAATTTGCAACTGAATGGATTAAAAAATAATTCTTTAATGGGATCATGAGCATGAAATGGGATCCTGCATCACTTGTTTTAACTATTTATTTTGCCATGTTTACATTTTGTATCTTGTACAAATAAATCCAACTTTGTGTCTAAAAAAAAAAGTTAAAGATTCATAGCTAGGAAACAAAATTCTTGTAATTTTTTTCTAAAGGAAATGTAAAGTTTTCACTTGGTTCATTTTGTTTCACAATTTGACTAGATGGACTTTTTGGTAAATACTTTAGTGGCATTTCACTGTCAAATATGAAGTTCAAGGCAAAATAGTATTTTCTATTACTGTGCAGGGGAAAGGGATGGATCGATACATGCAAATTTAATGTAGTAACTCACTTTTCCATATATTTTGAATGTATATTTCTATTTATAATACCAGTTTATAAAAAATAATTACACAGGAAAAAAACTGACTAGGAAAATTATGCATCTAGCACATATAAAATTGTGCAGATATGAGAAAATTTTCAACTGATTACATTTTATCTGAAGACTGCATATTTTAACCGGCTTTAAAACTGTAACACACCACATAAAGGATATTTTACCAGGTATGTATTGCATTATATATCATTGCAATAATTAATTATTGGATGTCTAGATATCGAGCCATCCCAGGTGGTGGGGGGGAGGGAGGGTTGTGGCAAGATTGTCTTTTCAATTTTGGAGAGTTTTCCTGTGGCTACAAGGCAAGTAACGGGTTGGAAAAAGTCTGACTGTAAGCGTTGGACACCTTCGTAGTGTAGTGTTTTAGTGACTTTTTTTATACGGTTCTTGTAAATTAGATACGTGTAGTGGTGTTTCAGAATGTTTGTTTATGCACTAGTTCAGACAACTTTCCCTGTTACTTGTTCTTGATAAGTGAAAACTGCAGGGAAATAAAAATACATATCAAAACATAGACATGTTGCATATGTGTTTATTTCACAATGTGCAAGCAATGTAAGCGTAAATTTTACAGGCTATTGCTGGTCTTTCGGCGATTGTTTGACCAAAGCATACGCGCTTTTTTCCAAAAGGTTTCCGTTTATGTGGTTATTTCCTGTGCTCACAGTATACGGTAGGGGAGGGATGGTCTGGTAGTTGGGACCTGAGACCTGGGAATAATCCGGACATGACAGTCTCTTGTTCTGCCAAAGAAACTTGAGGTATTACTTTGTGTGAATCACTTGAATATTCTACTGTTTGGTTCTCCAGGTGTAATTTGGATAGTGTTTCTGTACTGTAGAATCATTGAGGTTGGAAGCAATCTCGAGATGTTGTCTGTTCCAGCCCTCTCCCCCAGGAAAGTCAAGATAGGATTTGCCTGTATGTCATGCAGTCAGTGTATTTTTCTTCTTGGCTTTATATATAGAAAGAGCTATTTTTACTGTAAGTTATGTTTAAACATGTGCTGTCTTATGTCCTGTAAGTTAAAAGTTTTGACAGTTAAAAACACTTGCAGAGCTTTAAATACTGGGAGCTTGTCAGAAACTCAGATGCCTAAAATTAACTATTTTTTGCTTAACTGATGCTTTACTTTGTATTCTGCGTGAAGTCTGCACGGAGAGATGATAATAGATGGTATCTGTTGACAATAGTCAGAGGAACCCAGGACACTTGAGTGTCACTGCTGTGGTCAGTTGAGGGGCAGTGGCAGGACTGGGGGTGTCAGCACAAGGGGGAGGCACCTGAGCAAAGGTGCTTACTCGTGGCTCTTTCTGCACCATGCCTTCACAGGAGCTGCTGCTCCCTGACAAATTGGTGTTTACGCGTATGTCTAAGGTTTTCTGTGGAAATTGGTTCATTTCTGGGAATGACTATGACCTACGTAGTCTGAAGTATGAATTAATATTTTTTGAAAGCAGAATTGTTGCAAAACAGAGTCCAAAAAAAAAAAAGAAGTTGTCCTCCTTGATATATCAAAATAACCTTGCTTCTCTAACATGTCCCCAAAACCCTTTTGAGGTTTAATAAAAACATGAAGTCATTTCTTCTGCGGATTGAAAGTTGTACGCTTAGCTATGGAGCTCTGTAGTAGAGACTCTTCTCGCTACGAACATAGATCACTTCGATGGACCAAAAATGTCCCTAAGATTGCTGTGTATCTATGACTTAGTATAGTCTAATCGTCATCTAATTACTTAGAAGCTCCAGCTAAAGGCTTTTTAACTTTTAATAGATTTTGGAAAAATGTGAGGTGGAGAAAAGGATTTCATAAACTCCAAAGCTCTGTGGCAAGTGTGCTGTATCATAGAATCATAGGGTTGGAAGGGCCCTCTGGAGATCATCCCGTCCAACCCCCTGCCAGAGCAGGGTCACCCAGAGCAGGTGGCACAGGAACGCGTCCAGGCGGGTTTGAATGTCTCCAGAGACGGAGACTCCACCACCTCTCTGGGCAGCCTGTGCCAGGGCTCTGCCACCCTCAGGGTAAAGAAGTTCCTCCTCATGTTTAGGTGGAACTTCCTGTGGTCAAGTTTGAATGAGTTTCATTTAAAGGATTAGTATTGACATAGCTTTTTGTAAAGTAGAACTGTAACAGTTGTCTTAAGAATTTCTAGCAATTAATTGTGTGCCTCAAGTGCAAGAAAAGGAGAGTGATGAATAATGCTGTAGTCCATAGAAATCTTCATTAAAAAAAAAAAAAAGGGAGCATTGTTAGAAAGTTTACTTTCTCCTGATAGTGGTATGCAGCAGGGAACACCAGAGACTGAGTTATTTTTGTGCACTGTTCAAAAGTGTGTGTTGAGTATATGACACCTTTCTCTTCTTAATTCCATTATTTGAACATCATGCGCATCTGCAATATGATTTGCATAGTGATTTCTGGTTTATTACGTATTGGGGAAGGCTGTTCAGGTAAGATTTTTGAATATCTACAGCAATTTATATCGGACTTAAAGTGTAATGTGAAGTTTTCCCTTAAATGTCAGATGCTAAAAAAAAATTATTCTTTTTCTGAGGGTTATCAAATTTATTTAATCTATAGACTGACTGGAGTTTTGGTACATGTTTAATAGTAGGCATCTTGTTTTTGCTTCTGCTGTAGGGCTTTTCCTTCCCTTTCCAAAGAACATCTCCACAATATCCTATTCTATTTACAGAGCTGTTCCCTTTTCTTTAATCCTCCGCAGTAGACTATGTGCGGGTTCCCCCGCTCCCGTCCCCCTCTCCAAACAAGAAGACCGGGACTGCAGCCCTTTGCGGTTTTCCTGAGGGTTCTGACTTTGAGACTCCTTTTCCTTCCCTGTTTGTCCTTTTTCCTCTACTACCTCCAACTCCTTTGTAGAGAATAACAGACATGTTTCCTCTTTCCTTATTACAGTAATTGTGATTTTTTTGAAGCAGAATCCTCAGACAGTGCAGCCTTCCAGGAGGTGACCAATTTATCCTGAGGTGGACTTGGCATCATGCTCACATCCATCCTCGTGTTTTCCAGTACCATTCAGGAAGAACTGCTCAGCCCTTCAGAATAGAGGGTCCTGGTAGAAACTTGCATCTTCAAACAGGAAGGCTCTGAAGGCAACAGCAAACTGACCACTCCATACAGGACTGTCATCTCAACAGACTTCCTGGATTTGACTTCAGATAAATGGTTTCAAATCTCACTTCCCTATTTCTTCTGCTTCTAGGTTTTGCAATATTCAGACGACTTCTTAGAAGGATGGAGAATAACCTTCATAAATCAAAGCACATCTTCACAGTAAAATGCTACTTGGGAAAGAAGAAAAAAGGAAGGACGTGTCTGTAACAGGGAGAGGAAATGTTTCCTGTGTAGCAGCAGATCCAGGCAATATAAGTTGGGTTAGCTATTAAGATCCAAGTGTCTGAACGAAGGCACATGGTGGATAATTGGCTTTCTTCTGGTCTAACCAGCTAATTATGTGGAAAACATTAGATATGGGCAATTGCTGTCTGTGAGCCAAAGCAAGGCTGGGTGAGTTGAATCTCCCAGGGAAGCCATCCAGACCGGTCAAGATGGAAACAGTGGAATGTTGGGGTGTGGAGTCCTGCTGTGGAACCACTTGTACCCTGGAAGTGCCCTAAAGCAGGCAGCTGCTTGGAAGGGGATTTCTCAGGAAAATAACAGGTGGTTTTAGGGTAAGGGCAGTGTTCCTTGAAGCCATGGCTGATTCACAATGAGGGCTCTTGTGCTTCCCAGCACGTTGTACCATACCTGCACTATCTGGAGTTTCTCATTCTGGGGAGTCTGTTGCTTGTCTTTACGAGAGGTCACGTTACAGACACCCTGCTACATTGCTCTAGCCTACATAGAAATAAAGCAGCCTTCTAGCTATTTGCAGAGTGCCTGAATGCATTTAATGGCAGCATTTCTCTTGTAGGCCAGTGATAATGTGTGAGAACAGCATATATATGAAATGGGAATATATTTGGGTAATTTCTTCACAAAGCTTTACTTAAATGGCCAGAAGGAGAATGAGAAGATGCAGTACTGAGAGAATGTAATACTGATTGCATTTCTATTTGGTAAGAAAGTCCACTGGCTAAGATGATGAGTTCCAAGCAGGCTGCCATTCTTGCTCATAGGTTATTCTGTCCTTTAAGCAGCCAGCTCACCAAGTAGTGACCTTGTGTGCCTTGTCCTCCTCCTAGTGAGTATGAAACCTTCTTAAAGAAGTGACTGTTAACTGACCGAAGGTAGCTGCATCCTGCGCCTTCACTGACTGTGTAAGGGAAAAGCTAGGAGTGCCAGCATCCTACTTGCACGAACCCAACTGCAGTGGCTGAAGCGAGGTGATGAGACGTTCTCATTTGTCCTGAAATTGGTTTGATTGTGTGCCATCCTGCTGCACTGAGGGTCGGTACCCAAAGTGACATTCCCTAGTGTGAGAACGTTTCTTTCTGAAGTGCCTTTCTGTTATACAGGAGGAAAAGGCAGTTTCAAGTTAAGTTCCTTGTTTTCTCAGTGACTTGCTTGTTTGTTTCCAAGTCACCTAGTGTATCTCAGCATGCAATCTGTGTATGCTTTCGGATTTTTTTTAATGGTGTAATCTCAAAAATTAATGAGGATCACCCATGCAAGTTACATTTTGCTATGAATTTAACCCCATTTAATCACAGGCTGTATTGTCACCCAGTAACTACTGTTTAAAGACAAAAAAAAAAAAAAGAATGTAGTTGGAATAGGACTAAAATCTGAAAAGTGAAAGGGAATAACAGTGAAGCAGCTGAACTGCTTCCTGAACATGGACTACGTCCACTCCTTTCTCTGAGCATCAACATCATCTTCCCATTCTTGCTCCATACGTGGTAGTGTTGAAAGTGGCCGTCCCTGTACCAGCTGTGAAAATAACGTAGTGCCACCCAGCATCCCTCCCCAGTCTCAGGGCAGGTGGATGCACACGCATGCAGAGACATGGCCCAAAACTGCCTGTGCAGAAGATTTGAGAGATGTCTCGAGCCCTGTTGATGTGCCAGAATAATAGCCTATCCACTCTATCCCAGTTAACGCTGCTTTTTTTTTTCTAGTTAAAATTGTTTCTGCGACTAAGAATGGGAAAATATGTTTAGTCCAATCTGGCTTCAATCCATTACACACTGATTTAACTCTTAGCACAAATGTAATTACACAGGGAGGATAATGTAGAAAGATCAATTAGAGAGCAAGGGGCAAATGAAGGAGGGAGGCAATTAATTAAGGCTATACTATAGCAGATAATGATAAGAGGAAATTTTAACAGGACAGCTGCATCGGCCTAAATCCTTTGTCCTTCTAAATCCAGGAGTACACAACCACTTCCTTAGAGTTCTGACAGATACAATGCAAAGACTCAGACTACAGCACCATACCTATCCTGTTGTATTCTGGCAGGATCTTACCTATTCAGGAATGTCTGAAAAAAAAAAAAAAAAAATAGACTAGTACTGTGCCTGGCAGCTGGTGAACTGTCCTAAGGATAGCAGGAAGAAGTTAATGGGGTGGAAGATGATGAACTGACCAAGGTTAGGCACAATTAATAGTTACACTTTCAAAGCCCCAGGAGCAGTTCAGATTTTTGACGGCAATGCAAGGCCCTGCTTCAGCAAGCTGGGCTGTAGCCCCGTGTGCCCTGACTCCAGCCCCCCGGGACGGGCTGGTGGCAGCTAGCTGTGAATTGATGGCAGCTTGGTGCTCGCTTTCCCACCATCGCTGTTAATGCTTCACCGACTCTTCCTGAATTAATGTTATTTCATTGAACCCTGCCCTGGGGATAAAGCAATGCTGAAAATAACATCATCCCCCATCTTCCCGATGATGATCTGACTGGACTAGTCATCGTGGTTTTAAATCAACAGCTGTGTAAGTGACACCAGAAGATGGCATCATCTGCCTGTAATGCTGTTTAACTCTTTCTGGACCTTCATGCATGAAGGTGGTGTTTTTTCCACAGTGTATTTGGTGTAGAGGCTTTGTGTTTTGGGGTTGTGGGGTATTTTAGTGCATTCGGGCTTTTTTGTTTAGTTGGTTGGAATTTTTATGATTGCTTTATAGCTTCCTATAGTTAAGGAAGACTTCTTCCCCCCTCCCCCCCCCCCCCCCAAGTTACAATCCTTTAATTTGGGTTATTTATTGAGTAACCCAAATGAAAGGATTGTAACTTGGAAAAATATTTTGAGTGTTGAATAATCAACTATAACATTTTGCTGTTTTATACAAAGTGGTAAAAATTTATTTACTTTTAGCAAACCCATTTTTTATGGGAGTGTTAACACGATGTATATGACTAGGCATAATGTGAATAATTTATATGAATATTGAGATTTATGTGTGTACGTAACATACTTTAAGTACATACTTCAAAATAAGCATATATTGAAGTGTTTTGCAAATCAGAAACTACGGCTGCTCTGAAACTCCCTGCTAGCATAGCCCAAACACTTCCTGATGGAGTTCCTTTTGACTAGTGGGAGGTGTCCCTACCCATGGCAGGGGGGTTGGAACTAGATGATCTTTAAGGTCCCTTCCAACCCGAACCATTCTGTGATTCTATGAGTGGCAGTGCCCTAGTTCCTAATCCGACCTTTCTGTGGAAGGGTGAGAAAGGAACCCCCGTGGCCCCTGATCACCAACAAAATCATTACCTCTCTGATCAAAGGACATGTTCCTTCTGGGGTAATCATCTCGAGTGACTAAGAGTGCCAGTTATGCAGATCCTATACATCTTGCTATTAAATTTTTCCTTTGCCTGGACAAATGGTCATATAGCCCAGTCTCTCCTGAACTGCGGGTATGTCTCCTTGCCTTTGGTGATGCATGGGTGTGCAGATTAGGTTGTCTCTGTGTCCCAGTGCTTCCTAGCTGCCTTCTCAGCACTCTTTAGCTCATGTTGTTGCCTATTCTTCAGTCTTTGGCTTCCTTTATTTTTTTTTTTATTCCTGTTGAACACTTTATGTTCTGGCTTTGTAAACATTGCCCCTGATGCACTCCTAACAGTGTCTTTTGGTGTCTGTGGGACGTTAACCATCCTTGACGTTTGAAATTGGATTTTGTCCTGGGGATCCCAACCCTTTTCGTACCTCCTGCAAGAAATCCTTTACTACCACTTCACCCATAGACGTATCTCAGCACTGATGACACAGGCATATCATCAAATTTCAGCTTGATGGCCATTGCTGAGACACCAGGATCGATAGAACCTACATTAAAGCTGCTTTCCCTGCTGATAAGATACTCCCCTGGCCAGTACTGGTGTCAGTTCGTGGCACTGAATTTTTAAAGACAGCAGAAATTCACCATCGTTGTTTTCTTTCTCCTGAAGCTCTTTCCCAACTCCAAAGCACATTCCTGGAGCCCAGAAGTGATGAAAGGAAGCGATGTTCTTTTGGCTCCGTGGATAGGAAACTGGTTTTTCACTTCTGAAATACTTAGGTGTTTATTCCCTTATTCCTGTGGGATTGTCACTATCAAACTCCACATTTTGCTGTTCAGAACCTCTACCGCATGCCCCTTTCTTGTTTTTCCTGCAGCCTCACCAGCTTGGATATATTGGCGGCTCATCTGCAGAGAAACAGAATCTCGTTTTTTCTCTTATGGCTGTCCCCCTTTGCCCCAGTTTTCGAGGAGGGGATTTGTTATTCCCTTTGGAGAACTCTGCCATCACGGGCCGTTTAGTGAACTGTCCCAGGTGAGGTTGGCTCAGCTTGAGAATTTCTTCAGGAACAATCAGAAGTTGCTGTCAAACTATGTCTTGGTATCTAGCTGGAGAACTTGCCCTACAGTTGTAGGAAAATGAGATGACATCAAGGTTTGCTTTCTTTTACTTTTGTGTAACCAATAGCAAGAAAATCCTCTTGTGTTCTGGTAAGCCAAGCAGAGCATAGCTGTTGTGGTGTTCCTTGTAAGTACATCATCTGAAAAAAGCCATGGCTTCAGGAATGAAGGAAATTAATATTGGTAATGCTTAAGAGTGCAAGTATGACTGCTTTTTGGCGTCTCGATAGTTCATGGTTTTTTGTGAAGCAGTTTCACAATAAACTGTAAATCATACCTTCCATCACTCTAAGTGAGGTACCACAGCAGCGTGGGAGGAGCTCACAGGCTCAAGGGGGTTCCGATCACTCCTGAATCTGGCTGAAAACTAATGTTCCTAGGAGGCTGCTTAACTCGGTTATCTGGTAATAAGTAGTAAAAATAGCAGCTTTGTGACAATATGGTATTGTCTACAATACAGATAACGTGGTATTGTTTGTGAGAGAATTGCGAAGAAGAGATGGCTCTTCAGTGCATTCTTACTGATTGGAGATTATACCTACTCTGATAGGAAAATAGAGGTTCGCCTATCTTGCTACAAAATGAGCTCTCAATAATGGAGAAAAATAAGGATTAATTCATCGAAATGGTTGTCCTTTATGACTAAGCCCCTACTTGTCATGACTTACGAATTTGCTATTCAGGGTAAAAGCTTGAAACATAAGAGAAATAAAAGGGCTAGATAATTGGTAATCCATGGGAATAAATCACATTATATAATAATGTCTTATCACATACTGCACATTGCTAACTCTCCCTGATGTAATTGCTTTTAAGAAGGGCACGAGAGCCTTTGTAAGTAGCCTGCTCTTCTCACATCCACATCAGGTAATGAGGACAACCGCTGGGGCTAGAAGAAATGGAAAGCTCCGTAGAAATGCTGAAGAACTGACCACTGTCATCTTAATTCTGTGACTGAGGAGAATTTAATGAAACTGGTGCTCTGTTCTTTGGAGGAAACCTGTTTCAGGAGTAGCTGAAGGCTTTCCTAACGACAGCAACAGTTGTTGCAAGGAGGTAGACTGCTTAAAGATATGTGTAGGGGAAAAATGGAGGAGGAGAAGACTACTTGTGCTATGTCAGGCTGTTTCAGATGACTTTAATACAGTGAAATGAACTAGCCTTGGCACAGGGTTGGAGGCAGGAGGGTAAGTTGCTGGTGTTTTTAGCAGGCAAGAAAGAAATATGGCCATGCTTCTTGTCAGTGAGCGAAGGGGAGGAGGAGGAGGACAGCACCCCTGAAGTGCAGGAACAGGCTCCAGACTTTGTCTTTCCCAGATGCTGATTCACTGACTGCAGCGTGACAAACTTCTTGTAAATTTAACAAGGTCAAAGCGTCACCCACATATGCTATTGCTGCTTCTTTTCCTCACAGAAAATAAGGGTAATGTAATGAAGGGAAGCATTGGTGTTCATTACATCCCTGGGCTCTCTCCCAGGAATAAATGTCCTTTAACCTGGTCATAGATCTGTTGGAGCACAGGTGTCCACTCTTTTCTCCTCCTTCCTCTCCTTTTCCCTGAGAGAGCAGCCGCACCTGGAGGCCTAAAACTGGGGCAGACAAAGCCAGGTGAAAATTAAATACCTGCTCCCTGTTGTGCGGTTTTGTTTGATACACCTCCGCTGTCGAGCATAACCGTAGTCCTCCGTTAATCGCTATAATTAACGAAGAGGTGGTGGGGAAAGCGGTCCGGCCCTCCCTTCGCTCCTTGGCGGCCGTGAGGGGGCCGCCGCTGAGGCGAAGCCGTTGGGACCGTTAGAGCCGTTGGCGGCCGCCACCTGCCGCGCGGACTACGCCTCCCGGCAGCCCCCGCGCGCTGCGGCGGAGCCCGGGGGCGCTGAGGGGAGGCTCAGGAGCGGCTGAGGGGGCGCAGGCTGCGCGCCGCGCCGCACCGCCCCGCCCCGCACCGCGCAGCCGCGCCGGGGCGGGGGCCGGGGCCAGCCGGCGTCTGCGGCACCTGCCCGGCGGAGCGCCTCGCTCCCTGCGGCCGGCGCCCGCCCGCCCGCCGAGATGGCGGATCCCGCAGAGTGCAGCATCAAAGTGATGTGCCGGTTCCGGCCCCTCAACGAGGCAGAGATCCTCCGGGGGGACAAATTCATCCCCAAATTCAAGGGCGAGGAGACGGTGGTCATCGGGGTGAGTTTGCCGCAGACCCTCTCTCCCCACCGCGCGGCGCCGTGACGGGGCGAGCATCCCCCCTCCCCGGGGAGAGCGTCTCCTCCCCGGGGCGAGCATCCCCTCCCGGCGGTCCCGCACCCGCCGCCGGGCCCCGCGCCCATTGTTCCCGCTGCGGCGGAGCGAGGGAGGGGCGGCGGCGCTCCCCGCTCTCCTCCGGCGGGGCTGGGTCTCCCCCAGCTCCTGTTCGGGGTCTGGGCTCCCCGCTCCCCTGGGTCGCCCACCGGGCCCGGTGAGGGGTGGGGGCGCGGGGGCGGCCGCCGGCGGCGGCGCTGATGTCATGCCGGTGACTGGGCATGCTCGCCGGCGCTCCGCGGGGGCGGCCGTCCGCGCCCCCGGGGCCGCGCAGCATCCTCCGCACCCGCGCAGCATCCCCCGCCGGCGCGGAGCACTGCGGGGCGAGACAAAAAGCCGAGCCGGCTGCGGAATGCCGGGCTGCTCCCCCGGGAGAGGCGGTGTCCCGGCGGGGGGGTGCGCTGTGCTCGTCCCGCCTGGCTGCTGGGCAGCGCTGGTGGTGTCTGGTGGCTGCTGGGCGGCACTGGCAGGACCCGCCGAGTCCCTGCGGAACAACCGGTGCACAAGCACCATTAGTTAAAATGATCCACGCAAGGTGAAGTTTTTTTTCCTCTCATTGGAAAAAAACCGAATTTAAACATCAAGTCACTACCAGCTTATAGCAATGACATATCCAAACTCTGCGTTTTCCCTGCGTTTTGTAGGGGAAAACATGCTTTGTGGGCTGTTCGCAAGAGCAAAGGCTTTAAAATGAACAAAGCGTGCGTGTGTCGGGGCCCTCCGTGGCTCCTTGGACAAGTGTTGAATATGGCGCAGCGCGTTCGTCAGCCCTGCACGGCAAAGTGCCTTTTGCTTTTCCTTCCCGCAGCCCAAGCTTTCCAAAGCAGGTGGCTTGGCTGGGGTTGTGTTCAGGAGGCTGATGGTGCTCATGTTGGTGGGTGTTCATAGATAGTACCGAGCACTTGAGTTATATTTTTGGTTTACTGTCTAACCAGACCATGTCTTTGGTGCTTTGTTTTATATATTGGTCTACTGTGGTTAAACCGATGATATGATCCATACTGTACTATGATAAGGAGATCTTAAAACTAATTGATGATACAAAGAATGAGCAATTTCTTGTATGATTTGTCAAGGTTCTTATTAAAACCTCGAGTTTTTAAGAAACTTTTTTCATGAAAGTTGCAAGACTGTTATGGAAAAGCAAAGAAAAAAATTACTCAATTCTGGACATACATGGCTAACTTGTTTTTTCTTAATTTGTTTTTATTAAATGTTTTCTGTGTAGCCAAATTAATTTTCTTTATCTGAAGGTTAAAGTCGTAACACCCAGAACAGTCTGTTAACAATAGAATAATCAAATTAGTTACCAATCTCAGTCAGCAATTGAAGGCTGTCTTTGGTCAACAAATACTTGGAACGAAAGCGTAACTGTAGCACAGTCATTTGGATGCTAAAGAAACAAAAGTCAGCAAAATGCTGTCCCCCCTTTAAATAAATAAACCCTCAGATGTATTAAAAGTAGATTAAAATACATCTACTGCAAATCCTTTAACGATGTTATCTTTTTAAGAGAAGCATAATTTAGAATTTTTTTATCCCACCTAAGCGAATGTGCAAGTATATGATGTATCTTTCTCTAGAAAGTATCGGTTGTCTGGGAAAACAGTAACTGTGATGCTTTGAAAAAGATATCTATATCTTGCAGACAGGATATAATTCCTTTAGCAAAGGTAAAAAGGAAAAATACCAGCAACTGTCAATTTCCTACCATGGAAGTTTAAAAAAGTAGCTAGAGATAAACAAGAAAAGTGCATGTATCTATTTATTTATAGGAATACATATAAACATTTATTTTTAGATATATAAATGTTCACTTTGGCAGGATCATTTTTTGGGGCTTATTTTCCATCTTGAAAATCTAGTCAGAAGCTTAGAGTATGGCTTTCCTTTCCCTTCACAGGGCAAACCACAGGTCTTTTTTAGGTGCACATTTTAGTCATCTTAACTAGTGAAATATATCCTCAAATACTGCTGCTTTTTTTTCAAAGAGAAACCATCCGGCTCAGGTTCCCTGGGGATATTTGTAGTTTTGTAAGTGTAAATGAACATGAAAATCTTTCCATATTCTTTGTCTTCTTTATTCGCAGTACCGAGCTCATTGAGCTTTAGTGTAACTTGATCTACAGTGGATGCCACTGCAGTACGTTAGTAGAAAGCAGTACCATTTGTTATTATTTACTGGTTTAGAGTGACTGCTTACATCCAACAAATAATGCCTGGCAGGGGGAAGGAATCCTAATTCTGGTGGAAGGCTCTATCAGAGTGGCCTTCCTTCTAGAAAAGCAGTATTTTAGCCTTCAAAAGCTCTTAGAAACATTACATAAAGCAAAAATAAACCAGAACCAAACACTTTTGTGTGTGTGTTTTACTATAGCATTTGAAAAACACTGCAATGCAGCTTTTATTTTTGTTCCATAAAATATTGGAAAGAAAGAGATTCTGTTAAAATTTAAAAAAACCAACCAAACCCACCAACACGCCCTTCCCCCCCATTGCCCCCCCCCCCCGCCCCGAGGAATTCTGTCATCACGTAAGAAAAATTAAAATATAAATGATTTAAAGGAAATGTCAATTTTTTTCCTGACTAGTGAGTCTGAACAAATTTACTTCTCCTTCCCAACAAACAATTGTGGGGAAAATGCTTTCTTTCTGAACCTCCCACCATCTCCTCCCATTATATTTCTCCAGTGCCTTGAGTAAGTTTTCCAACAAAAATTAAAGATCACAACTTGATGATATTTCTTGAAAACAAGCAGCAATGAAGGAAGTTTAACAACTTAGGCTTGAGTTTCCCCAGGATATCTTTCATGCCTTGACTAAAGCTGTATCTCTACGATGCCTGTGACTGCATGGTTCAGAGCTCTTTGTCGGGGAAGTCTTAGGACAATGTCCTAACTGTTCAAACCAGTTAAACCCCTCAGAATTGGGATTTGACCCTGTGTCTTATATTCTGTCCTCTTCCATCCGTCTTCATGAGCTTTGCACATGCAACGCAGTGAAGCATGGAAGATTAAAATGTCTTACCTTAAATTTTCCTCTGGTTAAAACAGAGAAAACCCACTGGATTTTGAATCTACTTTAAAGTTTTAAATATAAAAGCCTTTTAGATGTATCTCATCTTTAACCATGGCAGGAAAAGGTGATAGTGGTAAATCCATCTCTTTCTTTTGTGGTTAGCTACCCAACAGTCTCAAAAGACTGCAGTTTCATTTTATGTTTCTGCTCCTCTGCAACCTCAAGGTGACTCTCCGATTGATTGTGTTGGCTGACATACCTAAAAATGTATTTTTTTAGCTGGCTTGCTTCTTACAGTCTTTTTGGAGAGCGTGGAGCTGTTTGCTGTAGTAAGCAACTGAGGCAGTCTTATGGCGTGTGGTTTCTTCGTGTTTCCCCTGTTCCTCTGAGTGCTTTTATTCCTGAGCATCTGCAAAGGAAGGATGCAGAGAGGCTCAGCACCTGGTGGGATGCCCTCCCTGAGGATGCTTTTCTGGTTTAGGTTTATGCGGGAGAGTGCTTCCAGCTCTTTTCCCCCTCCCCTGTTGTAAACAATAGAGGAATTTAGTTGTGAAGGAGTATTTTCACCTCCTTTCTCTGTTAGGACTAGAGTGACCACTTCCCTTTTAGCACAAGACTGATCTGAAACTGATTTTTCAGGCAAATATCTCCTGTTTAGAAAGGAGAATGCCTAAATTGAATCTTTCTAGCCAGCTCAGAAACCTCATGTTAATATTACCAGAAAGAGGATAAAAGACTCTTCATTCTGGTTGTCAGCTGGTTTTTGAGCTGCAGTGTGAGTAAAGCCCAGCTTAGCAGGAGCTGCTGAGCACTGCAGTTCTCTGCTGCGTGCTCGGTGTCAGGCGGGCAGCGCAGAGCCTTCCTCGGCCCCTGGCTGCCTGCGCTGGGGGTTTTAGCGGAATTCCACCAGCTCCTGCAGCAAACTGCCCCTGGGAAAACCAGCGGAGACCTACAGGGGCAATGGGAGGGGCCCTGTGGGATCGCGCATTACTCACATGCGTGAAAATTCTGTTGTTTCATCCATGAAACATTCCACATAACTAACTATTGTGCCTAAGACAAACAAAAATATCATCACCTGATACTCTGCTGCCTTGCAATGCTTATTGCTGTTTTGCAGTGTCATATTCCATGAAGTAAAAGAAAACAAAAATTGATGACTGATTCCTTTGAAGCAGGTGGGGTGGAATCTGAGCAGGGTTGTGGTTTTTTTTTTAATATTTTCTGCTATAGTACTGTTTGCAATGTTGCCTTGTGGAGAGATTTTCACTTATTTGCATCCCTAGAATATCTGGATACATTTTACCTTTTATTTCATGTTCACCAGTAAAGTCAATAGAGTTTATACAGATGATAAAAAGTCGTGTTCTTAAGTCCCTCCTTTACAGACATCTCTGTAGGCAGTTGTCACTCTGTGGTTAAGACAGATCCACAAAAACCCCTTGGGATAGTAGATAAATGACTAGTTAAAAAAAAAAAATATTAAAAATCTACCCTGTGCTGCATGACATTTTTCATGGGGTGTGGTACATTGTGCTTCTAACAAAAGCCAAGCATCCATCTCTATTTCAAAATACACAGCAATTCTGTTTGTAGAGGGTTTGTTCATGACTTATCTGTAAATACCTTTTATAAAAAGCTCATACTGGTTTGATGTAGGATGTGAAGTGAGGTGGGATTTCTGTCTCGGTATAAAATATGTCAATGGATATGTAGCATGCTGTTTTCCTAGCAGAAGGCTCAATCTGGGAACCTAATGCTTGCTTTGTCTCCCAGCATCTTTGGTGTGTTTTCCACCTCTGTTCAACTCTTCTTTTCCAGTGAAGACTGAGCAAGTTTTGTATGAAAGCTTTTGTGAAGGACTGCTGTGAGATACAAGTGGCTGGCATAGCTACGCATGACATTTATATGGAATTGATGGTATCTGAAGACACCAAGAGCTGACAAATACCTTTGTGGGAGCTGTTTGTTTCGAAAGTGTTGCTAATCCTCCTACACCCTAAGATTTTTCTGTACCCTGGCATAAGCTGCGAATGTCTCTAACCTGCTGCATTTTCCTGTTTGGTGGATGAGATGTACCACGATGTGCTGTGCTCATTCCCCTGTAGCTTTGGGCTATGTTGCTTTCGGGTCAGACTATTTCCAGAGCAGCAGCAGCACAAGACTGACAGATCTGGCACTTGCTTTTTTTGGGTGATTTCTCTTAGTAGCTGAAGCCAGTAGGTATCTCAGGAAGAAGAGGAAGCCTGTAGATCATACCACGTTGCTCTTCATTTAGGAAAGAACAAATACAAGATGATTCCACTGGGTCTGGGTGGCTTTTCTGTGCCTTGCAGAAAAAACAATTTTATTTACTGAAGAACTGGTGTGGTAGCCATTCAGGGAGCTGCTTGCGTGCTTGATTTTTGAAGAGTAGTTGTTTTCCTGCTGTGCTTCACACTTATTTTCAGGAGCTTGTGTAGAAAGTTAAAATCCTGGGACTGATAAAATGACTGGCACAGTAGTTTTTTGGTTCTGTTTTTACAGTGTGTTGGCTAAACAATGAAATGGTTCTGGATCTAATTATCAAAAAATATAATACATTTATTTCTTTGACACAGCAATACTTCCATAAAGCACTGAAGCAAATGTAATGTACAACATTACTTACTCTCCCGTAATATAAGTCAGTGAAGAAAATCTGTCTTGAGAAGGGCTTGGAAAACATCTCTGAGCTTCTCCAAACCCCAGACGTTCTCCTTCTCCACCAGGCTTTGCATCTGTCCAATCCCACAACCCGGACCGGGTCGGTATGAGATAGGGAGGCAGCTTTCCAAAGGAAATGTGGGTTTGCATGGTGATTTGGCGCATGTAGAGCTTTGAAACGTTGCACAGGGGCAGAGCATGGCATTATTAAGAGGGTGGTGAGTGGCATGAGCAACACCCTCCTGTCTGCCTGAGTCCCGTGGGTAGTGATGCTCTGGGGGGTTCCCCCAGGCTGCACTGCAGGTGTCGGGATGGGCTGCAGCCGATTCGTCTCCCGGGACTCTGCTGGTGCCAAACCAGTTTTCTAAGATGCTCCCGAGATGGAGATACTTTCCTCCAAGTTGACGTTCGAAGCAAAATCCTTGGCTTGTTAAGTGCTGCTTGGCACATTCATGCTAGATTTAAGCATAGATAGTCACTTCTGCAGGGACAGTGTGGTTTGGGTATTTCTGTTTGTTTCTTTTCTGAATCCTCAGCTGTTTCTCTTCTGGAAGGGATATTCTTTCAAGCTTGTCTGTAAGTGCTGAACTGGGGGAAATTATTCAACACGGATCAATGGGTACTTCTTGGATGAAGTTGTACGTGCATTTCTGTTCTCTAAAAATGTAATGAGAAATAAGGTGTGAAAATAGCTTCTATTTATTGTTGGTGGTGCTAGAAAGATGATTTACTCAAAATACAATGCTTACTATTTTTTCACCAGAGCAATTTCCCTTTTGTCTTTCCTCAGGGCATTGAAGGCTTTTTTAAATCTTTTTCTAATCCCATTTGGGTATCCTTCTCTAAAAATATCTTCATCCGGCATACCTGTCCTGTGCAAAACATGGATTCCTACTTAAAGCTTTGAAATTTAAAATATAGATGATATATTTCAACAAGCTGGATTGTCAAACAACTGGAAAATGTAGTCTCATGCCACTCTCAATGTCTTTTTTCCTCTGGTAGCTCCTGCAGGATGCATTTGGTTTAGACCAGAAGGTTTAGACCATTCGGCGTCTGTGTTCCTGTATCTCCTTCCAGCTTGTTACAGTCTTTGTTTCCTTCCCCTGAGATGCCGTAGTTAGTCACTGGTGTTTGGATCCATTTTTGCAAATGGCTGTTCAGTCTGGTACAGTCTGATTTATCGGTATTTGGGGAAATTTGGGAGTACTTTTTTTTTCTGCATGGTTGGAGATGATTTCTCCTGAAGCTTCCTGCACTAAACGAAGGCTTAATGTGCAGTGAGGAAGCTGGTGGGGAGTGATGTGTACTTACATCTCCACATATTGTTTCAGTGTTTCAAACTGTGCGAGAAGAATAAAAGCCATTACAAAAGATAAAATGAAGGATGAAATGCCACTTATAAGTCTTTAATATTAATGTGCTTTTCTCTGTGGTAGTTTTTTGAGGATTTTTTGAGGCTTGAGATAATTTTTTGGGGATCACAGGAATGCTTCTGTAAAAACAGATATTTAGGAGGAGAGATTATTTAATTTAGTTTTTCTTGGCAGTTTTTAATAGATTGCTGACACCCTTGGTATCATATTTGGTGTTGTTCTTGTTATCATTAAAATGACTCACCTTAGGATTTGTTTTGTTTTCTTCCAAATGTAGTCATTCTGAAATGCCTGATGTGCCTCCAGGTCCATTCCTAACTCTGTAAGTGCTGTATCAGAGCAGCAAGTTGCAGAGCTGCAACACCTGCAGGTCTCACAACTGTGTTTTCTTAAAGGTGGGCTTTTCCTTCTGCTGAGGAAAATGTTAAATTGAAGTTAAATATTCCGTCGCTGGTATTTGTCCATTCTTTTGTTTGAAGACTTCAGTGTGCATAAACTGAGCCGTGTCGTTTCATCGGTGATACCGTATGTGTAGGGAGAAGGGGAGTTGTGGACAAGTGCTGAAAAGGGGGCAGTGGCATAGAAGAAACAAATGAACGGGGCGATCTGTTCTCTGCTTGGAAAAGAAACACACATAATCTAATTTCCACCTATTAGCTTTCATGGCTTGGGACGGTCTGGTTGCTGATGCATTTCTTGTTAAATTCTGGCTGGTTTTGTTGAATACAAAAGTGCATTTGGCAGGAATGTTTTCATCAAAAGATCTCTTCTACACAAGGGGATTTATTTGTGGGTTTTTTTCTTAACATAGACAACAGTCCTGTGCACAGGATGTTTTGTGTCTGTTTTTGTTGGATCCTTTTGAGCTTGACATCTTGTGTCTTAATGTAGCCAAACAAGACCAAACACAATTACCTACCAACTGCTTTCAGACCCTTTACTTTCCCTCTTTTGTTTGCTTTTGTGTTGTTGCAGCCTTTTAAAGCTCAGAGGTCAAGCCAAGGTAAGACTCATTCTGAAAAGATAGTTACTAAGTTCCTCAGATGACTGAAAAAACGTGTATCTGTGTGGGAATGAGTCTTGGTTCTGTTCTCAATTCTACTGTTGAGAACCAGGATGCTGCAGGGTGCAGCAGCAGAGCTCTGCTTTGGCAGCGGGCAGAAGAAATGGAGGGACACTGGATCCAAGTCATTTGAGACAGCAGCCTGGGTGTGCAATACGGGGTAAGCTGTGCTTTAGCTGACGCTGCAGGGATAGGAGCAGAAAAGTGATTTAGAGTTGCTCAGTAATTGCTCGACACTTTTGACTTGGCTGCGGCGTCGCCAATGTTTGCTTTTCTAGCTCCATTGGAGGGTGCATGTTGGATAATGGTGCTTGTCTGTGTGATGGCTTTGTGAACTGGGAAAATACCTTTATTCAATTTTATTGGATTTTGGAGTGTGAAAATATTGCGTAGTTAAAAAGAAACCAAAACCAACACAACAGCAAAAAAACCCTTTACCTTAAAATATCCAAAATGGCATCCTTCATATCTTAAAGGTGTGGAGTCACAGGCGTGGTGTTTCTGATGAATTCCTGATTTTATTCATCTACTAGAAAGAGCCAAGCCGTTTCTGTATGTTTATGGCCTCTTTGGTTCTTGACTTTTTGTGGGATGTCCTGGAAATGCATGTGATTGTTATCAGATTCTCATTATAATACCAATAATTGGTCCCATGACAGCTTCAGAAAGTGCGTATTTTCAAATTATGAGATAGAGTCTAATTGAAACCAAGAATGCTGGATTTTTTCCTCATGAGAAATGAGTATTCAGAGATAAGGACTTAAATATTTAATAGTTGTCTCTTAGATGTCTTTGAAAAAAGTGATTTATTTTTTAGTGCTTTACTCTCTGCTAAAAGAAATCTTACTCTGCTACCTAGTTATAATGATGGATAGGAGATGCTCTTGGTTGGTGTAAGAGACTCTCTTCTGGGTCAGGGAGGACTAGGATTCTCGGAAAACTGTGGTGGTTTTGAAGTTGTTGTCAAACATTTCTGTTGCATGAGGAGGATGTGATACTGAAAAACACAGTTTCCTGTATGTCAAATGGCCTAAAGGCTTGCAATAACTTTTGCTGTATTCCTGAACGAAATATTATTGAATTTACTTAGATAATGTTGCTATGAGTCAATTTTTTGTATTCAACTGTCCTTGTGGCAGCCTGTGAGGTAAAGAAGATCTCTTATTTTGGGGGGTGAAAGTTGACTTTTAAAGTCACATTGGGAATCTGCAGGGAAGTTGAGTCTCTGATACACAAGTATCATTCTGACTGCTAAATTATTATCTCACTTAGCAAAGATGTGCAGGAGACCGTTATCTGAATTGGGGTAACTGGGTTAGTGAATATTTTTAGCAAAGCTGTTAACAGAAGTTGGATTTTTCTGCAGTTGTAATCTCTTTTCTTGACTATACAGTTCTTCTGAATTGCTTGAATCTCTGTATTTAGGCCAAGAGTGAGATGTGGATAATGCTGCAACTTCTCAAAGAGCTTTGAGATTTTATATTGTTCACTTAGTAATAATCTGTTCCAAAAATCTAGTAAGGAAAGTCATCTGGCTTTTTCTTAATACATTGCTCTGTAGTACAAATAGCTGAGCAGCTGTACTTGGAGGCACTAGAGCCTGGTGAGGGAAGCACAGGATGCAGCTGGAGGATGTATATATCTATGTTTGTAACTATATGTATATCAGACTAGCTCATAACATGCAGTGATGTTCCGTGAAGAGGTGGTTGAAGCTAGTTCAACTGGAGCAGGCACAGCAAATGTATACGTCTTGCCTTGTTCACTGTCTACCTGACAGGATTTGCTGATGGCTTGATCAGTGCCACGTGTCCTTTTAGAATGCAGTGACTTCTGTGACCCTGGGAAGCCACACTGCTCCTCGGTTTTACTGCTGATGCTCTTAGTAGCTGTTTCAGTTGCACTGCACGGTTGTCTGCATCCATACAGCTCAGTCTTCTCCAACTGCAGCAGTCAATTCCTCTTTAACAGCCCAACACTGATTTTTGTCACCATGCAAATCATACAAAATGCCACTACTAAAGATTGACTTGTTTGTCTCAAACTGCTACCCCCGTGTCGTATCCATCCTCTACTTCTCTCCCCTTTTCTGTTACCTGTTTTTTCCCCCTTCCCTTTTATATTGCATTTTAATTTTTTTCTCTCCTTTTTTATATTACATTTTGTTTGTTTTTAGTCCTTTTAGAACCTTCTTATATATATACTTTCTTATTTTCTTACCACTCTTTTGGGTCACCCATAAATACCCAGTGGAAATCTTTGCTGTCATTCGATAAACACATTGGCTTGATTATTTTTCACTTTATGGTATCTTTTACAATTTAACTTCAAAGCAAAGTAGTTCAATGATGCAAAGAAATCTTAAAGCAAAGTTAATCTTGCTATACAGGAGCATGTGTTTCTTTACACTTGAGAAAAATGTTTGCTTATATTGGTAATAGAGGATTTATTCTGCCCATTGCTTGCTTTACGTGCAGCCCAGATTTTCTGAGTATTATAGAATAACCTTAGCCATAAACTTCAAACAAAACTGTTGCCAGCATAAACAATTTATTTTAATCATACCATATGTGATCATTGAGCTGTGAAGCACTGTTCAAGAGTTGCCTTCTCTCTTTCTGTGCGGGAGGAAGGAAGGACTCTGCTGCTAAGAGCTGAAGAAAAATGGAAGCATCTAAGGTGGTTTCATACTGGGCTCATGTGTGAGCCAGAGCCAGAGCTGGGAAAAAGAATGAGATGTGGAAACCCCTGGTTGTCAGTGCCCGACTTGGGAAACACCCGACTCACCTGCAGAACTGCTCCCCTTTGGGGAAAAAAATGTTGAGATGAGTCATTGCTATCTCCATCGTCTAATCAAGCTGTTTGAAGGGCTGCTTATTTGAGATGGCTAGGAATATGTGTAAGTGCAGAACTGGCTGCCTCAGTCGGAGCGGTGAGAAGCGCTGTCTTCAGCAGCCCTCTGGGCTGTTCATCCTCCTGGCACAAGGATGGGAGCTCCCGCAGGGGGATCCAGCTCCTGGTGCTGTCTCCAGGGCTTTCTGATGGCTGGCTGTGTGCAGAGCTAGTGGATGTGTCTGTTTTCTAGAAGCAGACTGAACTATTGCCTTATTTTTCACATTTTTTTTGTTTTAAGTTCACTTTTGTCAGAATTTTTCAATAGTATATCACTTAATATGGGACTTCTGTTTTTCTGAAAATCAAGTGAACTATCTCCTTGTTATGTTTGATGATACATACATGTGCTATTTCAGCAAAGGCAGTACTATATGAATGTACAATTTTAACTGAGCTGAGCACATTGCTCTTCTGGCTTGATGCAACTCTTAAACTGTTCACCTTAGTAGAGCTTGTGTTTGTCCTGGTTTGGATTCAGACTTTGTGCTGGAACCGGACAAACCTGGATTTGACTTGCAGGTGACTGTAGGCTTATCAGCTCCTTAGTCCCCTGTTTATACAATGGAAATACTCCTTGCTTTTCTCTTATCTGTTATTGGGTTTGATGGTTTAAACTTCAGGGTTTTCTGATTTTTGGCACTATGGTAGCTGCTGGTGCACACTTCCGTTTCATTTTGAGAAAGTCATTTGGGGCTCTCTCTTTAAAACGCAGGAAGCCTGAAAGCTGAAGCAGCTGTAGTCTTGTTGGTGGACATGGGAACTCGGAGCAATTACTCTGTCCTGGAGGGAGGTACCTTCTGTCTTTAGGATTTGCAGAATATTGCTGTGTATCTGTCCTGCTTTTCAAAAGAGCCATCAATAACTGTGTAGATGTATGTCTACCGCACGCAGTGGCTGAGCTGTGTGAATGCAGTTGTAGGTGTGCAGGGGCAAGCGCTGGAGCCCCGCTGCTCCTCTGGCTGGCGAGCGGCAGCAGCAGCTCCTGCTGAGAGCCGTGTAGGGGCAATGACAGCAGCACTGTCCTGCTGGTACAGCTCTGATCCTGCCCTGGGTTGGTTTGTTTCATTAACATCTAAGCAGAGCACTGCTGATAAAGATGCCTTGCTGCCCAGGATGCCTGCAGCAGGCAGTGCTCAGCCTCTAGGTAAGCTGCTGCGAAGGGAAAGCGGGCAGCTCCTCTTTGCTGCCATTGCTCACTCGGTCTGTCTGGGAAAAGTTATCCCTCCTCTTCAGGGAGAAGGGCCAGGTGGAGAGGAAACTGTGATCATTTACCAGTTATCTCCAGAGCTGAGCTAGTTTGTGTAACAGGAACTGCTTGCATTTTATTATTATTAAAAACTGCCGTGTGGAGCGGCATGTGTATTAGAGACTTTGAGATCTAGGAATTGTAAATTGGATAAACATCAAGGATGGCGAAGGCAAGAGACCTCTGTGGCTTCGGGTCTAAGGAGTTTGGGTTTTTTTTGGAAACAGAGCCAAATGATGAGCTTAAAGGTAAGCAGGGTGGCTGGAGGTTGAAGTCTGTCAGCAGAATGGCCTCTGACTTAACAGGAAGAGCAACTGCTTATGCTGATGCAAAGAAAAGGTCTGAATGATTGTTTGCACTCTCCTTGTCCTCCTTATTTTCTGCCCGTTGACAGTCCTGTGTCTAGCAGATTTTGTTTGTTTCTGCTAGAGAGAAATAGGAATATGAATCATGATTTACATACAAGACAGGTACTTTGTTTATATGACTGCCATTCTATAGGTCATGGTCCTTTCTTCATCTTCCTTATTGCAGTGGGTCAAGAAACAGTGCCAGGGCTTTCACTCACGTGTGTAAACATTAACATGGTCTTGGTGCCTCTGGAACACTATAAGGGAATGGAGTGTGGCAGCCCAGATTGTACCCTGCTTTGAAGATTTGGGAAATGCAGAAGGAATATATCAGCATTACTAAATCTGATAATAGAATTAGTGTCAGATAATTCCAGCCAGCATTGCCTGTTTCTGGATAACTTAGCAGAAAGTGGGGCTGGTCTGCCGATGTCATTGCTGTGCTGTAAGAAGAGATGTGCTGTATATGTAAGCTGTAATGCGTTTCTAGCTGCAGGGAGGGCACAGGAAGGGGCCAGAAAAATCTATTTTTGCAATTAAAAAGCCAAAATTGCCAAAGAAGGTCCAAGCAGTGCATTTAAAAAAGAAATTCTGCAGCTCTTTGTTGTTACAAAGTTCACAGGAGGGTATTTTGTTGTGTTTGTCTGTGTGTTTTAACCAGCTCTATAACATCACTTTTATTCATATTATTTGTGTAACAGTTTGAGCTATATTCTGTGTAGTAACACAATCGGAACCCCTTTGTCAGCTGTCCAGGACAGCACAACTTGCCACCACAAATTTCTCAGTATAGGACAAGCTGGCATAGCCGTTCTCACTCCCAAATGCAAAGCCATTTGGAACCAGTTCCACTTGAATTTTGAATGAGATTTAAACAATTCTGAATTTCTTGATGATTGACTTAATTTGTCAGTGATGGATTAAAGTATCAGAAATGCAGAAACCAGATTCTCAAATACTCTGTTTTCCTCCTGATAACTGGTGCAAAAATGGAGGAGGCAGTAATTCTAGTTTGGAAGGGGTTGCAATGGTTTTGTAAGGATGGGTTTTTTTGTCTCTACTTGTCTAATTACTTAATGCAATTTTTATGAACTAGAGGTACAAATGAAGAGTGCCTGTATTGGAATATGATTGCTGAGTATTACCAAACCAAGCACTTGCAGTATCATGACCCTGCTCCTACAAATATATGGGTTTTACAAATAGGGTTGGGGTCTCTGCTTAACAGATTCTTATTTAAGCTTTCCTAGCGCCCACTATATCAGAGAAATAATCCTTATTTTTTTCCTATTACTAAAAACTATTATTTTTGTATAATTACCCGTTCCCAAATGCTTTAGCTTGAGGAAGACTGGATGATTGGTGCTAAAATTGTGAGATTTGGACACATCAAGTGAAACAGAGTTCTGCTTTTTGTTTTCTCCAGATAATGAGATGAGATATGTATAAGGAAATTAGTGCAACAAGCTAAGAAACAGAAGCTTGTTGGTTGTAAGGTTATGGATGGGAGTGAGCAGGTTCCTCTCTATGCAGAGGGTACAGGTGGCAGGAACCGGTGCTCGTGCAGGCGACAGCTGAAGCTCCAAGTGACCAGGCTTGTGCTTGGCCAGTGCCGGGTGGCTTTGTTCCTCCCAAAGGGGAGCTGCCTCCTTTCTCCTCCACTCCTGCCTGTCTTAAATGGGGTGAAATGGTAGGGCGAGAAGAAACTGGGCAAATTTAGGTAAGAATCAGAAGAAAAGGTAAAACCAAATCAATAGAAGTGTTACCAGAGTGAAAGGAGTAGCGGGATTCAAAGGCCATATGAAACACTGCAGCTCCTTCCTGGAAGATCTAATCTCACTCCATGTTCTTATTAAATAAGCTTTTAGATGTGCATTTCGCTTGGGAAGCACAGACCTCACAGTGATGGGCCTGCCCCAAGAGCTGGAGAGTCCACAGCACGAGGACGGAGAGAAGTGGCGGGTGCGCAGACGCTCAACAAAATGGCTGTGCTCGTGCATGGGGTCTCTGTTCTGTGAAGGCTGTTCTCTGTCCGTGTTTGAAGAGGTTTGTTGCCAGGAGCAACTTGTCTGCATTACTTGGTGACAGGGTAATTGCTCTGCCTGCCTCGACATCTGAGCTTCTGTGAAGGCTCTTCCATGCTCAAATTGTAGCTGTTACTACAGTCGTTGAGATGCAGAGCTGGGTATTTCCAATAGACAACACGAATCTAGGCTGCAGTCAAGCTACAAAATAGAAGGTAATGCCAGGGCAGCTGTGCATCAAATATCTCTATAGATAAAACTAGATACAGCACTGCACTGCTTGCTGCCCTTTCAGTTCTTCTTTTAGGTATCACTTTCCAATGGAAAAGGTTGAGGGAAGTACAGAAGTAGTGGTGCTGTCATTCTTCTTCCTTCGTTCTCTGATGTATTTTCAGTGCATTTGTTTTTAATTACATTGCATGAAAGGAGGCTGGGGCAGCCTAGTGATAACATTTCTGTTCTATTGTGTGCTTTTAAATCCCTGCTACAACATCAGGTCAGTAAACATTCAAGCTCCCAGCACTGCTGGCATTTAGTCTCTCGGTTTGTAAATGAGGAAGCAAGTCTAAGTTGTTGTTACTGGTCTCCCAGTGAATCAGGCACTCAACCAGCAAGGTATCAAGGGGCGAGGCTTATTTCCAGATCTCTGGGAGTACTGTTACTCCATTAGGTTATGGATGCTGGTATCTTCCTTTCTCACCTGTTTTGGACACTATAAATCTGGGCTTTTGAACATTTCAGATCTTTCAGTTCTTGAGAGCAGAGGATAATAATCTACATGTACCAGTCTTGCTGTTGGACCTACAGTTTGCTACCAGTGATTATGGGATGACAATAATTAAACCCTGTTTGGTGGAGCATGTTCTCAGCAGAGAGCCATGTTCTCACCATGGTGTGCCACCACATAGACGGCATTTTGGCTCTGCACAGGTCATTGTGAAGGGAGTCAGTTTGGGGAACAGAGATGTGCCCAGACTCACTGCATATGCTGTCTGTTGGGGTCTGGGCTCGTTGCTGTTGGGATTACCTGTGTGGTTTCAAGACCCTTCAGGAACTCCATCCACAGGATTCAGTCACACAATAAATTAGTGGCTCTGGATTAATCCCTGCGAGACTGAATGAGTATATAGCCCAGCTGCAAATGTGACAGTTTTATGCTTGTGAAGCGCTTTCTCTGCAGAACAAATACCGTACAATGCAGGCAGTGGGGTGCAAGCATCTCATTTGTTTCCTCTTGCCGATGTATATCCAACCTGACGGGACGCTCCAAGACCAATGGTGTAGTTTGTTCTCTGATCCTCTTCAATCCTTGGTTTTGCGGAGCATGCTGAAAAGAAAGCTGCTGTATGGACCAGTGACGCCCTCTCATTTTGTTTTGACCTCTCCTGACCTGAGGTGGATTTGAATCTACAACTGACAGTGCTCAGTATCCCATTACTAATCTCCTGAGCCACCCAGTTGCCCCATAAATCTGTAAGTGATATGTTTAACAAAGTGGAGATTAACACAACACTGCCACGGCAGAATTAAGATGTAGTTACGTCTTGAACCGGGACTGGTTTATGTTGCACTTCTCTTCTGTAGGTGGAGCTGAAGGTCATTATCTTACTTGGGACTTTTACTTCACCAAAACCGCTCCATTTCATGATTTGAAATAGCCACCTATCTTTTTTTGATTTTCGTTGGAATATTATAAACACTGATGATAAGCAGAGTTGCTGCTCCAGGTGTAACTTATTCCCACTGCCTTCCACCTATGAGATGGCCTTGTCTGACTCCTCTTCCATTGCTACTGTAGGGAGCTGCCTGAGGATAGGTTTTACTACATTGTTTTTCTGGCTAGGAATTTTTTATATTTGTTAAAAGAAAATCATAGTGTTCTTTAAATAACAAAAAGCCCACAGTAGTTTAAAACCAATTTTGAAGTATTGCATTTTTACAAAATAGACAATTAATACATTGTTCTCTTTTCATTCTCAACTTCTGTTAAATCACAAGACCTTTAGTTAGAGGAGTCTTGGGCTTCTATAGTTACGGTACATTTCTTTCTCTTTTCTTCTACAACAAATATTATTTTGTCTTTTATTTCCAAACTGTTAGTTTGCATGGTTTTATACACAAAAGAAGTTATCAAATTCTCTTATCCTTTTGATGTGAGGGAGTAGGGTAGGTTAGCTGAAGTGCTGGAGACCAGTAGAACTGGAGAAATTGTGGGTAATTTTGAGTCTGGCTTACCTTCGGAGCTCATTGAGTGCTTTTTTTTTGGTAGAAGCGTGTCATGGTTTAACTCCAGCCTGCAGCTAGGACTGCGCAGCCGCTTGCGCAAGGTGCCTGTTGAAGGTGGAAGCTATCAGAAGCATGTTAGAAAAGGACCCTGTGTACCAACTGTGCCTTGGAGTATTATTTATTAAATATCCTCCCAAGATTTCTGTTTACTTAAGAACCTCTGATGTCGAGAGGATCTTTATCTGAAATGCAAGTGACAGCATTTTAAAGTTAATTTAATTAAGCCTGTCTGTGCTTTGCTGAAGTAAAATGAATAGATTATGAAGGTAGCTTCAAATAGGCCTGAAAAGGTCAATTAAATTAGATAGAGCACATTAAATTAAACCAGTAGTTATCTGTTACACATAATACAGTGGCACAAGCTACCTGAAAGCCAGAGGGATGGTGCAAGGGACGACGTTCTCCAGTTTCCCCTAGGACCGTTACAGTAACCTGTGTCCAGTTCCTCACTCTTGATAGTTTTGTACCTATGATAAAGCGGAGAGGTCTGCTGAGCGTACAATCACATATCTACTTAAAACTTAGTTTTGTGAAAAAAGAAACAGTTTTGTGAAAAACAAGTATGAAAAAGTTTTCTTAATGTGGGGTGGAAGACCCAGGAAAGGGGGAATAATGCACATCTTCAGCTAGTGCTGTACAGACCACCAAATGAAATCCTTTTCCCCACGATCATTAACATAGCTTCATCTTTTCAGAGATTAAATTTAACTGCAGGAGGATATCACTGCTCTCCAAATACCCAGTTTTGTGCCGTTGCATAAGCAGTTAAGTAATCAAGGCCCAAATCTGCAAGCTGCTGCGTGGCATGCAGAGCACTGGTGGGCTGGAAGGATGGTGCTAGTCCTGATGGCATTAGGCTGCACTGTGGAAGGAGTACCAAAGGATGTGTGGATTAACCACGGCCGGTAACACAGCATCCACATGCAGTGCTTGGTGCTGCTGGGCGCTCAGTCGCCGACCGGGCAGTGCCCCCACGGGGGCTGCCTGCACCCGACTGCCAGTGGAGTGATGAGGATGGCGAGGAGCTGGAGGAAGATGTGTCCCAGGGCCTTTCCGCCTTCCTGTCCTATTCTTGAGCCATGCAGCGCTGGGGAGTCCCGGAGGAGGAGGAGGAGTGAGTCGGTTGCCCTCAAGTAAGAAGAGATCCCATTTTCCACGGTGCTGGTGGGTGCTGCAGCCTCCAGCAGTGATGGAGCTCCTGAGCTGTGGGTGCACTGGGGTGCTGCTTCTCCAGCCCCTTGCCCCAGCCTTCCTCCCAGCTGTGAGGACTCTCTCAGCCTGCAGTTTATCATCTGATGGCCAGGCTGGGAGGTAGTTTGCATTGCTTTTTATTTTTGTGACTAGTGTTACGTTGGTAACGTCCCATCTGATCAGCTGAGAAGTGCCAGCAAGGGGTTAGAGCATTTGCGGGGTCCATGATGGACACACCGGGTCCATCTCTTCCTCTGGACAGTGGTGACTAGCTTGCACCAATAAAAGTAAATAATAATGGAGAGTTGTTACTCTGGGTATTGCTGTGTCTGAAGTATAAAAAAAATGTTGCCAAAGAGTGCTATTTAATAGTTGGCTTTGTATTGGGAGATCTTTATACTTAAAATTCATATGAAGTTTCTTAAAGAGTATATTTTCCAGGTCATGCATCTTAGGTAGAAGAAAAGCTTTAAAATAATTGCTAGGGTTTGGTTTCCTAAATTGCAGATCCATACTAAAATAAAATACTGCTTTCTGAAAATGGGATTTATAGCAAGGAGTTAAAGGTTCTTTCTGCTGAGAGTGAAAGCTAAAAGTGGATCGCTGGCCACGTGCCAAATTCCATCAGCTCCACAGAAATATTCATAAGGTAGATCAATAATTAAGCCCACTATGCAAAAGTAATGCTGTGTTCAACTCAGATTGCTCTGCGGTGCCTGTTCATACACAACTGCTTGTTTTCATTTATTTTCCAATTGAGTTTTAGGACTGTTACAAAGATTTACGAGTTTCTTTTGGAGAACTTGGTTTGACTGTGTAGTATATTCAGGTTATTCTGAATAAATTTCCTTAAATTTTTTATCCCAGGTGTTCTGAATTCTCATCTCCTAGGTGAATTGCTGCTGTGCTAGTGTTTTTAAAGGGTGAGCTAGTGTGGAAAATGGGTAGGATGGGTGTAGCATTTCCTTAGTCAATAAAGGAAAGGAACAACATAATAACTAAATTTAACTGTTTTGCTCACATGCATTAATTTTCTCCCTCTGTCTTTAATCATAATGTTTTCAATCCTCACTAGAGAGAGATGGATTCAGGAGAATGGGATAGGTCCTGTTTTTTCTTGTGCTTTATCAGCAAAAGCATAACAACCTTGTAGTTGCAGAATTTCTCTAACTTGTGGGGACAATAAGTCCTTTATCTAATTAGTTCTATCTAATTCCAGAGGAAATTTGCAGGGCCAGATGCTTATCCCACTTGTGAATGGAGTAAGTTTGATGCAGCGTTCAGTAACTGTGGCTTCTACATTCTCAAGGGGAGTAAAAACTTTAATTCTTACTCCTATAGGCTAGAGAGAAGAAATGAGTTTTATACCACCTTCCAAGGGAGAAACTCAGCTCTGCGCAAGGGATGTGCCTCGACTGAAAAATTGAATTGCTGCTGGTAATAGTTTGCTTTCTGCTCTTTGAAAAATTCTGTCTTCCAGGCCTGCAATTACGTATCTTCTATTTATAAAACCTCTACTACAAGAGCACTTATGGTAGTGAAAACTAGCTGGGAAATAATTTCCCATTAATTAAGCTCCTACGTATCACATGCTTTTATTACCTGTATACTCATCCGTTGTATGTACTGGCAGTGGCGTCTTGTATGGTATGTTAAACACACTCATAGATCATTCATTCCAACTGCGTCAATAAAACTCATTGACTTGAATAGAGAGCCAGAATAAAAATGACAGAGTTTCAGCAGTCACGGTTTTGCCAAATGATTCATCTGGTAAACCGAGCCACGTGATTTGTCACTGTTTTGTTTCTGCAGGGACTAAAAGTTTTCCTGAGCTATCAGCTGGTGATTGCATGACTGATGCACCCCTTTTACAGGGGTAAAGGGGATGCCTTTATCTGACCAGGTTGTGGAGAAAAGAACATTCCTGGCTTCTGAGGGGACAGGGGGCTAAGATGAATGAGAAGGACCCTGTGTATACAATCTGTCTGCCCGTTTCAGATAAGTGCCCTAACTATCGGCTGTTAGGAAGAACCAAATCCGGCAGCCTGGCAGAGGTGAGGCTGAGCCCCTTTCCAGACCTTCTTGCACAGAGATGCAGCTGGCAGCATGGACATGTGGACCTTGTGACCTGTGGTCCCACCTCAGCTGCTGGTGCTTGGGAACTTACACGTTGCCAAGCAGTACTTTTTCCCCTATTATTATCTTCAGAAATACCATAACTCCTTGAGTCTCGTTCAAAATGATGTCCCCCTCGAGGATGTGCTGGCATGGTATGTTGCAGGCAAGTATGAATGAGCTTCACCTCTGCTTGTATGTTTGGGGTCAGAACTGCACTAGGCGTACTCACAACTGCCAGTCATCATATAACTTGCTCCCAGCTGTTTTCTGCTCAAGCAGAACAAACTTGCATCTGTCCTGGGTTAAATCTGGATGCTATCTTTAATTCTAGGCGATGGTTTCAGGCTATAATTCCTCATCTAACTCAAATGTCTCCTTACAGCCCCAAAAAGCAAAGAAACCCAGCATTTTGTATGCCCTCATCTTTCTTTCTTCTTTAGCAATTATGTATCTGAGCTACATGCTAGCTGTTGGAAATCCTGTTCTAAGCCATCCCACTTTGCCCGTGGTTTTTATAAGGCACTTTGGGGATGGACCTTGGACTGTGGATTCTGCCTCTGAGCTCAGATGCCTGAAAGTCAGGTGTTGTCTTGCTTAACATCATGACCTGCAGATACACTGGTGAAGTCAACCCTGAATGTCTGTCTGAAGATCACAGGGAATTAATCATGAAATTGCATTGAGGCTCCTAATTCTTAGCTTTAAGAACTGAGCACTTCTCATTTCCTGTGTAGAATTTAGGAGAGTTGATTTTTTATATATATATATTTTTTATTTTTTTTTAACAGAAAATATATTTGGTTATCTTTAATTGAGACCATGTTGGCTCCTAGTGATATCACTGCTCTGTGATGTTGCTTGTAAAATGATGGTTTTGGTAGCGCATGGATTGATGGTCAGGATTCTTTTTGTGCTTGTGAAATCCTCAGATTTTTAAATGCCAAGCCTGTAAACTCGATAGGAAACTGTAGACATTAAGCTGGTGAAATAGTAATTGGTAATACATATGAATAGTGTTCTTCGTGCTATCCAAGGGCCAGAACAGAATCTATCTAGCTGTCAATACAACTTCAGCAGGAATTGTGTGGGTGGATCAGAGCACTTATCCTAGCCATTATGCAGCAGTGGCATAAGTTAATGGAACAGATTGTCAGGGGGACTGTAGGAAGTAATGGCATAGGAAGGAAGATGTGATGTATGTACGAGAGATAATACACTGCATATAATGAGAAAGTTTGAAAAATAATGTATGGAGGAGGCGCACAGATAAAACTGTTAGCATCAACTCAGAAAATAACACTTTATTTCTAGCTGCTTATTGCTTTCTTGAATAAGTGCTAATAAGGCTGAAATCTTCCTGATTTTGGTATTTAATTCAAGCTGAGTTACATTAAAAAAAAAAAAAGCAGTTATGGTATTTCTGAAGGTGACAATAGGGGAAAAAGTACTGCTTGGGAACATGCTAAAAATAAGGTGATGTTCGTGTTTGCTCACCCTCCCTTTCTGTTTTGGAGCAAAACCTTCGGATGTGCCAGTGTGTTGCCTTTGTAGGATGGATATGGCTTTTGTTACCTTTGAGGAAAGTCTGTCAAGAATTAAGAGCTTATAACAACAACATCCTCCAAATCAAAAAAAACCCCAAAGCCATAGTTTGGTCCAGAGAAACATCTTCTATCTTAACAGTATCTTGGCAGCTGAATTACCACAGCTTTCCTTCAGGCTGGGCATCTTCTCCCTGTCTAAGGTGGTGTGGTCTCATACAGCCCCCGTAAGCTGAAGGTGAGCTCCTGCGGGACATGTGCAGAGTGGGTTTGTGGGCTGCCTAGCTGGGACGTGGAAAGGGTGAGGAACAACCTGGTAGGAGAGGTGATGAAGGTCACAGCCTGCCACCAGGAGCCTGGAGCTGGGTGGAGATGGTGGTGAGGAGGACTCCAGGGAGAGCCGGTGGGACAGAAGAGTCAGGAACTTGAACAAAGTGAGTGGGGTGACACGGGAGGTGCCCAGTCTTTCTCCAACGTCAGAGACCCAAGCAGGAACTTCTGAACAAAGGAAGAGAGAGGAGGATGAGGAGCCTAAGGAACAGGGAGGGCAGGTGGTGGTGGAGGTGGGGAGAAGAGGGTTGAGCAGGATTGAGAAGGTTTAGGGCAGAGAAGTGGTGGTAGAGCAAAAGAAGTATAAACTCTCAAACTGAGTAAAGACAGAGGGTCTGTGCCCACTCAGCATACTGTCCTTTGTGGAAAGGAGCGTGAGCCTTGAGTTGTCTTCATCTAAGATCAGTGTGGAGATGAGGCACAAAAAACCTCCCCAAAAACCTGTAAGTGCTGCTCAGATAATGGAGTGCTCTCGCTTTGTGCAGTTGGTGGCAGATGCTTTGTGATCCTTCATGTTCATTTATTTTCTTCAGCTATCAGTGATGGGTATTCCAGTCTTTCAGCTTCCCAGAACAAAAATCCCGAGGAAGAAATCTGACCTATGTAGCACGTTTGTGAATTGCTGTTTTACATTTGTAGCTTTTCAGTTTGACAGCTAAATAACAGTTGCAGTCAGTGCCTCTTTCAGCTGCGAGCAGCACAATTATGATGGGATTGGTTTTTGGGGCATTATAGTTGTCGAGAGCTCAGTAGAAGAGCTGGATTGATTGCACCAGAGCAGCGTTTGCCTGGAGTGCTGGGTTTGCCGTGGTAGGATGAGGTACTGGCATTGTTTTCTGCTATTCTCTCACATTGCTTAGCTAATAAGCCTCAACTCAGGCATGAAATAAATAAATGGGATAAGTGGATGGCTGAGGTTGTGTGTCCGTGTGTTTTTTGGCCACTTGCATTAGGGATTATTGTCTGGTACTTGGAATAAGCAAAATGGGGGTAAGTAGGTAAAAAGTCCATTTGAGAAATTGTTCCGGAACAATTATAGCAGGGCTGGGCAGCCCTTCTCATGCTGGGAATGATGAGCTTTGTCTAGCTGAGAGCCATGCGATGTGCACTGTCTGTGGAAAGCTGTGGAGAGCAGAGTTTGGGGTAGGTGCCAGCTGGGTGCTCCCAGCAGTCCCACCACTCTCCCGGGGGCTGGGGCTGCACTGGGGATGTCGGTCTGAGTTGCGTCTTTGGGCTTGTGTCTTATCAAGCGGGCTGCTTGGGTGGCCCAGTGTTCACCCCATTCCAACACAGGACCATGAATTATTTACTACGTGATTTATAAATTGCCTTCTTATCCTTGAGATCTGAAATTCTGGGATGAAGCATGAAGAACACACATTGCAAGCAAACACCTCTCTGTCTTATTTCCCCTGTGGCTGTTAAGTACCCGAGTTTAAGGAGCAGGCAACTGTAAGCTTGTGATCTGCTTGAAGAAAAATCAAAGTGTGACAAAAATGGCTAATTGAGCACAGCATTTGAACAGCTGGCTACAAATGGCAGAGATGGCACATCAACTCAACAGAACAAGACTCCTACATCGGGTATCCAGCCACCTTGCAGTTAGCTTTGAAGCCCTTGTTATGCCGTTCTCAGAGCAGGTGTCACATCTTCGAAGGGAAATATTACAGGCTTTGATGGAAGATAAGAAAGATGCTACACATACACTTAGTGTAACTTTAAATAAAGGAATTGTATTTTAAATGCAGATGTCTTGCTTGGTTTTGAGTTGTAAGGAACTGAACTGCTGTCTTAGAAATTGATTTGCCTTTTAAGTGTCATGCAAACCTATTTTTAGGATTGCTAATACGTGTTTCTCTTGTAACCAATTATACTCGCTACAAAGAGGAATCAAAATTTTCTGGAAGTGTATGTACGGGTTGTGCTACGCCGTATATACATATGAATAAGTGTCAGTCATGGTGTCACCTGAGAATTAGGGCAGCTCGGTGTCTGTGGTGGGATGGATTGTGGTTCACAACCTGGAAATGGCCCTGGTCCCATTCAAGATGTCATTTTGGAGCTCTTTCACACGGCATCCTGTTATTTGTTGGTCCTAAGGATAAAAATCATGACAATTTCTGAATGAAATACAAGCTTAGGGCAACATAACAGTCTGACTGGTCTGCCTGTTTTGGGTCTAATCTGTGGTTTCACCGACACACATTTGCATGTTTAGCATAGAAATGAAACCAGGCTATTTCTGCTGAAGGAACGTGCAGTGTGCTGGGACCGTGCTTGGACTGTGCTGGGCCACCCCAGCTGCAGCAGAAGGCAGCTCTTGGGACCTGCAAACTTCTGATTCTCTCAGGTCTGACTGCTGTTTCTTGCATGCCAGCTTTCACCTGTTTACAATAATGAACAGCAAATCTTTTGCAAATATTTATATGGCTATTCCCGTTTAACTCCTAGGAGAGGGAGAAAATAAATCAACTTCCAGTTGCTGATATTTCAGCTTATTTTTTCCTGCAACTGTAGCTGCTGACCCAAATGTGAACACACAGAAAACATATGCTGCGTTTTATTTGCCAGCTATAGACAAGATGGTTTTGGAGTGCGTGAGATGTCACATCTGTTTATTCAACAAAATATTGTCGTCTCCATTGCACTGAATGGCTTCCTTTGTAGTAAATGCTGCATTTTAGGATGCCTGTTAAATTGGGTCTGTAAACTGTTTTAAATGTGTGTTATCTTACAGAGTTTCTCTTTTGTTTGCAGCAAGGGAAGCCGTATGTCTTTGATAGAGTGTTACCTCCTAATACAACCCAGGAACAAGTTTATAATGCCTGTGCCAAGCAGATTGTTAAAGGTAGGTGTTATCTTTGTTTATTCCTGCTTGGGGAGAGGGAAAAAGATGTCTCCCTGTCCCCTCAAGCTATTTAAAGACAGGATAATAAATGTTTATATGTCTGTGTGGGAGTTTAGGAATTAGTAATTCCAAGAGTTTCCTTTTTTAAGGACTTGTCTGTGTAAAAAAAACAAAACAAAACAAAGCAAAAACAAACAAAAAAGCAAAACAAGCAAATAAACAAAAAGACCTGAAGGAATTGCACTAGTTGTTCCTTACTTTCTCCTTGTGTGTGACTGTTATTCCACACAAATACTTGCTTTTTGCGATATATGATAAGCAACAAAAAGCATGTTCTTCATGCAGCGTGACACTGTTCCGTATGGAATGAGCTGTCTTTGATATGGATAGCTGTGTCTTTGACTGGAATGATGGACCACTAAAAGAAAACATAGAAGGCACTGGTTTTGTAGCTGCTTTGCGTGCAGATAGCTTGCATTTAAAAATGAAACGAGAGCACAAGTGCCTATTGTATAACACCCTATTTGTTTAAAACAAAACTTTCATAAACTGTTGAAATATCAAGATTTTAACTTGAGAATCAAACTTTTTGGGTGCATTTTAATTGCCTGCCATACTTCCCCCACCTCCCAAATCACTCTCAGACCTCCCACTCGGTTCTGATGCTGGATAGTCCATCCATGATGGTATTACAACTGGATAGTCCATCCATGATGGTATTGCGGTCTAGTTGTTCACTGGCCTTGTGCGGTGTCCCTGTGCCCCCCAAGATTTGGTCCTCCGTTTTTGTTTTTAAATCAAAGTATGCAAACAGTGGGAATGGTGTCAGAGCTGGTCAGAACTGTGCTTTTACAGCAATGCAAGGCTGCCGGTTGAATGCTGTGAGATTTACGAGGCATGAGAGATTTGGGCTTGTTCAGAGGTGCAGGAGCTACTGAAGCAGTGTTGAAGGACTCGGTAGCGTTCCAGGCGTGGAGCTAGATCTGCTGAGAGCTTGTGTGTGCTGCCGGTGGGGAGAGGTCCCTGCGGTGAGCAGCCCTGCTGCCAACCCTGCGTTCTCTTCTGGAGGAAATTGCTTGGCTCGCTCGGAGAGCCTTGAGCAAACCAACATGCGTGTAGACTAGATGGTTGGGGGTGAAGACCCGAAGCTAAGTTATTTGATGTTGGAGAGAGGAAATGAGTCATAAGACTTCAGTTGCTTCTTCTCAGCGGGGAGCCTAATTACGGCAATTCTGACTTCAGACGGGTAAGCCTGTAATAAAAACTGGTGGGATTGGAGTGGTAGAGCTTAGAAATCATTAGTTTGGGTTGCTGACACACCACTCAACTTTTGGAAGTTTGGGGACCTGTTTCAATACTACAGTGTGTGCTAACAGACGCAACAGAGCGCTGTTTGTAGCTTTGCGGAAGGTATTTATATCTCCTGTGGAAGCTGGTTTCCTCTGAAAATAGTGAGAGAAATAAAATCCTGTTTGAGAGCAATTTGGAAGACGTAAATCAGTGACTAATTCTTCATTAACCAAATAGAAAGCTAAATGCTTCCCAAAGTCCTATTTGAAAATAGAGTTCAAACATACTTTTTCATGTGTGTTAACTTAGACCTTTTAGATACCTTGAAAGACAAGTTTGATGGGGGGAAGGGTCTAGAAGAAAGGAAAAGAGAAAGAGAAATGGGAAAAAAAGAGAGAAGGAGAGAAAGAGAGGAGAGGGATGGGGAAGGAGAGAAAGGGAGAGGGGGGAGAGAAAGAGAGTGGAAGACAGGGAGGGAGAGCACAACATTACTGGAGTGATATTTTTGAGCTCTGGGTTTACATTTCCTTATGTTTAATTTCCAGTTTAAAGCCTAATAAAGTGAAGAATGTGAAACGTACTGGGCTGTTTCTGATAGAATGGAACAATGTAATTTACTACATGGAAATATGAGCTGAGTGCATTACAACTTGGAGCACTATTTAAATCTTTGAGACTTTTTTAGATAGCTTTTCAAGGTTGCCATTTGTTATCAGATTTCATTATACTCCCATGAAATGGCTGATGGTTTCATTGTGATTAATGTTATTACAGAAAATGCCAGCTGGCCTAACAGTCTCTAAAACAATGGTTACAATAACTATGTTGACAATGAGAATGATCTCAATGAGGTTTTTTTCACTAAAGAAGTGGGATTAGGCTTAAGTAAACAGCTCAGTGACTAAGTCAAAGTATTTCACATTCCATATGTGAAAAACATGAGAAACGGGGAGCTTTTTAGAGGAGGAGAAGCAATCTGTTTGTTACAGCAGTTTACGTCGGGCTGGGCACTGGGATGGTGTTTGTTCAAGGTGCTGCCAAGGGCAGAGGTACCAGTAGTGGAAGCGGGTGGGGAAATATCACTGGTGCATATCAACACAGTTTGGGGAACTTGTGTTTGAATTTTTTTCACCAAAGTAAGAAATATCGCTAAATCTGAAAGGGAACAATAGTGTGTGATTGCCACCACTTTTGCTTTGTTTCCCATTGCTTTCTACTGCCAGCAAACAACTTTATCTTCTCAGTCTACACAGATGGATGTGTGTATCTGGATTTTGCATCTTTCCTACATTGAGGGGAGAATACATAATGGCCATATATTGCTGAGCACTGGAGCTGTGAACATGTGAACATCTGTGCATTTGTGTGTCCTGTGAGGAGGGGAAAATTGCTTTAATAATTTTTTAGGTGGTGGGGTTGCTCTCAGACTGGGTAGCTTATTGGCCTTCTATTCTGGTTACAAATATGGGCCTCAGATGCTGTGTCGTAGAACTAGAAAGTTTAGAGATGGAAAAGATAAGTATGGAGCTAAAAATTTGGTTGTAGAAATGAAGCTGAAAGGACTGCCATAAAACCACTCGGTCTGTCTTCTTGCCATTAAGACTCCTATAGTTGTCAGTGGTCCATTTGAAAGGTCTCCAGTCCACAGCTGCCCTTGGTGACCTGTTGCAGAGCTCTGCTGGGACTCTGGTGCTGCTGGAAAGACTTTCTGGGTCCCTAACCCGAGTGAGTCCGTGTTGTAGCCCCAACACAAGGGCTGTGGTTTTAGACTGTTGCTACTTGTCCTATCCATCCTCGTCAGGAAAATCACCATCTGGCAGCAGCTGAGTGGCTGAGTGAAGTAGCTGGCTTTTGTGGGGAGAGCAAATCAAACTGAAAGTCATTGTAGAGAGAGTTGGACCAGGAATTAAAAAAAGCACTTGTTCTTATTTTGTTTGGTATGAGTTACGTAAAAATCCCAATTGATCTTTGTTCGGTCACTTTGTTCATCTGTTATTTCCCCCCTCTCCTTTGCTCTTAAGTTTTGTGCAGGCTGTTTCTGTCAGCATCTGCCTTCTCTCTTTATCCAGTTGACAGATGGTTTATTTTATTTTAAGGTGGAAAGTCTTCTAACTAAAATAACCTCTTCTACCACAGAGACCACTGACTTTTTTTAATTGCAGGTGACGCAAAGGACTGTGGGGTTTTTTTTTGTATAGAATAAGGTATTTTTTGCTAATTGGGAAGGTAAATTGCTTATCTGTGCTTCCTCAAACAGTGATGTATCTTAGTATACCTTGATGCAAATTCTGAGCAATTTTCTTACATAACAGTAGATTAATCAGGTTATTTCCCCCCTAGGCTGTGTACCAGTATAAAGCTGACATTGTACATTGCATTCACCTGGAGATAATAAGCCTTTTTTTTTTTTTAATTCAACCTTTTTTTTTAAAACGTGAACCAAGTTTGGCAAAAATTTGAAATAGTAGTAGTGAAGTAGATTGTGCCTAACTGTCCTGTGGTAGAATTTAAAAGGTATTTGGATGCTAGGTGATATTTTAGAAACAAAAAGGAGTTGCACATGTTTGCTTGAGGATTTCTGACTTCCTCCTAGGACAACTATTTATATTTTTTGATGCCTAAGCACCTTTGAAATTCTGGTTCTGTGCACCTTCCAAACGTGATTTGCTTTCATCTAAAGAAAAAAACAAACCTTCCAACTTCTAGCTAGATTTTAATTTAGAATAAAATGTCAAAATGCGAATACTTTCTTTCTTTGCTGTCTAACAAAGATGGAACCTTCTACATACAACAGATATGGAGTACTTGCAACTGGATCTAGTCTCAAAAGTTAAATACACTCCCTCCCTGTTCTGCTTAGATGTGTCTATGTTTAGTAAGAAAAGTGTCAAGTAAGCTTTTTATTTAAAATATTTCAAATAGAGTTGCATTAAACGTTCCCTTTCTTATAGGCTATATTGAAATTTAGTATTAATCTGATTAGATTTTAAAAAGGAAACAATATTTTTGTATTAAAAACAAGATAACAGTCCAATCTCCTGTGAGCTACTGCCACTGGTCTCATGCTGCAGATCCACGGCTGCGCCTCTGTCTCTACCTCCTTGGTCCTGCGCTCCGTGTTTCTGCTGGTTCGCCCAAGTTAGACCCATCAGTGTGAGTTGAGTGGAGCTCCTAGCAGAATTCGTGTTAAAGTTTTAATCATCAACAATCTTCAGGAAATTGCTAAGCAGCTAATTTTCTTTTGTTCATACTTTAATGACTTCCAAAGGCAATGCTCAGTATACATTGGGGTTTCCTTGTAAAAAAATGCTGTTAAATTTGCACCCCCAGAAGTTCAAGTGAATGGGCTTTGAAGGGGGTGGAGCCAGAGGGCTAGCAGGGAGGCTCGCCAGCTCTTCAAGCTACCAATGGAGTAACCCTTCCCTCCCACTCAAGTTCATCCTGTACTGAAATGAAAATTAATGTTTCCTTCAGAAAAGAACTGGTGAATGAATGTTTTGAAATACCAATAATATGAAACTTGGTGCCACTTTGAAGCCTGTTGGTGAAATTATGGGTCAAAGGCATGAACTCAAGATAGCACTGCATCTATGGCTGCACATCTGTGTTTTTATCTTTGCAATTATTATTTATATTTCTTTATTTTAAACTTTGTCTCCTTAAAGCAAGAATAAGCAGTGTCTCTATTTTTATAAACAGATGAGGATGCTAAATTCATACAAAATGTTAATACCAGAATGACAGTAATTATAGTCTCTAGCTTTGTCTTTCTTCTAGAGTTCAAGATTTGAAAAATTTACCCAGCGATACTCTGTGGAGGTCTATGCAACCCCTGGCATGTCTGTCCTCTTCAGTTCCCCAAAATAGTTCTGCCACAACTTAAACAGTTATGCTCTGTGTTTAATTAGACTATATATTTTTAAATGGCTTCATTCCAATTTCATCCTTACTCACTGTTGCTGTACAGGAAATGTGGGTCTGTGTAGCAGTTGCCTTTGAAAAAGATCTCTTGCCCTTTCCTTTTTTAAAATCCATTTAGTTTCTTTGAAAATCACCTTTGTGTGTTTTTTCTATGAATTTTTTCATGCTTGTTCTTTCTCCATTCTTTTTATCTTTTTCTAATGTATCTTATTTAATTATCCTTCCTATCTGGACCATCTACATACATACATATGGAGATACAAATAAGGAGACTGTATGTGTAAATGTAATATATATGACATTATATGTAATAATATATAATATAGTCATGTGTGTATATTTACTGTAAATACACGCACAGCATATACTCTTTTCTCCGGGTAGTCTCTATTAGTATAGCTGTAGAGGGTGGGAAATGTAACATATTTCAGAAGCAGAAAGGCCAACTCTAACAGCAGGAGATGCGTTTGGAAGTGGCCATGGACAGGAAACTTTCTGCCCTGCCAGATGGTGGCTGCTCTCTAGTCCCCTCTGCAAGCTGCAAGAGTCCAGCTTTCCTTTTGCTTTTCTTCTGCGCTGTTGGCTTCCCCCTGTGTTTGGTGTTTCTGCTCCAGAGGCCCATGGCAGAGCTCCGGTGCCAAGTATGATGCCACTGGCTCCCACAAGAGCATCGAGCACGGTGGCGAGGGGAAGGTGGGTGTCCCTAAGCGGAGCACCTGGCAGCGTCCTTCCTACCGCCCTCGGGGCGCTGGGGGTCTCTCGGAGGAGGCTGATGGGGGGCAGCACAGGGTTATCACCACCAGGTTTTAGATTGAAGGTTTCCTTTGTTCTTTATTAGCAACTATAATAAGTATTATTCTATTTTTTTACATGAAAGCTGCATAAATAGGTGGCCCTCCTTAAGACTTTAAATTCACTTGCCTGGAGCAAGTCCAACTCTAATCCTTTCAATGGCAATGAATGGACGTGGGATTGTGCGTAAGAACCAGCTGGTTTACAACACTCCTGTATTTCTGAAAGCTACTATAGGCATTAACCACTGCAAAGTTAAAAATGGGTATTTTTATATCTTAATGCAATATAAAATTATTCTGCCTTGAGTGAAGTATATTTTCAATAAAGCCAATTCCTCTTTGTCTGACTTTCTTCTTGCTTTGCTCTCCTGCTTTGCAGACGAGCTTGGAAATTAATGAGGCCATGAAATCTTGAGGGTGTTATAGTAGTAGAAAAAGTATGAATTTGTTTAATTTTCTCTCTGTTATATAATGGTTTAAAATGCATTTCCATGTTACAGAGATATATTGGGTAGTATCTAGTGTCCAGAGATGATTTTTCCAGGAAAGTGAAAGAGAAGTCAATAATTCTGTAATTCTCTGAGTTACATTTGGTTATGATTTTTTTTTCCCTAGAGATGGTTAGCTTTGTTACATTTTCCCCATTCTTTATTGTGCAAACTATTTTCTAATTGAGCTTCAACATTGTAGAAGACTTATAAAATGCTGATAATCCAGCTAAACCGCCAGTATGATTTTTAATTGTTTTCCTTCTTCTTGCAGATGTCCTTGAAGGGTACAATGGCACAATCTTTGCTTATGGACAGACATCATCAGGAAAAACGCATACTATGGAGGTACAGTGGCAAAATTAAATGAGTTTGGTAGCAGCAGTAGAATTATATGTACCAATTACCTGAACAAGCCCGCTATCTGGAGCACTCAGCTGTGAGTGACATATAAAAAGCAATCTGGGTATGTTTAGCTTCTACTGCCTTTTAAGCTGTAGTATTTCTTTCAGTGTAGAGTTCTTTTCAAGAGATGTCTATACATACCTACCTAAACTAACAAATACTGAGTCAAAAATACCAAGTATAGCTTCTCTGTATTTGTCATAACAGTTTAGGTATGTGTATATTTTAAAGGTTTTGAGTGAGATGTGTTAATCCACAAATGAAAACAGTAATAAGGGTCTGTAGAGTTCCCTGGCATGCAGGATTACGAAAATTCATGCCTGGGTTATTGGTTTTCTCATTTTCACTCCCCTTCTGGGAATACCACTCTCGCATGCTGCAGCACAGATGGATGAATTTGAGAATTGTTGCTTTGGAGGAGAAGAATGCCAAATTATACCAAATTCCAGTGGCTGAGGTCCTTAGTCTTTTTATATATCTGCTATGTGAGGTGTGAGAGTGTAGGGTATTTTCCTGTGGTTTTTTTTTTTTTTAAATGGTTCAGTTAGAAGATATTTAGATATTTTAGTCTCTTGCTAAAAAAGGCGGATCATTCAAGCATTTAATCCTCGCATAGGACTGTTCCATCACAATGCTGTACAAGCTGGATGTCTTGGAGCATTCCAGTTCAACTGTGAACTTTAATACAGGAGGGCTACAGCGAAGTTTTGCTAAATGAAAGGAAAAAATGAGCTTTCGTTTGTTTAACAGCATCAGATGGTTTTTGCTATACGATTAACACGGGTGACCTACCTAACCTGAAGGTTAAAGGAGATGGAAAGCAATATTCTCTCGAGCCAACAGGCCCTGGTGAAATTGCCGTTCGATTGCCACAGTTGCTCCTTTCCTGGAGGATGCAATAACTGATGCCTCATGTCTAATTAAGTCTGTCCTTGTGAGGATGGGGGGAAATCGCTAGCTCAGCCCTCACAGATGGCACAATGGCTGAGTAATCCACCAGCTCTGAATGTAATTAAATCAAAATGTCTGCAGGGCTTGAGCTGGTGCTTCCACATGGCATGGGGAAAGATCTCTTAAAGCCAATTTATATTCAGAATTACAAGCTGTGATAAAGAAAATGACTGTAGAAAAATGGCTGTTTTACTTATTTAATAAAAAAAAGCTGTCATTTTAAAGTGGAATCAGGTCTATATTCAGTTTTAATCCCCCTTTTAACTGAACATCCTCTTGTAAAGTTGCTAAAGTATGTTGTGGAAGAAAAAAATAGTCTGTAGTTGAAGCAATAGTAAATCCTCTTGGTAAAGCTGTTATGGAGGATTTTCTGTGAAATGTGAAATGCTTCGTAGTGTTAGTGGTAAGCTTAAACAGGACACGGTAGTATAATATAGCCAGGATAGCTTTCTGACATACATAGGTCTGTCTTCTGTGCTAGATAAAACATTTGCCAACCTGTATAGCAGGATATAACCAAAACTGTCTTAAAAATTACGTATTTCTGCCCATAAGATTGAATTGCTCAGCTTTGACCTTATAGTAGTTTTCAATGCTAAGTCCCTATCGGTTGTAGTTATTATGTCAACATCCGGAAATAAAACAGCACTGCCTCAAATGTTACACTTCACTAACTACTGCCTGCCCGCTATGTTTAAATGTGGAAATTAGTGTTCTTATTAAAATGAGAGGCTTTAATGAGCAGAGAACTCTCTGTCCTGGTGCTTTGGGGGAGTTCACTAACTGCAATGTCAGCATGGCAGCAGCAGCCCATTTCTCCAAACTCTTTCTGAGGTTACAGCTAAATCCATGAAACTGTTGTGTTTTTTTTTTCTTTTAAATATATTTTGTTTCAGCTTTCCAGTGAATAGCCTACCTTTACCTTTGTCTTCCCTCCCAGTTTATGGTCTCCGTAAATGAGAGTGGGACCTGCTTCAGTCATCTCGTTTTAATAAAAATCCATGGATAACAAAGTAAAAATGATATATTTTTTATCAATATGTCACAGAGTGCTGGTGTTACATTGTTTTAAAGATCTTAACTCTTTCTTTGGAAAGCGTTGAATGGGGTCTCGCTTCACTGAAGTTTCTACTGACTTAAATAGAAAACCCAAGCCCAAGAAGTTGTAGATGCAATGGTTGAGTTACATGCACACTTAATCATGTTTTACAGGTTGCTTTCTCTTCTGAGCTAGAGAAGGCTATGTAAAGGAAAACATAATTATTAGGGGGCTTGTTGAAGATAGAATGTTTAATTAAATACTTTTATAAGTTGTCACTTATCCAGAGCCCAAGCGATTATTAGGGGAAAGGTTTACGTAGTGCAGTGATCCTGGTGCACAGCTCTAGCATTTCTCCTGTAGCTGCCTCTGCCTCTGCTGCCTTAGGAATCATGCCTCCTGCAGGGCTACATAGCCTAGACATACCCTTGGTTGCATTAATGTGTGCTGAAGAAATACCTGCAAATCTCTGTTTACTCTAGAAAAACTCCTTTTCCCTCTGTGGGAAAACTCTCTGTGCAGTAATAAAGGGTAGTCTGCTGGTTTCAGTGAGCTTTTCAAGGACTTCTTCAGGAGGAAGGGATGGAGAGTGGGAAAATTGTATTGCAGTCTCTGCTCAGTAACAGCGCTGTGTGATGGGGCTAAGTGCTGGCAACTTAAAACGAGAAGAACAGAGACGCTGGCCATTGAAGAAGAGGGGGCTGACCCATTTGATCCCTCAGCTTTATACCAACCATGATGCCGATGGGATGCAATACCCTGTTGGTCAGTTTTGGGTCATCTGCCCTGTCTGCTTCTCCCCGCATGTGTGACCCCTCTACATTCTTCCACTTCCGACCCTCCAACGTGGCAAATAAAAGTGAGCTGACCTTGGCTGTTTTAGTAATAAGTGTAGGCAAGAGCCTCTTTGCATACCGTTCCTTGGTATTCGCTATAAACGTCAGGCCATATCTCTGCTAGAGGCAGGAACTGTCTGAAAAACATGCCGTTGATTTCAGAGAGTGCAGTCACTTAGAACAGACTTGACTGAAAAGTAAAATTACTGAAAAGGAAAATTGTTTGTTTTTTTTTTTTTGTTCCATCTCAAACCAGGACACAGATCAAATCTGAATTCCCATGATTTGGAATTGTATGGCTACCCACTATATTTAAAAAAAATAAAAATAATTCCCTGCCACTCTTTGGAGTAAGATGCTTTATTGTGCTGATACGGGCAGTATTACTTGGACAAAGATATATTCAAAAGGTATATTAGAGTTTCTAGACTCTGTGTTCTGATGGAGTCTTCCAACTATTGACTTGTTATTGCATGTTTAACCAGTTTGATAAAACATTTGGAAATAACAATACAGTGTGTGCTGTAGTCAGAAAAGGTTTTTATTTCAAGTTAATATTTCTATTCAGTTTTCAAGTGTTAGCTTTCCTGTATGTGTCTGCCTTTTTCAAAAAGAGTAATACAACTAAAAGGAGCCATGCAGCCAGGGAAATTGTTGTTTTTATTTAATACTCAGTTCTTGAAAGAATAGAGGAAGGTAGTTGTGCATATTAACATGGAGAACAGTCGTGTTTGTAAGGCACAGTTCTCTGGCAACAGGCCCAGCAAGCTCAAATCAGAATATATTACTCTAATCCCCAAATCCCCGCAACCCAGATTTCCCTTTAGCTTTTCTAGCATAGTGGTGAAAGAGAAACAAAATGCTTTAATACTTCTTGCTTGTGACATGTTTCCAAATATCTGATTGAACTGGGAGAACTGTTTATTCCTCTGTCTTCAATGGGAGAGTGACAGTGTAGATAGCGGCAGGGCAGCACGCTTGGCAAATGGCAGGAGCTGACAAAACAAATAGGTGCTCTGTCAGGTGAAGAGTGCTAGCACGTTGAGTCATTCTGCCACCTTTTTGGTGCACTTATATCAAGCAAATCCTCCCCAAAGCAGCAGACATGTTCATAGGGGTCCACTGGAGGAAGGTGTGTTTGCACAAGGCTTCCTCCTCTCATGTGCCTGAGCAAGGCTTTCCGAGTTACGGTTTGGTTTTGTGTCCGCAGGGGAAGCTGCACGACCCTCAGCTCATGGGAATCATTCCAAGAATTGCACATGACATCTTTGATCACATCTATTCCATGGATGAAAACCTGGAGTTTCATATAAAGGTAAATGCAGAATGATGCATTATGTAATGGGTCGGATGGAAGAAAGTCAAGCTGGACGGGAAATCTGCATTCACGCTATAACATTATGCTGCAGAAGTTTTCCATTCTCCCTTTTTTAACTCAAAACAACCCCCCATTATTCTGCCCAGGATATTTACTAGGAATAATCCCATACAGTTAATACCCTTTGATAGAAATTTTTTTGGAGTGTGTTTTTGGTTCAGGTTTGTTAGTCCTTTGATTGCCTTGTCTCTCACCGCAGTTGGTAGGCTAACCAACTTGGTAAGAAATAACACACTTATTTCACTGCAGCTTCTCCAAAGACTGTACCTCAGCCCCACAAGTTGTGACCATAAATACCATTGATTTGCATGACATTTGTGAGAATTCTGACACGTTGTTCCTTTCTCAAGGATATACACAGTCCTCCATTGAAATGGAGGAAAGATGGCTTCAGGCAATTTACGGAAGGATGCTTAGAAGTAATTTTTAGCTCAAAAGTTTATGTATAGGTTCCTTAAGAATGGTGGTCTAAGTCTTGATTTGAACAGCTGCTATGTTTTTCTGTGTCACTATCTCGATCCCAACCGTATGATTGCTCAAATTTTTTGGGTGACCTTTAATTCCTACTGTTCATCCAGTCTCCTGGGGAGCTCTCAGCCATGGGGGGGCATTGGTCCATCTGGCAGAGTTGGGGTCAGGATACAGCTTCCTTCTGAGCAGACATCAGTAAAATTACCCAGTGGGTTGCAGGAAAAATTAAGTACTCCTCTGTATCATCCTTCCCCCAAAACACACAAAATATACCTGGATGGCGTCAGTAAAGTTAAGTACCTGAGCGCAGGCAGAGTGTGAAAACACTGTTCCTTCTCCTGCGGTGACCAGGTGATGCTCTCTGAGAATGGAGCTCTCCTCCTCTGTCCCTCTTGGGCCTAAAGCTTAGAGATGAGTGGCCTTTTAGTGCTGCTTGCATTAAAGCCCTTGAAGCACTTCTGGGGGTATATGTGTGTGTGTATATATATATTTATCTATATCAGTGCCCATTCATGGGGGGGGTGCTCATGAAGTACAGACAGAAGAAGCAGCCTTACGAAGTACAAATAAACCATCTAAATATTTTAATAGAATCTAGATTGTAAAATATTGAGCTCCTTAAGAAGAGATGCCTCAGAATTTTCCTAGAAATGGCTTCCATAGGAGCGACACTGATTTCTTTTCATCATCCGTAAAGCTGTCCTGTGGCTATTGCTATTCTACTGATAGCACTTGGATACACTTCGATAGCACAGATGGGGACCCCCTTGTACAAGACGTAGTAAATTCCTGTCCTGGCAGAAGATTATCACTTTATAAAACATGTTCTGCCGGCGCTGAATTGTTTCAGTGGTTTCCTATCAGAGTTGACGTTTATGAATATCTTAACAGAAAAGCTGCCTAAATAGCTATGAATGAGTGAGTGATTATACAAGGAGCTGTCAGTGAGAGAAATGCATGTTCTGTCATTGGGAGCAAGAATTTAACCAAACTGTCAGACTCTTTTAATAACTGAGCCAACGTTGAAAATTAATATAATTTCTTTCTCTCCCTTTTTATTAGAGACCCATTTAGAATAGGGGGGAAACTGGGTACCTCCTGTGTCTGTTGGTCCTCAGCAGTGTGTTAATAGGATAATGTGAAGCACGCGAGTTAAGGCTGGGTGAACTGGACTGTTGAAATGAGCTTGTCCAGAGAATGGATTTAAATGGGACATGGGTGAAGTAAATGCACAAAAACAAAATATATCTGTTGTCACATAGGAAGACAAAAAACTAGACATAATTTATTTTTCACATGAGACAACACAATACTTTACTAAATAGCTAGAGTTTACTGATACCTAGAATTTAGCCATCTAGTATTCTACCTAAGTAATCCCTGGATAAAGCTTATTTAGGGTATGGTCAAGCACCACGCCCCTAACACATTTCTGTTTGCTTCTGTGAGTTGAATACCCTTTTATTGAGAGTCATTCATTCATTCTCCCTCTCCTTGATCGTGTTTGGGTTGTATTTTTTTTTTTGCGGACAATTGTCTCTCTGTTACAGAACAGCTCATATTCAGTTTCTTCTTTGTGGCTTGATTCAAGACAGAACTTTTACATATGCTTCATTTAAAAGTTTGATTTAACATATATTGCTTACATTATGTAAGTTGTATGTCAAACCACTGAAGGTGCCGTCTGCTTTTGTGCTGTGAATATCAATACATCTCTTACAGCTGTCGAACCTGACCCTTCTCATGATGCAGCTGTACTAATATGATAGTAGCTTAATTGATTTGATTCTGTTCAATATTTTTGTCAATTTTGCCTATATAAAAAAAAAAAAAAGAAAAGAAGAAAAGATTTGTCTGAAGTTTTTTTGTATACTTTCCTGATGAATCATTGATAAATGGAGAAAGATCAATGACTTGTAAATCATTCAAAATACAAGTACGTTCACATGAAAGATGTAATTCAAACTCTGTGGGAGGTGGGGTTTATTTCTAGTTTGGTGCTTTTTGTTTTGACAGATACAGAAATATAGGTATTGCGATTTTTAAATTGCCAAAGTTTAAACCTGTGATGTTTATGATTTCTTAATTAGGTTTCCTACTTTGAGATATATTTGGACAAAATAAGGGACCTACTCGATGGTGAGTTCTGCATTTCTTAGGGGACTAAGTATGTTTTGGCTGGGTATAGTGCCTTCAACCAACGCTTAAGGGGAAACAGTTACTTTCTTTGAGAGCGATTTAAGTGTAAGCTGTATGACTGGGTTTGTGAAAGAGAATTTTGCAGTTGAAGTCATCTGATCTCTGACTCTTGCGCACCTACCTCTGCAGTGCTACATAGCTTTATTACAAATCAATGAGTACAGAGAATTTTACAGACTTCAAGGCAGGTCTGAGCCACGTTGGCAATGTATATTCTTAAAGAAAAAAACCTGTAATTAAAAAATTTATATAGTATTCTGTTTGTGGGACTATGAAAGCGCTGGCAAGGGACAGTGAGGACAAGCAACAGCTTGTTAAATTTTATTAAATTTAGTATACATTCGGTTCAACTTATTCCTCGCTTTGCTTCTGTTAGGTAGAGTTGGTTTGGAGGGATCTATCTCTTTTACAATTTGTGCCTGTATATGCGTGCTGTATGTTAATGAAAGTGTGAAATGCGTGTGAATCAGTCTGAAGACAGAGAAATGTATGCTAATGGTAACACAAAACCAGGAACGTGTATCTGAGCTTTTCAGAATTCCAGTGAGTTCTTCTGTCTATTTTGAAATTCTTGCTGCCTTGGCAAAATCCGATTCGTTCTGTGTTTATTTTATTAATACAAGCAGTAAACGAAAGCTTTTGTGCCCTAAAGTTAACTTTAAAGAAACAGGTACAAGACTGACAGAACAAGAAACAAATTTTATATAGCAGAAATACTGGCAGTTCATAAGGAATGGGAAGTGACTACAATTCTCATTTACAAATTTAGTACATTCACAGTATTTGTCTCTCATGCCTATAGTTGACACATTATTACCTGTGGAATATTCCTAATGATCTACATCTTTTTTTGTAGTGTCAAAGACAAACCTCGCTGTACATGAAGATAAAAACAGAGTCCCATATGTTAAGGTATAAGGAAAATTTGATGCTCAGTTTTTCGTTCTTTCTCACATATGCATTTATTTACACATTTCCATTTGTATCACAGTGTGTTTGCTGAAATAATTCAACTCGTGTTTGGAGTCTTGAATGTTCAAGTAGTATTGGTTCCTGAAATATTAATGGGCTTGAACCATGTTTGCTTTATTTTCCTGACTTTAAACATTTACATTTTGGTAGTATGGTGTTAAATTTTATGTATTCATATTCTCATTCATGTCAGATATGAAAGAGAATATCTTGAAGAATTTTGTTCGCTAAGATTTTGTTGCATAGATGCTGTAATCTCGCAATATTTTACAACAGATGTGTTGGGTTAGGATTTTTTTTTATGACATCCTGGGCCCTCACTTAAATGGAATATACTTTTTATGAACATATGTGTCTTAATAAAATACATATAATATTATTCTGTTTAGTTTCATCCTGGGGAGGACAAAAAAATTTGATAAAATAATTCCTTCAGTAATATTGCATTAAGGCAGAGAATAAGGGCTATGCATCTTGTCTTGTAGTTTGAGAGAGAAAAACTAATTTGGATATGCAATTTAACCCGAATTAGTAACAGGAATATATGCCATATCATTCCATGTGTTCTACATGTAGAAACTCTTTTCTACTGCATGTTTGGATCTGACCGAGTCTTTAATCTTGTGAAAGAAAATTGTCCCTTAAGTTATCCTGTGGAGTCCTCCTGAAAGTCATATAAAGGCATGTTTTGGTCCATTGCCTCGCTAATGATCATGTTGGCTGCTGATGGCTCTTCTAATTATTTTGTTCATTAGTGCTAAATATTCTTCCTGATGGCATTTGGAGTACTAGGACACTTCCTAAACTTTTCTATGTTCGACTTGCGTATTTCTAGGGTTGTACAGAAAGATTTGTATCTAGTCCTGAAGAAGTTTTGGATGTCATTGATGAAGGGAAAGCTAATCGTCATGTAGCCGTTACAAGTAAGTGTTCTGGCTGTAAAGTGTGGGTGGTTGTAGCTTCCTGGTGATGTATTGATTCTTCGTGTGCGCAGAGGGCTTTGAGTTACTTAGATGAACGATGTAATGATGCACAAATTATAACGCTCTAAAATTAATAGAGCTGTATTTTTTTTACCGCTTCACTGCATACAGAAACATTTATTGATTTTCAGCTTTGACAACTCCTGAATTTAATATATGGCATTATTAAGTATTGCTATATAAAACATCAAAATATGTATTGTCACATATAGTATAGATATTTTAAAATTATGTAAAACTGAAATTATGTATGTACATTCTTCTTTGTGCTACAAGTCAAGAACTCAGCGCAATTCACTGGTCAAATGGCAGGCAAAGACTGCAGAGCAGTTAGCAGACTCTTGCGAGTTGTCCCAGTGAAGTGGTGACTTGGGTTGAGTTCCAATGATGGCAAAGCAAACAAATCTTCCTCAACTTAAAAAGAGAATATTCAGGCTGTGCCAAATGTGTTGACATTGTGTTGCGTGCAGGCTACTAGCGTTACAGTGATGGAAAGGGCAGGAATCTTTGGCCAGTTTCCCAATTTATACTGTAAGACGTCTTTGATCCAAGCAGTGAGCTTGGCAGAACCTCAGCTTGTAACTCAAATCTTCGTGGTGGGGTGGAGTTTTGGGTATGGGGTTTTTTGGTGGTGGTGTGGGGTTTTTTTAAATTTTATTTTATTTTTTATTCTGCACTAGATAACTTCTTTCTCTTCCATGTCTCTACCTTCTTGCTTTGGTAAATACTGTATTGCTTTAGCTTTCCCATGTCTTTCTCATCATACTAATGGAAACGTATTCTCTTTTTTCCTGCATAAAATTTCCTCCTGTTGTTTCTGCTATTCACTTTAACAAAAAATATCCAAATACACCTTTTGCTGCGATACTACCTGTTGCATTTGGTGCACACACAAAAGTTCTGACAAAAGTTGACAGAGATTGAATTTTACCTAGACTGAAATGGTGAGGAGCAGATTTGGAAGTGTTATTGAAAAAACTAGGTTTGGAGATGGAGGAGAAAAAGGGGGTTCAGAAAAATATAAATATTGCTGTGAGCGTGAATGGGGAAAGGTGGGAGTGGATTTTAAAGTAACACAGAAAAGAGAGAAACAGATGAGAAAGTGGTTGACTGATTCTTAATGTTTTCTTTTTTGCTACTTTATGAAACTTCAACCATGATATGGTACAATCAAACTTAGAGTAAGTAGGAGCTGAAACTCGAGCTGCCTGTGTTTCACCTGCTGCCTGGGTGAAGGAGGAGTTGTAATTACACAAGCAATAAAAATCACTCTGAAATTTTAATTTAAATAGTAAGTTTTTGATGAAAACTTTTGCTAAAATGTTGGGAGATCTCCTCAAACAACTGCACTGAGACCTGCCCAACTTCTTTTTAATGCAATTATTATTACTTCTCTTTAAATTCTCCTGCTCAGCTCACAATTATTGCTCTGTCCAGGATGCTAAACATACATCCTCATTGTAGTTCTGTCGGAATGGTGTATGTTAGATCACAGCAGTGTTTTGTGTGAGCTGTCTATACTCCTGAAGAAGCATAAAAGGACAGACCCTTTATTTCTTACCGTATCTGTGAAATGTTATTTTATTAGTCTTATGCTATGATTTTTTTTGTTATTTTTAACTATTTCTGGTCAAATTTTATTGCGTCAGGGGAATAAAAAGACTTTTAAAAAAGAAAGAAGGAGAACAAAAAAAAGGCCTGTCACTTATCATGAATTGGGTTCATTTGGTCCTGTTGGGAGAAAGTAGGAGCTCGTTCTGTAGTCCATGAGCTTTACTTGCAGCTCTTGGTGTAGACACTGCTGTCAGTACGCTGCTCTGGGCTCTCCAGGGAATCGCCTCATACTAGCATACTAGCCATAGGCTAGCTCTGATGAAATATAACTTCGTGTCAGGTTTTAAAGTCATTTAAACAAAACCTTTCAAATGCGATTGCAGATATGAATGAACACAGCTCTAGGAGCCACAGTATCTTCCTCATTAATATTAAACAAGAGAATGTGGAAACTGAGAAGAAACTCAGTGGAAAGCTTTACCTGGTAGACTTGGCTGGCAGCGAGAAGGTAATCTTCCCTTTTTTCTAAACTTCTGAACAACCCTAGTGGGGTCGCTAAACTGATCATGTGAACCTGTGTCAGTGCAAAACTAAGCTAGGTTATCTTAGCTTATTTTATCTTAGATTATCATTAGTATGGCAATTTTTTTTTTTTTTTAGTGCGGGATGGAGTAAAGGAGCAGATGAGAACTGTTGGTATGAAATACAAAACCCCAAATCTGCAATATATCTTCATTTATAATGAAGTGGATTGAACCAGCGTACTTCTATATAGTGTCACATTTAGTTATGGGTATTTGAAGGAAGTAATGTAATTTAATGCAATTTGTCAAATTAGACAGCTATTTTAATTTGCTTATATTCAGACATGGCCTATTTCTAGGTTTGCTGTAATTATTTCACGTATTAGATCAAAGAAATAACAGCAGCTAATGCAGTTTTACAGCTGAAGTCCACCTGAAGCTCCCTGAATGAGTATCTTGATTGTGGTGACTCTTTCTGCCTTGCGAGATAGAAAAATACTAACCAGAAAAGAACTTGTGTCTGTTTACCAATGGTGTAATGGTCTAGAACAACACTGCAGTGGGAAAATGTCATTGTTTCCCAATTCTCATTCTGTCATCTTCTGGAGTGTTCAAAATTGTCTAACTGTAAATTAAATAGATTATAAAATTCATTTTGCAATGCTATGGAATTCTTCATTCAAGCTGGATCCTTGGTAACTACTGTGCGTGTCAAAATAATTACTCATGATGAAGCAATGTCTCTCATTGTGGTCAGAGATTTCTATTTCTTTCTGAAAATGAGAAGTAAAATAAAAGATTTAGCTTGATAGGCTGGGAAGGTTTCAGAATGCTCATGGGGACACACTAGTTGATAACTCACTAGTACAATGCAGAAGCCATTCACCAGAGTAATTAATCATGTTAATTTCTATTATTGCCTATAACACTAGTTGTTAAATTAAAAACTTCTAGTGATGTTTAGAAAATGAGGGCCTAATCAGGCTCTACTCTCCTCTGAAAACTACACTTTTGTTTGTTTGGACATACAGAAAACTTGAAATAAGGGTTTTCTTGGTAGATTGACTTAAAAGATGCAATTATGTTCATGTGGCATTTCTAGAGGAAAGTACAGCTACTGTAGTTTTAATGTAGAGAAAAATATGTGGCTTTATCCTACTTTTCCGTGCCCTTTCCCACCCACCCCATCCTCCAAAAAAAGAGAGAGAGAAAAGACTGTAAAACCATGTTGCTGTCTAAAGGAGTGCTGGTCCCAGGCCACCAAGCTTCTCGCCTGGACCACCTTGGGATCCAGTTTGTGGACCAGTAAACCTTGCATTCAGGATGAGTAAGATCGCGCTTCTTCTGTCCTGACATTCTTGGTCCATGCAAGCAAAATACAAAGGCAAAATACTTGTTTGGTGGCATATGCTGTGCCACTGAGTGTGCCCTAAGAATATAGCTGTGGTGTTCCCTGTCTGTATGGACACTCTGGTCTTAGAAGTGGTCCCCAAGTGTCCTCAGGAGACACGGGCTTACCAGCTTTTCCCTGAACAAAGTAAGGGTCAACTTGCTGTTACGCTGGAGGAAAGGTGGAAGTATTACAAGCTTCCACTAACAAAAAAAGTGCATAGAAAAATTCTCCTCCTTTATGCTGAGGATAAGCTTGCTTTGTTTTTCTTCCAAGAGCATCTTTAAAGGTTGCACTATCTGCGTTGTGGCTGTATTTGTAGAGGTGCTCACTGGTAGCTGAGCCTGACTGTTGCCTGCTCTCTTTGGTAGGTCAGCAAAACTGGAGCGGAGGGCGCTGTTCTTGACGAAGCTAAAAATATCAATAAGTCTTTGTCTGCTTTAGGCAATGTGATATCTGCCTTGGCAGAAGGAACTGTAAGTAATCCTGTTTTGTGTTGTTGAAGAATGGCTTTTTATCTATCTGTTTCTTTGCCATGCACATAAAAAAAATCAGCTAACATTTCAATTCAGAAACACGAAAAGATTAGCTTTCCAACCACAAACCTGTGACACTTTTGCTCTTCTACTAAAGATAAGAAACGAATTCTCAGTGATTCCACTTGAGTGATTATCCAATCTTAGCACAATCAAAACAATTACTCTTCATGATTGCATGCTTCAAATCCATTAAACCTGTCATTATCGACTCGTGTTCTCTCTCATTATGATATCATTACTTAAAAAAATTGTTCTTGTCTCTTATTTATATTTTGATTAGAAAACCCATGTTCCATACCGAGACAGCAAAATGACCCGAATACTTCAGGATTCCCTTGGTGGGAACTGCAGAACCACCATCGTGATATGCTGTTCTCCTTCTGTGTTCAACGAAGCAGAAACAAAGTCGACCCTGATGTTTGGACAGCGGTGAGTCCTACTTGGCATTAGGCTGGATGACTCTTACTCGGGCTCTTCCACGTGTTCCAAGCCAGCTGTGCCAAGGGGAACGAGACGAGTAGGCATTTTAAAATATGGAGGTTATGGTTTTCTGGAGTTGTTCAAAAATAGTACTGGAGAACTTGAAAAAACTGCCTCTTCATTCCCTGTGGTACCATAAAAATAAATGTTAATGTTGGCCAGCAGCTGCACTACTTAGAAGCTCTGGTAATTTTTCCTGTAGAGAGTACAAAGCATTATCGTAGTTCTTTGAACTTTTATGGGGAAGATAATGGTATTGGACAGTTTTCTGTTGGCTAACAGTGGAACGTGTTTGGGTTTCCTTTATTTGATGCTGCTCTTGATGCTTTTAAGATGTGTCTTCTTCTTGAATGGCATCTCAGGGATTATCGTTAGGTTGTAAAAAATATTTTTTAACCGTTAAGAAAAATGAAGAATATGGACTCAGTGTAATATTGACAACTTCAATAGATTATCGTGATAGCTTGTGGACATTTTTATGTTTGAAGGATCTTAACAGTTTAGGAACAAGTCTTCAGAAACAAGCAAGGGTAAAATAAGCATGGAAGTATTCAGAAAGAAAATTTCTCTTCCATATGTGTTCGTTGGCAATAGTCATATGAAATACATTTGGAAAGTTTGCAAAAATAGGTCAGGCTCATTACGTAATTACTGCTTTTGTTGTAATTGAGAACTCTGATACTTTATAAAATTACTCATTTTGTGTAATAGCAGAAAGAAAAAATACTATCAAGTTATGATTGTTTGAAATAGAATTGATTTAACAGTTTGTACAATACAATAAATTTGTCTTTGCCTGAAAATGGGTTGTTTTCCACCATGCATAATTTTTGCATTGAAGCCCACACTGTTAAGGAGCATTTTATATTGGAAAGTAAAATCATGTATAAGAGATGAATATGACAATATCTATTAATTCATTGTTCCACTTTTATCCTTTAATGTGAGCTTTTCTTAGATTTTCGTGGGGGAAGATGATCCCTTTAGTGTATTCATATAAGAGTACATAAAAGTGCAGGACAAACAGCTGCAGTTGGGCGCAGTCCCTCTTAGCGGCGAGTTGTGGATTAGTGCAGGTTCCCTGCAACACGCTCTCCATCTGGCGTTGCCAGAACCAGTCCGAACTTGGCCTTGTCATCTGCTGCTGGGATTTGTGGAAGGTGGGGAGGGACCCCCACGCTGCAAGCCAGTTAGCTGCAAAAAGCACCACTTCCTCCAATCTCTTCCTATAAACTACTCGCTTAATAACAGCATGCAGGAAAAACTCCCCGGAGTTGGAACATCACAGGTCGCTGCAGAAAGTTTTAATGGAAAAGTGATTGTTAACATATAATCGAGTTAAGGGTTGCTATGCAGTTTTAATTCACCGTTGTATGATGAACGTAAGTCTAAGTTATTGAAGATGTAAGCTTCTACTGAAATCCCATATATTATAATGTGCATCACAGATATTTTGAGTAAATGCAAATATTAAGATACAGTAGTTAAATAAAGATAATTAACCGTTCTGAAGTATAATGAGCTGCACATATTTTGTTGATGGTTAAATTTTAAATGTTTTGATGGTTCACAGTTTAAACCTCCCCACGTACGATTTTCTGACTGCAGGTGATTTCAGACGAGTGTGAATCTTACACCTCTCTAGAACAGAAATGCCATCCCGAAGTTCCTGATAATCCGTTCTGGATAAGGCTCCAGGGCAGTAACGCAGCGCAGGGGCATTCAGTTTTCAATAGATGGGTAGGTGCTGTGTTAGGTTCCCGCTGGCTTGCTGCTGTGCAGAACTCCCTGTCTGCAGGTATGGTTTGAAGTAAACAGAAACGTAAGCAGTAAAATGTAGTAGTTCAGATCAAGGGGATTAAAAGGTAGCCTAGCTTTTTTTAAATTATTGTTTTAAATCTAGATTAAAGGGGGTTTGCTTTTGCTCTGTAACGTGTAGCAGCGCTCCAGGCTCTCTGGGAAGTTGTATGCTTGGCTATTTGAGGAATTCTGTGTAGAGGAAGTCCAGTTTCCATGTTATTTCAGTTTACATTTCTCTTGGTTTTGTTTCTCTTTACAGTAATGGGTAAAACTTGCCTTTCCGTTTGGAGCAAAATATTTTTTAAAACAACTCCACGCATCCTGGCTAGCAGAGCTTGGAGTGATGTGACGTGACTAACACTTTTCTAGAAGAGGAACATTGTAAAGATGTTCCTTACTGAGGACTGGGATGTCAGCTGAAAGAACCGGGGAAATAGCTAAATACTTCCTGAGAGTGCTTGGTTGGGGTTTATTGGGGGGTTTTTGTTTGTTTGCTTACAAGCTATAGAATTGGGCTGAAATGGGAGTTCCTTGTGGAGAACATGCACTTGTAAGAAAGGAAATACAAGTAGGAGGACTGGTGATGTACTGGGCCTGCAGAGCAGCACGCAGACTTTACACACATAGTGTTATGTGTCAGCATTTTGGATAGGAATATTGCTGTCTACGGGAAACGGTTTCTTTTACAGGCTCTTCGGTTGCGGTGTTTCATTTTTCTGATCTGACAGTATTAAGGGCCTGAATAACATTAAAGGCAAGGTATATGAGTCATGGGTGATTACTGGTTCCTCCATCTTTCTGAGCAAGGAAGAATTATATCACCATTAAAATAAGTGTTAGGAGTAAAATTCATCTTCACAGGCCACTTAAACTAATCAACACATGCATGTGCTCCTCTGTTAGTGGGGAGTCGGTCTCTTCTTTTTCTGCTCCATCTTTTCTTGTGTTTTTATATTGTTTTTAATTTTAGTTGCTAGTAAGTACTCCATCCATCATTGGGGTAATGCAGTCGATAAACTTAACGGTGTGGCATTTTTTTCCCCTAGTGCAGTTAAATGAGTGGAAACTTGAGCCATGCTTTTGGCAGAGACAATATGTAGAAGCTAACTATTAGGTGTCTGCATATTTTAAAAGTACAGTGTTATTTAAAAATGTTTCTAAGGTAATAAAACTCTTGCTTGCCACATAGTGCAAATCACTGGAGCGCAGTTTGGAGTATAAGGCACAGATAGGGGAGTGTTTTCTTGCTGACAAAACAAAGTTTTGGGATTTTTAGTGATTGGCCACATTGAAAGGATGCTTTAGAATCAGTAAGTGGAGCTGTGAAGAAAATAATTAAGATCATGTGCCCTCCCCAAAGTAGAGTTAGCCCGTGTATTTCTAGCCCATTTCTAGGCGTAGTTTCTTGCATTGATATTTCATACATGGTTTCATACTACGCTTTACATACCAGTAGGAGGTTTGTCTGTTATTCCTTTATTTAGCTTCTGTTTTATCCAGTAACACTGGAGTCATTTGGAGGGACTCAGTGTCTGAGCAGTGAAGGGCAAAGATCCGAAGCTTTCTTAATTCATACTGATTTGTTTGGTTTTTCTTTTTAAATGTGGATTTGCTGGAGTAGGTGCTGTGCAATTTTTCTGCTTGCTTTGCATTTTCTGGTGCAATTGTTTAGGTTCAGTTGGAGCTAAGCACTTTGACAATAGTAAAGTGGTGGTGGTTGTTGTTAGAAGGGTTTAAATTTTGTGATTTTTGCCAGAGAGGCAGTAACTCGTGAACCCGCCTGCAGTGGCACCAGAATGAGTTCAGGCTCCCTTCCCCCTGAGAGCCTTCCCCAGCCCAGCAGTGACCCAGTTACCTGGTGGTGACCAGCGGTTCCCCTCCTTCCCCTCCTTCCACCCCCAAAAATGTGTTTCAAAGTGCTATTTGGCTTTCAAGAAGGATAAGTTTCCATAAGTTTTAAACTGACAGAGGGGAGATTGAGATGAGATGTGAGGCAGAAATTGTTTGCTGTGAGGGCGGTGAGCCCCTGGCCCAGGGTGCCCAGAGAAGCTGTGGCTGCCCCATCCCTGGAGGGGTTCAAGGCCAGGTTGGACGGGGCTTGGAGCAACCTGGGCTGGTGGGAGGTGTCCCTGCCCAGGGCAGGAGGGTTGGACTGGATGACGTTTAAGGTCCCTTCCAACCCAAACCATTCTGTGATTCTATATCTCTGCTTCACTGTGATATCCTTCATGCTGTGATGCTTGGCGTATGGCTGAGTTTTGTTGGTGGAGTTTAAGGGATGGTTGTTAAGAGATGGGGCGAGCCCGTGGTCAGACACTGGTGTGGGGTACTCTACAGTGGGTCCAGGAGAAGCTGCGAGGTGACAGCTTACCTAGCAGAGCAATAACGACAGGACTTGGTTTTGTCCTTAATTCAAGAACAGTTTCCAGAGCTTCTCTTTTTGGAGAAGAGGCAGATCCATGTCTAACTGGTCACTGGCTGCTGGATTTTGATACAGAAAAGTTTCCATTGAGGCTTCAAGGTAGCAATGGTACTGAAGGTTTGAGAGAAATGGAATTGTACCATTGCACTTTAGAAAATAAATTGCAAATGTTTAGTAGTTTCTCATTGTGTTATGGAAAAAATTCTGAATCCCTACTGTTGTATGGAGATAAAAGTTGCAGAGCAACTGACAGCTGGTTTTGTTGCGCAGAGCTAAGACGATTAAGAACACGGTCTCTGTGAATCTGGAGCTGACTGCGGAGGAGTGGAAGAAAAAGTACGAGAAGGAGAAAGACAAAAACAAGAGTCTAAAGAATGTTATCCAGCATCTAGAGCTGGAACTGAACAGGTGGAGAAATGGTACGTACCAGAAAATGGGCATGGGTACGTGTGTCTATATTTTTAAATTATGTATGTTTAAATCTTGCCTTAAATCACAAGAGTCACACTGTTTCTAAGCTCACCATTCAGAGTGGCAGCTCACGCTTCATAATAATAACTGAAAGGTGAAGAAGCAAAAACGAGGGAAACCAGCAGCAGCCATTTATAGAAGGTACCATTTTAAATGCCAAAACTAGTGTGATATCAGATGTTGCGAGTACAGGAAGGCATCAGTAATTTTTAATAATGCTAGTCACATTACTAAAGAAAAAGTAAAATGTCCTTATGTTTAGGTTCTTTTTTTTTTTTTTAAAGAACTCTGCTCCTCAGGCATGAGAATCAGTTTCATTGTTCTTTAAGTAACTAAATCTTGGGTTTGTGGTTTGTTTTTTTTTTATAATTGAGTTTAACATTAGAATAATTAGTCCTTTAGTACAATGATTAGGAGTGTCATCGGATTAGAAGAATCACCACTTGTCTCCTTCTGTGGCTTCTAAGTAAAATTTATGTTGAGCCAATTTGCTGTTTAGAAACATAGGGAATTGCTGTTCAGGGTACACTGTAAGGTCAAGCGTAGGATGGTAGAGGAGGAAGAATATTTTTATGCATCCATACAAATTAAAGAATTTTTATTTAATCTGGAACGTGGACAAATAATTTTAGCAAACCATCCTTGCTTTTCATTTTTATTCCATGTATTAAAAAAAAGCCCAAACAAAAACCCTCCAAACCTATAAGAAGCAACAAACAAACAACTCTTGAACCCCAAAAAACCCAACCCTGCACCCCCTTGCACCCTGAAATCCCAACAAACCCCCAACAGTAAAATGCTGCTTCTTTGAAGTCATTTTTATTTTCTAAATTGCTTGTCATCCAGGTCCTAAGTGTTGATGTGTCTCGCAGTTCAATAATACGTAACTCTTGCAAACGTGAAGTATCTAAACCGAGAACAGATCTGTGATTTAATGATTAATCACAATTTGTTTTGCACAGTCAAGTCTGGTTTTGAACATCCTGGGTGAAATCACTACTTAAAAGATAATACCTGATCTTTATGGGTGCGAAAAATTGTTTCCTCTTTCAGCTCCCTGTGCTGTTTACTTGCCTTTCAGATGAGATCGTTACCTAATGATTGCGCTCCCTGTCTTTCTCTGGAGACTTCAGCACAGGGAATATTTCCCTTATCAGCATAGCGCAATTGCTATGGAGACGGTCGCTCTGCTGGTGGCGTTGAGGAGTGCTGGGGATTTATAACCTGCCCATGTTCTGCGTGTTTCATTTGGTGTTTGCTAAATGTGACGACTTTAATTTCCTTCCCATTCTAGAAACATTTTTTTTAGAAAACCCTGTATAGATCCTTTCTATAAGCCATGTAAACAAGCCTTATAACATGCTGTCTCTATTGTTTTGTCTAAATATACACACCTCCTCATCCCCTCCATCTCATTGGCGTTACCCAGCAATTCATTCAATGCATTCAAAATACTATTGATTTCTTGTCTGACCTTCTGCAATAGCATCCTTTGGAAGGATATTCTGTCAAAAGAGGCTCTTTACAAATGAATGCGTCACAGAAATTGCATCTTGAATATGAAATGCCAGATAGATGCATAAATATTCCATTGGTATAGCTTATTCTGTAAACTTAGAAAATAATATACAAAATAAAATTATAGCAGAAAATGGGTGTGCCCAGTTCTCACTGGAGCAGGATTTCAGCAGCCTTGTATCCAAGTGCACAATTTGGTCTGTGTTTTACAGGTAGGTTGTTTTAATCCAGTGAATGAAAAGCTAACGATTCATTTTGTGAGGCTCCTGATGGATTCTCTGCAGCCTGAGGAGCGTTGCCGTGGGTGCGAGGTCCGACGGTCTGACCGAGCCCACCTTTCCTAGTCTGCTCCGGTGAAATGCAACAATGAAAAATCAATTTACATTTTTCTCATTAGTAATATAAAATATCATCAAGCCACTAGCAACAGGGAGAAGTATTTTGAGTAAAGTACTTTTATAGATGTTATGGTGCTTGATTTCAGATTACTCTTTTTCATGCTTTAAGCTTGAAAAAATTATCGTCTCCGTTAGTTGGTCATGCTCTTTCATGCCCTGTTTTGTTTTGCTTTGGGGCCTGAATTAGCCTGCCTTTTTTCTTTTTCATATATTTCTCTTGTTTACTTGTTTCCCCACCAGTAAGACAAATACTGCCTATGCTGTTTTGGCAAGAGGAATGGCTAGTAAAGCTTTATGGCATTAAAATATTGCAGCTTTTCATAGAGAAGGAAAAACCCTGTTCATGCAGAAGGGTTGGAGGTAACCTTCCCGCACCTCGAGCCAGGCGTGCAGCGTTCAGTGACTCGCAGAGTCTCTCACCAGACTCTAATGAGCGTAGATTCAATTTCTGGCATGAGCGCTTTGCCTGTCCCTCTTCACTGAACTGCAGCAGCCTTGTAATTGCAATGCACCGACGTTACCGAAGAAAATATTCCTCGGAGAAAATGATTTTGAAAGAAAATGTGTAGGGAGAACATCCTGTCTGCTATGCATAGGCAACATCTGAAAATTGGTGTATGCGCTTTAATTTTAGATGTGACAAGGCAGAAGGTGAACATCGTTTTAAATGCAGCTGTCTTGCCTGTTGTCCTGATGTTCTAGCAGTTCATTATGGGGAAGGCAGAGTTGATAAGGCAGTTGGCAATCTGGAGAGGAAGAGACATTTAATTGCCAGTAGGCTTTAGGCTGAAAGTCGGATTTTTTTCCTCCTTATTTACACTTCTGTTAATCCATGGAGCTAATCCCATCTATAGAGGTCTTGAGTGAAAGAGGAGCAGGGAGCTCAATGCTTTTAATGGCAGCCATTCAAACTGTTGCTGCATTTTGCATATTTGTGTTTCTAACCATGGAGGTCATCTTCCTAATGAGGATGGCCATCTTTCCACACCTCCTTTGGCCCGCCATTTGTCTGCATGGCAGTTGCCTGCCTTGCACAGCTGGATACAGGCCTTCTTTGCTTTGCTGAGTCCCTCTCAGCAGCTGTGAAGGACCATCCTAGAGTCTCCATGGGTTTGGGCAACCCTCTCTCTTGGATTGTAATGACCGTAGATTGCGTGCCTGCAGGAGAAGCTGTGCCTGAAGATGAACAGATCAGTGCAAAGGACCAGAAGAACCTGGAGCCTTGTGATAACACCCCGATTATTGACAACATCACGCCGGTTGTTGCCAGCATCTCGACAGAGGAGAAGCAGAAATATGATGAGGAGATTGCCAGTCTCTACAGACAGCTGGATGATAAGGTGGGAACCTTTGGGTTGACTCCATTCGCTGGAAAACTGCAAAATGGAAAACTAAGCCAAAATGGGTGGGTGTCTCTCTGTATTTCTGGAGCACCATGAACTGGAAAATGTCCCAAAGCTCAAAACATGGTCACTGCATAAAACCAGATCATGTCCTTTCCTGTCAGTTCTTGGCCTCTGTTCCCTCTGCAGATAGTGTTTGGGAGTGTTCTCCATGAATTGGAGCCAAGCTTGCCTTTAATTTTAAGGGCTCAGTACAGGCTTTTCAGCACTCCTTTTCTTCAGTGATTTTTGTAAAATCCGTCAGCAAAATGTAATGTCGTCTTGGAGTCACAGGAGAAAGAAAAAAAGGGAGACTATATCTTAATATTTTTTATATATTTATTGTGTATTAAAATTTTAAGGAAAATACATAACCATCCCCTGGGGCTCCTTTGTTCATGTTGTTCTAGCTGTGAGCGCTGCCTGGAGTGCAGGTGGCTTATTTATTTATTTGCACAGCTTGAAATACATCATTGGCACTTAAAGCTATCAGCCATACATTTACTGAGCGCTTGCCGTTAATAGCTTTGGCTTGCGTGAAGATAAGTAGTGGGGAAAAAAAGGCATACTGAACCCATTGACCATTAAGGATGAGAACAGCTTAAACTTTATCTAGCAAAAGTTGTTGTGTGTTGATGGCATTCAAAATAACAGTTAAGGTCTTTAAGAAATTACAGCTTTTCTGTGATGGAGCATAGAGCCCCGGTAGCAGTCTCTAGCTTTTACGTATTGATTAGAAAAAGAAAAAAAGTCAGTCATTCTTTCACTTTCCCTCATCAGTTGTAGCAAAGCCCATTGAATTATTCTGGAGGGAACTGGCAGCAGGATTGCGTTTCACCCTAGAAAACATGGGAAGCATAATTTGGTGCATTACTGCAGTACTATCGGAAATGAGAAGGTATTTGATCCCCAAAACAAAACCAAAATGTTGCCATGTAAAACTTGTTACAGTGTAGACCATTCTTACATTATATCTGGGAAAGGATTCGATGTATTCTACTTGGTATCTGTATTTTTTATTGGAAATCAATCTATTAGCGTGCTTGTCAGTGCAATACAAAATATCAGTTGACTCTGATTGGGTAAAAAGCAACCTTTTATCTTTGCTAAGTTCCTTTAGAGAAGGATGTCCATCACAAGAAGAGATGCACTTGGTCAGGTCCTGTGCTCAGTGCGCCTGTGGCGGTCTGGGGGAAGGACCTGAACAGTGGAATCCATCGTCATTTCTTCTCTGTATTTAAGATCAGCTCCTGCCCATGAGGATGCCGTCTCAACAAGGAAGTTGAATCATAGAATCATAGAATTGCTGAGGTTGGAAGGGACCTTTAAGATCATCGAGTCCAACCTTTAACCTACCCTGACAAAAGCCACTTCTAAACCATGTCCCTAAGTGCCACATCTACCCTTTTTTTAAACACCTCCAGGAATGGTGAATCCACCACCTCCCTGGGCAGCCTATTCCAATGTTTAGTAACCCTTTCAGTGAAAAAATGTTTCCTAATATCCAATCTAAATCTCCCCTGACGTAACTTGAACCTGTTTCCTCTCGTCCTATCACTTGTCACCAGGGAGAAGAGGTCAGAAATGCCAGTAAAAGTGGATGCCTGGCTGTGCATTACCTGGCATTATTTTCTGCAAGGGCTGTGACGGAGTAGGAAAATACAAATTCTGCAGTTGAGGGTCCAAGTTCTGTGTTGTGGTTCGAGCTTCCTCTGTCATTAAAGCAGTTCAGAGCTAGCTGTAAATTGTAGTTGGTTAATAAATTTATTTATTATTTATAATAATTATATTATTATTATAAATTATAAATTTACGATCTCTCTTCAGCTGAAATTTAGGGACAGAGTAAGAAAGAGAAGGGGTGTGTATGTATTTTTATATCTATAAAACATCACGTATGTTGGCAAAGTCTACTGCAAGTGATAAGGTGCAACTCTGACTGTATCAGTATCTTGTTTACCATCAGGGACGCCTCTGCTTAGGTATATACCAGCGACAGCTGCATGCATACATTGCTTTTACTATGTAGCTCCGTGTATGTGCATTTTTCTCTCCTCTCATACCACTCAAACCTGCACAAGGTTTGCTTCGGCATTATTCTTGCTTCTTTATTAGAAAGGGGAAATAAAAGTGACCAAACAAGAACTGTGAAAAGAAACTAAAAATGTCCAACTCTATTTCATTGCAGGATGATGAAATCAACCAGCAGAGCCAGTTGGCTGAAAAACTAAAGCAACAAATGCTGGATCAAGAGGAGGTAAAAAAACAAAAGACAACAAACAGAAACCCCTTATGCATTTTGCTTGTGAGCCCCTTGTTTAGCAATTCTGTCACAGTTGTTGACTAAATATGTTCATATTAACTGGATAAAATTCAATCAGTAAGAGAAACCTGTGTGACAGCTAGGTTTAAACTTCAAATTTCTTAATATCCTCAGAAGAGCATTAAGCCTTGATAACTCCGTATAATAGCAAACCGTCCTGCTGGGAAGCGATGCTGGAAGTACCAAGATAGGAGCATGGCCAGTATTTTTTTACTTCAAAAGTGTTTTGCAATATGTCTGTATCCTTTCAGGTGTCCAGACACTATGGACCGTAGGTGGTTAACAGATTTCCGGATTGACAGTATAAAGATTAGTTCTGGTAATGTTCATTATAGTCCTGATGTTCATTATTTTGGCAATTAGATAGTCCTGTGAGAAATCTGTGAGTCTGAAAAATTGATTATCGCTGCTTCCACAGATTTGCTTTAAAATCTTGGATTGCTCACTTTAAACATTTTATTCCATTCTTTTTGTCTGTAAAATGAATGTGGCTTTTAAGATGGGGACTATGACCACTAAACTTAGAGTCAAGTCATTTCCTTTTCTGTCATTTGTTTACGAGAGGTTTTGAAGATGTAAAATCTGGCAATAACACTAAATTACCAAGTTGCCCAAATGTTGCTGTGATATTTCTTGGAAGATGGCTTTATGCTGGTTTTCAGACTGTGGGAAACGGGTATTACCGTGGTGTGGAGGTTCACTCGTCATTACTGTTCCAAAATGTTGGTGTCTCTTTGCCGTGATTCCCTTGGATTCTCCCAGCTGCCCGAGCCCCTTCAGTTGGAGTACAGCATTATTCTGGCTGCTTTTTTGGGGTGTGAAACCTCTCTTGTAATTGAAAAATGATTCTGTCCATGCCTTAACCAGGTCCTCAGAAAGGGTCGCCAAGGTTTGGCTCCTAGCAGGGAGAGAACAACCTATGAAAATGTCTGTTACTCGTCATTTGTGACTTACCTGCCACCTTGGGGGACTTTATCCTCACTGCAGGAATTACCAGCTTTATTTTACTCCATGATTAAGCTCTTCATTCCCTTGCTGCAACTTTCTTTTGATGACTCTGTATTACGTGCTGCCCATGTCCATGGCTATACAAACATGAGAGAATTTTATGCATTCTAGGCAACATTATTTTTGGATGTGTGTTACTTACACCATCTCACTTCTCCCATCTTTTTTACATCAGTGTTCTCATCTAAAGCTTATTTTCCCTCACGGTTTTTCTTATGTCTTATTTTTTGAGCAATGTTCCTTTCTTTGTATTACAGATTTGGGAGCATGCTGTACCCTGGCTTATTCCCCACCCGCTGTGTTCCAAACTCAATATTACATCTGGAAGATGAATCAGTTTTTCAGTGGTCTCTAATCCTTGCCTTAGAGATCACTTTTTCCCCTTTTTCGCACATGCTCTAGCCTAGCTTTGCTGACTTACTGAAGTCTCTGCAGCTGATGTTGCACCACTAGTTCAGAAGGTTTTTAGCTGTTCATCCGATAAGCTTGTCCACCTCTTTGGAAGCTAATGCAATATTTTTGTTTTCTTCTTTAAGGGATTTGAATTAATTTTTTCAAGGTTTTGTCTTGCCCACGTAAGCTTCAGTGTGGGAGCGATCTACCTGTCCTGTCTTGGAGCCTGTAATTAGCTCCGTGATAGATGTGCTGCAGAGCAGCTGCCTCACTCTGCTTCCCCCCAATTAACCAGAGCACTTTTTTTCTGCTTGATTAAGCTAGCAGGTTAATTATAAATCTAAGGCCTGCTGCAGATGGCACTGTGCTGATACTGGTATCTTTTGGTACCTTTTCACCACTGGCTGTTTCTTAGGGGGTGTGTTTTGGGGGGGATTCTGAATCTTCGGCCCTTGCATCTCGCGTGCTGTGAGCAGATCCCTGAAACGCTGCAGCCATTGTCTCCTTCCCTTTGTTTATAACTGATCGGTATAATGCGTTATTAATAGCTTTTTAACATCTTGGTATATTTTTCCACATTATACCAGCAAGAATCTTCTGTGGAGCTGTGTTTATGCTCTAGGTGATATATAACACTTCCCTTTACTTGAAGTCACAGTAATATTCACACAGAAAAATTTCTTAAGTAAATGTAAATAATAGTTCCATCTGTGTTTAGTAGAAAGATTATTTTAAGCTATTTTGTTGTTTAAATATTTACATGCCATCTGGCTTTGGCAATTCAGTGGGTTTTTCTGTAACGTGAGTGCACTTCTGAGGCTGCAGCATTACCAGTGAGATAAATTTCCCTTACATCTGAATCCTCTCTTCACCACTTTGGGCACGTGCCAGTGTCTGAAGCTGCCTGGTTGGTTTCCTATTTTCCATTAGCACTCTGAGCCAAAAAAAGCAATGTTCTTCTCTGACATTCTCCTTTTAGGTGGTCCGTTTGAGAGAGACGTTTCTGTTTAGCTTGGGGACTTGCGCTCAACTTCTTCATGGCCCGGGGGCCAGTGGACAGTGGTGGGACAGGTCAGGAGAAGTCCACCCAGCACACTTCGGGAGTGCAGGTGTTGTTCTGCTGTTCAAGAGAGCTGCAGTACAGTAATATTACACTAATCCATACATAGGAAGGCTTGGAAATAAGTGCATTCTGTGAATGAATGTCCAAACTTTGCTGTTAGCATGAGCATGAATGCCTTCCCGCATCTCATGCGCTAGTTTTATACGTTATTGTTCTATATTTTATATCTTTATGCAATGCTAAGTCCTGATTTTGTTATTATTCTCGAAAGTACAATATTAGTAATAAATGTTAGGTGGCACCTTTTCATTTATTTTCACATCATTCTGCAGCATATGGCTGCTGTTGAGACTGGTTTTGTGCTAAGAATCCAATAGCTGAATTTTTGAGACTTTAACATCTGCATGAAGGTGGAGTGGTGCAAGGGCAAGGGAGAAGACCATGCAGCTGACCTCTTGCGATCAGCACTCTCACTGAAACTTCAGCGTCTCTCTTAGTAGCAGGCGAAGGGTAACTTTAATAAGTTTTACAAATTGGAAATATTCACTAGTATGTGTGAAGTCTGTATTTTCTTCTTGAGTTAATATTTTGCCTCAGCAAATGTGAGCAGCTAATCTGTCTTCAGCATCATGCTTCAGATGATACGTAAGGGTAATCATCACAGGTTTGCTTATCAAAGTGTTTCTCTAATGCCACAAGATCTTTGAGACTGCCTCAGACAGCCCTTTTACTTGGTTCGGTTCAAAGCTGTGAGTCTGTGTTTAGACATTTTACTTTGTGGTATTTTTTGGTCCTTGCTGCAGCATTGGATTGAGGGCAGAAAATTTCTTTGGAGCTATGATACTGTTTAAAATAAGTTTCTCTGCCTCAGTCTTGTGTCATAACAGGATTTGATTAAGACTTTTCTTTTCATTGAAGTTCAGAGCCTTTTTTGCTCCCTTCAAATACATTTTGCTGAAACTGATGGTGTTTTGGGTAGAATAGCAGAATTTCTTCTCTCCTGCTGTCTTTTTCTTGCACTTGCGCTTTCTTTCTCTCTTTGTCTGTTTTTTCCCTTTTCAATGTTGTCTTTTGAATGAGTTCTTGGGTGACTTAACGTTTCTGTGATATCTGCTTTCCAGCTTTTGGCCTCCACTAGGAGAGATTATGAGAAGATTCAGGAGGAACTGACCCGTCTCCAGATTGAGAACGAAGCAGCGAAAGATGAAGTGAAAGAGGTCCTTCAAGCCCTGGAAGAATTAGCTGTCAATTATGACCAGAAATCCCAAGAAGTGGAGGACAAAACAAGGGCCAACGAGCAGCTGGCTGACGAGCTGGCACAGAAAAGTGTAAGAGCACACTTCTGTGTTCTGGGTCCCTAATTCTGCATCTCCCCTAAAGATTTCCATAGGGGTTCCCAGATAACTGCCAGCCTCTGCCATTTCAAGAATCTTTCAGATCCTGCTGCCAAGTATGTTCTATTTAGTTTAAAAAACGGAGTAGCAGGGAAGCTGTTAAAAGATCCATATTTGCCGACGCTACCCTCCCTCTTCTATCTTAATTAAATGATAAAATGAAGATAACTCCGAAACTGCTCTGTGGAAGCTGGTGGCAGGTTGTGGCTCTCCTGCGACCTCTGTGTTTTGCACAGCAGAGCAGCAACTGAACTGAATGTGAGAAGTGGCCATTCTGTGGTTTGGTTATTTAAAAACTGTATTATGCCAAAAAAAAATGTGAAAATCTGCTTCATGCAAATTGCAGCTTTTATGTTTTTCTGGACTCTGTGCTGTGAAGCAGGAATTTTGTACAGAGTCAGGAGATCTCAAGGAAGGAATCCAGAAAAAATTAATCTTTTTCAGCTGATGGGTACTGATCTTAAGGAAACAATCTGATTTTTGAGATTGAGAAAAATCAGGATTGGGTTGCTAGCTTAATACATCCTCGTTCCTTAATTCATTATACAAAGAGAGGAAGCTGTTGTTAACAGGTCTATTTTCATGGAAGACTTCGTTATCAACTTCAGTGAAACAGATTACTATGAAATCCGTTTGAAAAAAAATTGAGTTTTATATCCTTCTATACCTGTTTCTCTGTGGTTAACCTGCTTTGCCATGTATTATGCAAATAAGATTCTTACGGGATTTACTACATTTAATAGATCTAAAGTAGCCTTGTTAGCAAGTGCGTTGTGAAAGTGGATTATGGCAAGGTGGAATTGTAGGTGGCAGTACACTGAGCCAGGAGGCACCTTCAGGAAAATACAAGACAATACCGTGTACCTTAGATGTCGCAGAAGAGCCGATGCCCAGTCTGCAGCGGGGGGATAACTTTTCCTTTTAAACCTTTTCAGAGTGCCCTGACAGCGACCCAGAGGGAGCTGGGCCAGTTGCAGGAGCTCAGTAACCATCAGAAGAAGAGAGCTACAGAAATCTTGAACTTGCTGCTTAAGGACCTGGGAGAGATTGGAGGAATCATTGGTACTAACGATGTTAAAACAGTAAGTCAGTTATCTTTATTGCTTGCCCCACCCCCACCTCCCGCAAAATAAAAATACTTGATGTGGAATATGTGTGATGCAGCAGTTCCTCCTCCCAGGACGCTGCTGTTTAAATCCCGGCCTCAGCACAGAGCGAAATACTGAAGAGATCTTTGTCGGGGCCAGAGATGGTCAGTGTCTGTGCACACAAATACCACTTCTGTTCCCAGCTCAGTGTTTGAGGCCAGACTAACGCGGCCCATCTGTGTGCTGATGCATTTATTAAGGGGCGGGCAGTGTCTGAGTTCCCCCCAAAACAATACATATGTAGCTCTACTCCTTCGTTAGCTGGCATGATCCAGTATTCCCAGAATCTGAAGAACCTTTTTAGGGGAGATTTGGCTTCTGGGTGGTCACCTTTTTGTTTGGAGTTTGTCCTTAAACTGTCGTGTGGCTGAAGGTGATCGGTTCTCAAAGCCAGAGGTCTGTACTGACAGCTGTCCAGGGCACCTGAATGAGATCTGCATGGAAATTGTGTTTTCTGCATTCTGGTGTTTATTGCCTGCCAACAGTGGCTGGCTTCATCTAAGAGCCCGCTCTTTCATGTGTGTTTCTGAACACAAGATGCTTTAAATATACTGATTTCCAGCACTGGTAAATTCGTGCTAGATACCACATAAATATTTACATGATGGTAGGAGCAGCTTAACTTTTGTGTATTGACTAATGACCTTTATAGAGGAAAAATTGCAGAGGATCATTTTTCTCTGAGGTAAGAATGGGAGTGAAGGTCATTGAAGCAGCAGAAACCTTGGTATCTGGACATGCCTGGAGGTGGTGCAAATTTTGGCCACCTTTGCTTTGAAACTTGTCTTCTGCCTGTCCCTTGGGTTTACAGGCACGGTGAAGGAGGTAACTACTCACTTTGTCATGCTCCTCATGTTGTAGATGAACAAAATGCTAAGCCTCAGACAAGATATTTGTATAGTCATTGCTAAATGGCACATCTCTGGAAACTTTTCACGGCCTGGAAAATCTTCTGGTGGCTTTAAATGGACAGATAAGATGACATTAGCACCATGTAGAAAAGAGCAATTGGTTAAGAAATTAATTCTCAAGATGTACATATCTTACTTGCAGTGCACTCCATTTTCTTACTTTTTGTTCACTTCTCAGTTTTTGAGCAATGATCTTTCCCGAACTTTTGCAGAGGTCAAAGGGAAAAGTGAGTCTGTGCAGCTGGAGACTGAGAGCTGTTGATGTTCTGCTAATACCCCCTTAGATCAGCAGATACTCCAGCCTGCTCTTACTGCAGTGGACACCGGCCCTGTTGTCTGATGTGGTTGTGCAGATGCCAGGCAAGATCAGACTTCGCTAGATGTTACAGCAGCCTCTGGTGGCCGTTGTAATAGGAACTATAGGAGGAAATCTTTGAAAATGGAGGTGGAGCCTGTTTGATACAAATTTTTATAGTAACGAAGATGTCAGCATTTTACAGGACAGCTGTCAGTGTAAATAAGGCCAGATTGAGAAGCGTTTAGAAGAATAATTTCAAATTTGTTGGCAATTAACGTCTTCTCAAAGTGTGTTTAATTTCAGACCAGACCGAGGGGTTTGGAAGCGGTTGTATTTTTAAGGCTGTTGGGAGAAGCCACAGCACGTGTTTCCTTCCCTTTGGTGGTGTGGGGTAAAAGGCGAAAAGCAGATGAAGTTGCTGGCCATATGCTCCCTCCACGAGAATCTTCACAGCTCGTCAGTGGGTTACGTGAATTAAGTAGTTGAAGAAAAATCATGAAGAGAAGGACGCGCAAATATAAGGCACCACGTTAAACCAGGGAAGGAAATGATGTATAAATAGAATGATACTAATATTTAGAGACGAGAGCAGTTAATTTCCTCTTGCCGGGTGAGATTTCCAGACCCATGTCTGTCTTACAGCTCCTTATTGAAGAAGCACAACACTTCAAGAGGAGAATTCTTTAAGGAGTACTTTAAAAATGCTCCTCCGCTTTCAGCTGCTTGAAAGAAGGAAAATTTCCTGTGCTTGTGACATGAGAAGGTTTCTCCAAAATATGCTCTTCCCATGATGGCAGGCTTGCTTACTTTAGATGTTGAACCACTAAATTGATGGGGCGCACTGTGAGTGCAAGCCTTAATTTCTCATTTTTGAGGGTCATCAGTGAAGATTGTAAGAAACAGAGTGGTATAACCTCTTTAAAGGTGACCTGAAGGTCTGTGGGTACTTTCTCATTCTGACAAGAGTTTCGCAGCAGGAAGACTGCTTTGCATTGGCTTAACTGTAAGAACCACACCTTCAAGATTGCGACCTGCTGTGTGTTTAGTTAGCAGATGTGAACGGGGTGATTGAGGAGGAGTTCACCATGGCGCGGCTTTACATCAGCAAGATGAAGTCTGAGGTGAAGTCTCTGGTGAACCGCAGCAAGCAGTTGGAGAGTGCCCAGATTGACTCCAACAGGAAGATGAACGCCAGCGAGAGGGAGCTTGCAGCTTGCCAGCTCCTCATTTCACAAGTATGTTTGTTCCTCCTTCCTTGTCCCTTTGTAGCAAGGTTTGATGACTTTCTCAGCCTCCTTCCTTGTGAAACGGGTGTGCTAGAATTCGGGGAGCTGAGTGGTATTTCTCATCTGGTTTGTTGGTTTGTTTCTCTCTTCTCCCATTCCTCCCCTCAATGTTTTTCAGCACATTCTGTGGCAAGATCGTGTCCTGTTGTAGATCTCAAAATGTTTTCTATGGCGTAATACTGAAAATCCTCCTCAGAGTGATTCCCTCAGCATGAATTTTTGTCTTGTACCTCCATTTTAAAAACAACCTGAGAAAGGAAGCAGTGATTGTATGGTTCACCAGCAAAACATTCAGAGAGCCCCCCGTATCTGGTCTGTTAGTATGCTACCAAGACAATTCGGCAGCAATATATAAAATAATGCATTATGGAAAACATTGCCCTATAAGTTAGAAATCCGGATGATAGGAGGGCTTCACAGTGGGTGGCAGTTACAAGCAGTGACGCTTGCTGCAGCCCGCGGCAGGGGAGGGGGCTAATGCTTTGAGAGGATCAACTGCTTTGAAGTGGACATGCAAAAGGCAGGAGACAATCCAGTTTACTGTATTTCACTTGCTACCAGCTATTCAAAGAAATCCTGGAAGAAGGATAGCCTCTTGTCCTGCAGCAGAATGGCTTTACTAAGTTCTGCTTAATACAGCTGTAGCTGTAAGCGTATCTTTACAATAGCACCAACCCAGAGGTCTCAACCCCTCTCTGCTGAGAACAGTGGACCAAGTGAACAAGTGCTTCAGTGGCCTTATGAATAGCATGTAATAATTCCCAGGTAGTATCTCAATTTTATCCCCAAAGTAGAAAATTTTAATTCAATTTTTGATGTTTTCCCTACATTCTTCACTATCTTCTAATAGCTAATATTTTCTAATAGCTTCACATAAGCCCTTCTCATTCAAAAGGATGTTTCTATGATTCTATGATTCCATGTTAACAAGAAAGAAATCATCAGGATGGCTGGGGAGAGTCGATCTGAGCTTCTGCAGGTTGAGGCATCCAAGAAGTCACCTCAGAAGCCCAGCGTTCAGCTGGTTTTAGAAAGCTGCTGCTGTTTGTTTAACACCAAGTCATGAGCTTCTCATGATGTTTTGGAATTACCACCTGCACTGTTCAGCATGTCTTGGACTACTACGTGTGACCTTTACAAATGCAGTCTGTTTGGGTCCGTTAGCTCCTTCTCAGATCTTTCGCTGTATTTTCTCCTAGTCATCAGCTCTGGATGTGGAGAGCTTTCTATTCTTCCTCCTTTATGTAGGACAGTACCTGAATTCCTAGATAACAAGTTGTGGTACTCACCTCTCATTGCTATTCCCCATGTCTTTAAAGCATGAAGCAAAGATCAAGTCCCTTACAGACTACATGCAAAATATGGAGCAGAAGAGAAGGCAGCTGGAAGAGTCACAGGACTCTCTCAATGAAGAACTTGCCAAGTTACGTGCTCAAGGTACAACATTGCATCTTGTGGTCATCATTTCTTTCACCAAGTATGTCTGAGAAAATTCAGTATTGGCTGAAGTATTGTATGTGCAGTAGTCCTACAATATTTTATTGTCCGCGTAGTATTTTGCAGTGAAGACGTAAAATTGTGATTCAGAATATTTAACACATTGCACTTCCTCGTAGTACGTTACACTTCAGATAAAACCAGAATTAGCCCTCTCAGTCTAGCCCATTCATGAAATACAGAGAAACTTAATTTTTCAAAAGAATCAAAAACTTTATGACAAGCTTCACCTTGTGCTTTAATGATGTGAGGAATTTTAAAAAAACCCTAAAACAACAACAACAAAACCCCAAATACTTTAGCCAAACAGCGCCAATCAATCTTGCTAAATCTTTATTCTGTAAATTCTTGGATATCCGTCTAATTTCAGTTGTCCCTCTGGCAAATGCCCTGCCACGTTCAAGAGGAGGGTGCTTCCCTTAGGGTCAGGCAAAAGGTGTGTCTTTCCTAGCTCCTCTACAGGATTCATTTTAAGAACTGCTGGTTTCTCTCCTTCTGATTTAATGTGGAAAATGTGTATCAGAAGCAGTTCTTGTAGCATTGCTAAATTCCTGGTTTATGTAAAATTACAATGTGACCTAGTAGCCTTAACATTATTCTGGATTTCTGCACCAGGGATCTTCTCTGACTCCGGGAGCAGCAGGTGGTGACAAGACTTTTTTTTTTTTTTTATTAACATCTTCTCTATTTTTAGAATAAATTTTTTATTCCATCTCCTGATTTTCCTACCCCACTTTTAAGATATAACCTGGTTCTGGTGGCACCGTTTCCCTGGAGAAAGTGAAAAGGGACAAGGAGGATTGAGATCAATAGGGTTACAAGGAGACAAGAGCAGGTTGGAAAGGAGCTGGATGGGCTGAAAACCATGTGGGCTGTTAGTAAAGGAAAAGGGGGTTTGGGGCAGTATGGTGACAGGTTGGGTACTGCAAACCATGGCTGTCTCTGCCCTTCCAACGCTGTCTCCCTGATCCCACTGCCCCCTGCAAAAAGAGGAACGTGGTTTTTTTTAAATGGCTGGATGTAGCACATCCTGGAACTATGCGGTTAATTCTCAACTGTCTCCAACTCTAAACAGAAAAAATGCACGAAGTCAGTTTCAAGGATAAGGAGAAGGAGCATCTGACCCGGCTTCAGGACGCAGAGGAGATGAAGGTAGTACGTTGTGCGGCAATTTTAGAGGGCATTTGTCAGTGAGATCATTCATTAAGCTGATAATTAGGGTGTAATTTTGTCTTCCCGTACACATTGTGTGCTTTTAGAAAACCCTTCCAGCCTCTGTCAGAATTGCCAACCTCTGTTAGAAAACCTGACCTCATGTAATTGAGCGACCTTGGCAATGTGAAATTAGAGAACTTGTTAGTATTGAGGTTGTTGATCAAATTATGGAAAAAAATAAGTTATAGCCAGAATATCTGAGGTGAGGGCATCTTTTGGCACCAGCGTGTAAGGTGAGCCAGCTTCAAGGAGTAGAGAGGTTCAGTGGCCTGTGTTTGCTAAATTGGAGGTGCCTGCGTTCTTCAAATCTCACGACCGGATAACCAAAGTTTAAGAGCCCCTATCCGTCCTTGACAACAGTTTTGTTACGTATGATTGAAAAAGGATATTGATTCACCTCTATGTTACTCTAATTTTTTGCCAGTGGAACTCCGCTGAAAGTCAATTTGCTAAGTAGCGAATCGGGCTGCTGGGGTTAATATAATTCAGGTACTGAAATTTGATAAAAAAAGAGGCCAGACCTCTTTCCCAAATAATTTGGCAAGAATTCTGACTCTCTCCTAGAAATAATAATCAAACATCAATCTGTTTTCTGGTATTTTTGTCTTCCTCGGGAATGCAAAGAAGAAATTTTAGGCAAAATTGTGCGTGTTGTGTTTCTGATGGGGTTGCAAATTGCGGAAAAGGAAAAACACAATTTTAAAAGGGATAGTGATGGAGGTTTGTCAGCTTCATAACTTTTACCTGCATTATAAAAAGTTAAAGTTATTAAAACAGTTGTATAGTTATTCCTTACATTTGGAAGGAAAAAAGCAAGTCTTTTATTAGCAATTTAAAGAGATGTATGGAGTTTTTCTTGCTACTTGAGATATACCTAATCGTGGAATTTAAATAACAGGGCTATGGATAAACAATTTTCAGAGAGGGGGAGGGTGTTTTGGGTTTTACTTCTGTCACAAGGATAGCTGAACACATATTTTCATGGTGAATAAACAGGTGAAATAAGAGAGGACTGGTAAAAACAGTGTCATTCTTGGCACTTGATGTACTAACACCCTGGCTTTCACATGCGGTAGTTCTTGCAAGAAAATGAGTAGAAATTGGTGTACATCTGTTGCTAAAAAATGCCTGAATTAAATGCTTGGATGAGTAGATGCATTTTTGTAATCATAGAATGATCTACCAGGCAGACTCCTGAATTAACCAGGTCTGATAAGCTTCCCTCAAATCCAGAAAGAAAGGTTGATTTAGCTGACACGTACGAAGGAAGCTTAACTGTGTGTTACTTGGTTCACGTATGGCTGTGGTTTTTGCGCTCTGCAGAAGGCCCTGGAGCAGCAGATGGAGAGTCACAGGGAAGCCCACCAGAAGCAGCTGTCCAGGCTGAGGGATGAAATTGAAGAGAAGCAGAAAATAATTGACGAAATCAGAGAGTATGTTCACTCGCTCCATCACTTTCTCTGGTCCTGTCCTGTCCTGTGACACTGTAGGGTTTTTTTCGTTTTAATTGATGTCCATATATTTCGGTGTCTCACAGAAAGTAGTGTCCTTACATGCAACAGCCAACCCTCTAATTATTTTGCACAGTGGATTACAGTGCCTAGGGCTTTATTGTGGAGCTTTAACAAGTCCATAAAATTATAGAGAGGAAAAAGAAAGCATAATGTTACACCTGCAGCTCAGTAGATACGAGAAGCTTGGAGGAGAACAGATTTTAAAAGATAAAAGTTTTGAGGGCCCCTTGTAGTAAGTAGTTCTGCCACAGACTTTCTGCAAGTCTGGGTGGCTCGAATGTGTCCCATTTTTTGCACCCTTAATATTTCTTCCTGACACGGCAACGTAACTCTCTTAGTCAGATACTCCAGCACTTGAGAAACGGAGTTCTTTGCTCCTGTACTCTCGGGTTTGTCAGTGTTCATAAAATCTAGGCAATCCTGAGGTAGCGTTTATTCTTTCATCATATTTATTTTGTGGCCAAAGACTAAAACCAGGGAAATAGGAACATGGGGAAGCAGGACAGAAAGACTGCAAGAACAGTATGTGCCCTTTAAGATACAGAAAGCAAGCCACTGTATTTAATTATCTAATGTTTTTACATAAAAGCTATTGTTCTTCAGGTTCTTTATTCTTAATGTCTTTCAGAATTTTTCAGTAGAGAGTTACAGCTTTACTTTCTCTGTCTAAGCCAGTTTTGTTTATGGAGATTTCCCCACGCTCCTTGGTGGGGTTCAGGACTGAGCTGTACTGACTCTTACTTTCGCATTTCAGTATGAATCAGAAGCTGCAATTGGAACAAGAGAAACTGAGCGCTGATTATGATAAATTAAAAATTGAGGACCAGGAAAGAGAAATGAAGCTGGAAAAGCTCATGTAAGTCTACAGTTTTCTCATCTGGTGTGCTTGAATATAGTGTCTTTTAATGTGTCCACAGGAAATGTCCTAGTGAGAAACGTTTATGTTGAAATATTCACACTGAAAATACCATTTCAGTAACAAAGCCAACATACAGTACTAAAATTATTACCAATTACTACGTATTTTTACATCATAGGCTTTTTAATAATGGATTTGATTTAACAGTGAATTGATAAAATCTGAAAAAGATTTTTTTTTTTAAGAGCTCCAATTTTATGAAATACTGTAGCAAGAGTTAAATCCCCTATTTATTCATGCACGGCAAAAACAAACAAGAAAGAAGCTGGGGCTTTGGGGGTGGCTGGGCTGGGCTGGTAGTAAATCAGACATCTGAGTAAAAGCTTTTCCTGGAAATGAGAGATAAAAGTGTCGTGTGTGGACACAACAAATGGAGATGGTGACTCAGCCATTCCAGGTGAGAAATTTGCGTATTTGGGACAGTCGGAAGAATAATTACAGATGCAGAGACATGTAGAATTTGCTGACGTCCGCAGATGTTCTACTCAAACTGAATGTTGATTGATTCTCTTCTGTCTTGTTATGACTTCAACATTTTTGATTTGTGTTTAATGTTGTGATCTTTCTAGACTGCTTAATGATAAAAGGGAACAAGCAAGAGAAGATCTTAAGGGCCTGGAGGAAACAGTGGTATGTCTTAATTACACATTATTGAGCTTTTTTTCCCTAGGTCTTCATCACTGATGTATTACCAAACACTTTTATCTGTGCCCAAGGAAGTTAACAATTTATATCATAATAGGCTAAATTTGTGCATTTTGACAAATTATTGAAATTGAATTTTAAAATTTAAGCTTAAATACTATTATTATTGCCTCCTGTGAATAACTATCATCGGTAAGTCTACCAGTACTCGTTTGTTTTGCTGTCCTTGTTCCTTCCAGTCACCTGAAATAACCAGCGTACGGAACAGCGTAGCTACAATTAGGTAATACATACCTGCCTCTAACGTGACCAGGGAAACAGCTTACCGAGAAATATGATATTGCGCATGTGATGTTAAAAATGCCATCTGTGATGGATGACTTCAGTCGTGAAGCTGTTGCTGCACAGTTTTGTTGGAAGCTACGTTTTTACCTGTCTACAAAATATGCAAGCTTTCTCAAAGATCTCAGAAGCTGGTCAAAACCATAGCTGGTTTAGGGGCATCATAAAGTTATTTTTGCTAGTGTTAACATGGTTAATAACTCAAATCCAGCATTTTCTTCTCTGTGTGATGCTTTAAAAATTCAGTGGATAGTGGCCTCAGGATCAGTTGGAGTTCATTTCTGAAGCTGAACTATTCAGATCCTTTCAGCTTTGGCTCCCGATGGCTCCCACACACATAAGCCTTGGTAAATAAACTCATGCGAGGGACAGATTTAACCAACCTTTTGGATATGAACTGTTCTCATTAGATACTTACAGAGCTTGCACGTAGACTTGATTGTCCCTGTTTGCCAAATGAATTAGGCAGCTGGAAATCAGAGTTAGGCAGTACGATACCGTCAGCTTGCAGAAACCCAGATGGTGGCTTTTTATATTTTTGAATAAACACCTTTGAACTATCTTACATTAAAATTTTATTCACTTTGTTAGAGTTTTAATAATTACTGCAGCAGGAATTGAAAATCAAGCATAGAGAATTACAGGAAAACCTGAGCCATCAAAGGCCAAACGGGGGCTCATCCCTGCCCGTTGGTGTGGGGAGACACCAGGTTCCACGGGCACCGTGTGTCGGTTGGGTGGTGACTTTGAGAAGGAAAGGATGAAGAACAGTTTTGGTGGGACCAAAACTTTGGTGGGACTGTTCTTTCTCCTTCCCAGCACTGGGCTGGTGAGGAAGCAGAAGGGGGCCTGGGGGGGGGGGGGCGGGGTGGAGCCTGCTGGGGCAGCACCCCGAATGGGAGCTCTCGGGGAGGGGTCTGCTCTGCAGCTGGGCGTGACTCAGAGTGGCTCAGGGTGCCCCTGCTGGGTACCACATCACTCACACGTACATAAACTGGGCTTGTAATGTACGGTTTCTAGCAGTCCATGAAGGAAGCTTCTCTTTTTTGGTTTCTACTCAGTTTTGCCTTTTTCTTTTGAGAGAGAAAGATAAAAAATTCAAGATCAAAAGATTGTAGTCATGGTGGAGCTTATTGAGCAATTCATTTAAATTCCAGTCTGTGAATGGATAAGCATAAAACGGGAAAGCTAAGGTTGCTCTTACCAACTTTGGAAAGAGAGTTGAGCATGGCTTTGGCGCAGTACGGGGCTGGGGTGAGCTGCCTATCCACATAGTTCCCTTTCCTGCACACGGATTAGTGCTTCCGTCCTTCTGGGAGTAGGGGCAGGGCTGCCACTTCTTGTGTCACACCTCCAGTCTGGAGTCAGGCCGTTATTTTGCTCAGCCTGAGAAGTTGATACATATTAAAAAAAAAAAATCTGGGAAAGCCTGGATTTTTGCCAAAACTGAAAAAGCACTTAAACGTGTTAAGTGCCTGTGAATAAGCATTCACAGCGAGCCAATGCGTTTGCTACAGAGTGACTCCAGAGCTCTTTCGCGTCGCTAGATGTGTGTAACCGTGGCCAACTTGTGAGACTTCAGCTTTCTCCTGTTTCTACCCGCGCCCTAAGACAGAGCTGACATATTTTCCAAAGTAGCTTTGGTGTGGTGAACGCCTTGGGAGGTGCAAGAGCTCTTCAGCGTGGGCAGTGCCCTTCTGTGAGCTTGCGTATACCTACAGGCAGGTTCACCTCTGTAAATAAATCACAGTAAAGCCATGTTATTGACTCAGTTTTTACACCGGAGTATTTACTATCTCTTACTGGTTTGTGCTTTCTTTTTTTTGTTATTTTGATTCCAGGCAAGAGAACTTCAGACTCTTCACAACCTACGCAAACTGTTTGTGCAAGACCTCACCACCCGCGTTAAAAAAGTAAGACTATACTCTTTTAAACCAAAGTCTTATCTTTTTTTTTCAGTATTCTTGTGGTTTCCTGGAAGCTTTTAGTTTGTGTTGTTACAAAGTGGGTTATTGTCTTTTTCAGTAACAACGACTAATAAGATTAAAACTGTTCTGATGTTAATTAACTTTTATTTGGTTCTAATTTGTTACGGACAAGTCTTGGTGGTTAGGTGAAATGAACCAATCCAATTCAGTTCAGTTACACATTCTCAAAGGTGGTACCAATGCGTACCAGAAATTATACAATATAATTTGCACTACCTTATGCCGCGGCCCTTTCTTTCTGTGGGCTTGTGACTAGTCAGCTTTTCCTGCAAAATTATTGTTTGAAGGAATAAATGGATTTTTAACTGTTGAAGAAGAGTCAGAGCTGATAAATAGTCAAAGGCTTTGCAATGCTTTTCAGTCCTTTAGAGTAGCTTTGAGGAAGAGGTTTTATAGTTTGGTTTCTTTTAAAGGTTGAATTTTTACACAAAAATGTCTCCCGGGAGTGGGAAAAAAGAGGGAAAAGGGGTTTTCCCAAGTAAAATCTATGATTTTCCTATTCAGGATCCCCCCACAATTGTTTGGTAACAATAGTTTATCTTTTTTATTGGGGGGAATGTGGCTCTTGAACATAGAATGAACAGGTAGAATAAGTTCTCTTTAATCTGGGGCTCTGGAAGGCTTTTCTGCCTTTGGGAAGCTTAAATTCACAAAAGACCTGAGCTTCCTCTTGAGTTTCTGCCTGGCTGTGCTGAATGCTGCAACTCTGTGCAGAGCGTTGAACTTGACAGCGATGACGGAGGTGGAAGTGCTGCGCAGAAGCAGAAAATTTCCTTTCTTGAGAACAACCTGGAACAGCTTACAAAGGTTCACAAACAGGTAGGGGCTCTCCTTCCTTCCTCCTCTCCTTCCTTCCTCCTCTCCTTCCTTCCTCCTCTCCTTCCATCCATCCATCCATCCATCCATCCATCCATCCATCCATCCATCCAAAAAAGCATGTTTAAAAGGATCATTTTTGAAGGTAACATGTACTGTCTGAGGAAACGGTACCTCTAGATCTAAACTAAAATTCTTGGCATTAGGAGTTGGTGTTAGAGCTGCTCTTCCCACCGTCCGTACTTCTTATGGATGTGTTAAACGGACAATTATTTTTTCTAGCAGCTTTGGCAAGACTAATTGTCACTGTATTGGTGTAATGCATAAAAAACCAGAATAAAGTGTTTGTTATTACCTTGTGTGCTGCTAGCAGGTTTCTAGATGGATTGTGTATCCCTGGTTTTGACTCCTGGTCTGAAGCTGCTTTAGAGGCACCCTTGGAGGTGACTTGGGTGGAGTCAACCCACAGAGTATGGAAGCAAAGAAATAAAGGTTTTCTGTAGTGCTGAAGGGGTGGTGCCTCCCTGGGATGCTGAGGTTGGTCATTTCTGGGCATGTTCATCTCTGTCTCCTCCCTGTTTCATGGAGTTCCTCCTTTCTCTGGAATTCTGCTGTTCAGACAAGGGCTACGGAGAGCCCTTCACCCTTGGTACTCACCGTGCAAATGTGAGGTGAAGGGGATGTGTGGTAGGCAAGTGTTTTGGGTATACGTCAAGGGAAGAGCCTTATCCTCTGCCTACTGGAAGTGTGTCTATATCAATGATGCATGTATATATCTAGGCAGCACCTCGTTAGATAAAACTGGATCATTTCTGCCTCTTATCAGATGACAGATGTCAGTATTTCTGAACTGTGTCCTACTGTTCAGGTGCAGAGCACAACGTAGTTCAGATTCTTCTGATTTCATTTTTGAAGAGTGACATAACATTCTCCAGTGCAGTTTTTGGAAACTGTTAATAGTGAGACACAGCGTTCTCTGAGATCTGCTTTATTCCTGTGGAACCACCAAAAAAGCAGTGCCGGACCGTGACAAGTGTCCGCTGAGGTTCAATATTTTGAGATTCTCAGTGAACAGATGGTTTAAAGACCTAGTTTCTAAATGTGGAAATCGGGACATGTTAGGAGTGATTTTCCTTTTACTGTTTTGCCTTTTTTGCACTCAGTTCACGCATCTGCTGGGTTTTCAGATACAGATTTTTATAGCTCTCATTAGCGTGTATTTACTCAAAACCAACTAGGAGGCCACATCTCTTAAGAAGCTTAGAGGGAAAGATGATATTGAACTTGACCCTAAGTGATATCATCCTGCTTTTATTTCGTATCATAACTATTTCGTAGAACAAGGGTTCGACACTTGCAGGAAAAGCACATTGTGACAATTTTTATTTAGCTTTGTTTGTGTTTTTCTTCTGGCACTCAGCCTGGACTAGCAGGTGTAGAACATTTTGGTTGTCAAACAAGGTGTGAATGTCAGTACGTGCTGTTGCTTTACTGTGTTATTAATGTGGTAGTTAAACCACTGTCTTCCCTTCACTCCAGAAGAGGGAGAATCATTCCTTGGAGCAGTTTTCCGTTGACTTCTAGTAGTGGTATAATTCCTTCAGTAGAAATTGTACTGGAATTTCTAACTGTATCAGTTTTTTATTTATCAAAAAAATCAATCCTCTCTCTTGGCTGTTGTTGCATGGAAAGTTAGATGTTATTCTGATAAGCGATAGCTCTTGCTCAGGTTCGTATTTAATTGAGGAAGTGCATGAATTCAGAGTTGCACATGATCATCACATCTATAACTACAGGCCTTAAGTGATGTCTTAGCGATGTTTGAGGCATTGAAGTTTCCAATTTACCCATATGCTTGAGTAGGGATCGAGTAGGTAAGCATGCTGTAACCGGTGGAGATGGTGAATATTTAATGATACCCAGTGTTGTGCATAAGCCATAGTTAAACACTGCAGTTTTGCAATAATGAGGTGATCAAGTATTTGTGAAATATTCTGCGTTCTGAAGAAGTGCAGAGTTTCTGCTGCAGTTGCTCTGAAAGCCTAGAAAAGCAGGTATGGCAGTAGAGTGCCCTGCGGTAGCAGGCTTTGTCCTGGAGCCCTCACCCTTCAGGCTCAGATCTGTGAAATTGTGTTGAATGGAATAAACTTTTTCATAGCATATTTTTGAAACTTCTTTTCTTGCAGTTGGTACGTGATAATGCAGATCTTCGTTGTGAGCTTCCTAAGCTGGAAAAACGACTTAGAGCTACGGCAGAGAGAGTTAAGGCCCTGGAGAGCGCACTGAAGGAGGCCAAGGAGAACGCCATGCGAGACCGCAAACGGTACCAGCAGGAGGTAGATCGCATTAAGGAGGCTGTGAGAGCCAAAAACATGGCACGGAGAGCACACTCCGCTCAAATTGGTAAGGACATGGAGCTAAAGGGTTAGCGGTTGCTCAAATACTTCATGGTTGGTCTGTTTGCTCATGTTTAAATAGAGAGCGCTTTGAAAGCAGCAGACCAGGGCAAACCACGGGGTCTGCTTCTCAGCTGCACGGGAACCTTCAAAGGCTTCACTTTTTAATAGAATCTGCCCCACCTAAAGTTTAAAGTGCCTCTGCTATTTAACTCAGTAAATAAATGGCATAATGGGTCTTGTGTGCCCTTCTAGTGACCTGAAAACTTGTCTCTTTAAATTAGTCTCTCACTTTCTTCCTCCTCCCCCACGTATTCTCCTGCTTTCATTCTTTCCTTGCCTTTCTGGACCTTATCCCTTCCTCTCTTTTTCCCTGATCACTCCTCCTTGTGATTTAATTTGAGCTGTGTAGAGTCAAAAATCTTCCATATAATATGGATGCTTGATATATCTGTGGGGTGCGATCTGAATGCATGAATACATCAAAAAGTGTTTAAGATGGAACAATTTTTGCAATTATTTGTTGGAATTGCTGAAGTAGAAGGATAATGTTTTGGGTGGCGATGCTAATATTGGTGTCTTAAAACCTGAGAGAGAAACACAAGGTTTCCTGCCGTATGCTGCCTCTTGTAGAAAGCCATTGATGGCTTTGTCTCAGCATCTTCTGGGATGATATAGAGTCAGCTTGGACATAGAAAGTACATCACTGACCACCGAGTGGTTCCCTCTGTTACATAGACAGTCCATAATCTTTGCAGAGATGAGGGGCATGCATGGGATGGTTAAATGGCTCTGTCACAAGCAGAAAACGGGTGTATTTGTTGTTGGCTGAGGTAAGGGAATGCTGTATTCCGCGGAGCTAGGGTACGGACTGCTCTGCCAAGCACAGCTCCTTGTTTGGAAACAATGGGGTATGTACGAGACGAGAAGGTGAGGTAGAAAACCTTGTGTGAAAGCTAAACGTCTTGTTTTGTTTCCTACTTTTACTCTGCAGCCAAGCCCATCCGCCCCGGTCATTACCCAGCGTCTTCTCCAACGGCTGTCCATGCCATCCGAGGGGGAGGGATGTCAAACTCCAGCTACTATCACAACACCAAATAGACGAGAAGTAAGACCAAAGTAACCTACTCTTCTGTTCTTTCACTGATCACCCAGTTTTCTTACATTTCAGTCTTGCTTTTAGAAGACCCACAGTATTTTTTTTTCTAGTTTTAGTAGGACTCCTTTGCTGATAATTTAACTGTGAAAATTTGCAATTTAAGTGAGGAGTGCCTTTGCAAGCTGCTGGTAAGAGTTTTTATTTTAATGGTATCTCACTTAAAACTTTTTTAATAAACTGAAATGCCCTGGTAAATCTGTACTGAAATTCACACGTAGAGGTGTGAATCTCATGTTGTAAAAATAGAGTTCCAGAGGTTCCTTCTGCCAACAGAATTTTCTGCTTTCTGTACCATGGATATGTTTCCGTGTTGAGATATTCCAGCCTAGGACAGGGGTAGAGCAGCAGCCATAAGCGGCAGCAGCACAGAGCTCTCCAAATTAGAGTGTCACAATTTGGCAAACTTTACTTTTGTTTCTTTTTTTTTGTGCTCTCATTCAGCTCTCTTCAGAAAAAAATGTAAATATTTTACTTTAATTGCAAAGGCCTGGAGGTTTTTCCTAGGCACAAATCTCATCCTGGAAAAATGAGCAGCATATTCCTAATAGACTGCTTCGTGTACTCTCCCCTCCCTTGTATTTCTTTAAATGCTTGATATTTCTGAGCTATTTTACATCTGCTATTATTTTTAGATGATAACTTTAAGTTACAGACATACTAGCAGTTGGATGGTAGTGAGTGGCTGTGAAAAGCAGGGGACTGCTGAGTTGTCCCTCTAAGTCTGGCTTTTTTTAATCCTTGAGGATTAATCCTGTCTTATGACTCTCTTCTAATAGTATGTGGTTTCCTTTAGGCACTTGGCATTCTTGGGTGTTTTTTTCTTTTTCTTTTTTTTTTTTTTTGAGAATGTTTCATGTCATGCGTGCATGCAAACCATCCATCACATCACACTCAAGCTCTTATTGTGTTGTGCAGATTGTTTCTGTTCATTGTGTTTTCCGTGAGCCCTGTAGCTGCAAGCAACATATTTTCGCTGGGGATGAATTAGGGCAAGTCTTTGCTGAGTGTTTTTGTGCCTTAGTTCATTCTGCACTGAAATTGGCTTTTCCATCTCACAAGCGAGATGGCCTCTGTCCATCTACTTCATTGCATTCCCACCTCTGTGAAAGCGCAAAGGGAAAAGAGTGTGATACAGAGGCATGTAAAATATTTCCAGACATATAACAGCTGCTCTGTGGGAAAAAAAGCTGCTACCTGCCTGAACTGGGTGGGCCTTTAACATACCATCTGCTAGGAAATTAGGTGTCAGACTCCAACAGGCCACACATTAGGTATAGGCACACGTCAGGAGAACAACTGTAGATTAATAAAAGTTATTAACAAAATAAATACACTTAAAACTAGATGGGTGTACTACAAGATAGGACTTTGGAAGTCAATAAAAAGCAATCTGAAGGCATAGAATACGCACCAGATGTTTTGAATGCCAAATTCTAGATTTGAGGGTGGTGGAGGATGAGCGGGTTCAGGCCAGGCTTGGGACATGTTGCAGAGGAGCTCAGGGACAATACAGGTGGAGAACAAGAAGATGGAAGATCTTAGAAGAAACGGGGTAAACGTATGGATTTATGGTTTCTGAAAAAAATGGGAAAAAAAATTCTGAAAACCAAATGGAAGCCCTACAGGTTGGAATGAAGCCATTTAAAAAGTATGTATGTGGGGTTTTTTCCTTAATTGACAGTAATGGTCCTTTATGGCTTTTATCGGTCAAGTTTCCTTATTGCTCGAGATTGAGTCTAACACCTGGCTGCATTATGTATTACATATTATGTGTAAGGCAACAATTTGAAATGTCGTGGGAGTTGGACTCAATGATCTTTATGGGTCCCTTCCATCTCAAGATATTCTATGATTACTACTTCAAAGAACCATATTTTGGGCTTTATAATTGGTTTTTAAACACAGTCAAGTTCTAGATTTTTTGCAGGCGTCTAGAAAGATGTCTTGAAGATGTAGTAAACTAAGGCAGGGCAGTGATTAGAGAAGGTCAGTTCTCATCATTTTTGGTCCTTCGGTTAAGAAGGTTATTGGCAAATTGCAGCTGTTTGGCTGCCAAAGGATTTTGGGAGTATTGGAGTGATCTGAATTCTGGGCTTGTTGGATGAAAGTCCAGGGGCCTGAGTAAGAGTGTTACTAAAGGTACTACTTGTGGAGGGAAAATTTTATACAGATTATTGCCATAATATCGTTGAGACATTTCTGTGCCCTCTAGAACTACACCATGCTTTTGAACGGCACAGTTCTACACAGCTAGAACTGGAACAGAACTTTCTTTTATATTCCTTTAACAGCAGGGAAATAAAAGTGGGATTTCTACATAAATGTTGCTGTCAAGTAACATACCCTATCTCTGGAACAAAAATTTTATCCCAGGATGAGGGGCAATTTATCTTAGGTTCATTCATCATTCACAGTAAAGATAATAGATACTTATTACTGTTAGACTGGTCAGTAATAATGATTTATTAATGCAGCAGCTTAACCCTCAGTAACAGCCAGTGTTGGTGTTTTTATGAAGTCCTGCAGAGCTGGGCAAACCCGTGAGAGTAATCAGGACAAAGCTCAGACTTCGCCCAGTCTGGGCCACGTTGCCGCGGTGCAGCGTGCACGATGTAAGGAGATGATTTCTACCCCAGAAAGCCTAGCATTTGATGAACAACAGTAGCAGATGGGAGAGAAAAAAAATGTGGGTGTTAATAAAATGTGGTCCTGAAATTGCAAATTGCCAGTAGCTGGCTTAAACAGGAGACTCGGGAGGCCAAGGTGTGGCTGCAGATCTCTACGAGATAATTCCTCGCTCTGTTTACATTGCAGACATTTTTGAAAATACAAATGCAATGAATTTGTTACCTGGGGCGTACCTCAAACCTAGATTTTGGAAATGATCAGGAAGGGAAGTCACACTGGTGCAGCTGACAGGATGAGTGCTGCAGTACCAGTATTTTTCTGCACTATGCGTGTATTTCCATCAGAAGGTAGCACTGGAATTGCTACAACCGTGTAGCTAAATTTATGCCAGGGTTTCGTGGAGACGGCCTTGGGGATTTCTAAATGTTTATTTCTATAGCACAATTTTGAGTCAGTTCTTACAGTTTAATCTTTCCTGATTTAACAAAATTAGTTGAAATGTATTTTCAGTGTAAATCTCATAAAGTTTTTGAATTTTGCAGAGAGAAGTATTTTGACAAAACTTTAAAAAACGATACTCTTCATATGTGAATAGCTGCAAATCACGTCACGTGGATGGTTGTACATTAGTTTCTCTGCTGGTCAACTTGTATATTGTGCAGAGTTTCTAAACATAACTAAACACAGTGCAGGTTTCAAAAAAGGTTAATATTAAAGTATTTCAAATAATGCCAGGAATTAAAAAACCAAAAACTACGGCATGTATTTTGCTTTAGATAGGACCAAAAAAAACAAACAAAGCAAGACCCAAATTGTCTTGACTTTCTCATGCTGCCCCACAAAGTTTAGGCCAAAAACTGCACAAAATTATCCAAGTCACTCTACAGTCTGGTTTCATATGTTTATTTCTAAATCGTTAAAGAAAACCTATAATAATAATATGTTTTAGAAATGGAAATAAGCATAAAGGCAGTGTCTGAGCAAACTTGAATGTCCCTTGCAGCCTGCTAGTCAGTAACTGCCAGCCCGGCATGAATATAGGGAAAAATGCACGAAGTGGTAGAAGTCTACGTTGAACTGGCTTTCATGCTTAAAATGTGTGGCCAGATCAATGTTAGTGAAAATCAGCTCAAGTTCTGTCTTTAATTTCATGAAATGGACCTGCTGAGACCCCCCCGGCACCCCGTCTGGAGGACGCAGGTGCTGTTGCTCAGGTTGCTCATGGAGAGCTGAGCCGTGGTGGCGCTGTGCTTCTGCAGCTCCTGGTTTAATGAGGGCTTTCTCCAGGTGGAGCAGAGATCATCTTTGAGTCCGCTTTAATTACATCTTGGCCCTAGCCTGGCCCCCCCCCCCGAACAGCGGGTCCCTAGCAGGGGGGGACACAGCTGAGGCTGGGGCTCAGGGAAAGCAGGGATGATACTACTCAACACTTGTGGCTTTGCTGGAGGGCGCTTCAGGTGCTGTACGCGAACTGCTAGGTTTGCTGTCACCATTTTTGCAACCCCGTTCTCAACGGCTGAGCTGCAGGCTGGAGGATGCTCTCTGCAGTCGCTAGACCTGTGAGCAAGCTGGCACCGCCGGGATGCTCGGGCGCTGCCCGGAAACCCAGGACAGGCAGAGCAGTGGCAGATGGGTGGGTGATGGGCGTGCTTCCCTGTTTCAAATCTGGAGGAAGCTGCTGATCTGCCTCTCCTGCCTTCCCAATCCTTGCTCAAACTTGTCTGATACCTCATTTCAAAAGAGAAGGAAAGGAGTGACATGAAGATACACTAACGAGTAATGCTCCATCACAGCCTATGGAAATTATATTAAAGCAAGTTGTACGGGGATCTGTATTTGTGCAAAAAGCTGTGCAAACAGACTCTTGTCTGTATGTCCCTTATCCTAAAGCTTCTGGTATGTTCCCAGCACCTCCCCATCCTTGAGCAAGATGAATAACCATATTTAATTAGCTAGACCGTAGTTAATCTAGCCATTAAGAGGCATGAATTAATAACCATCCCGGTTTCCTTTAAGGTGTTACTAAGGATGACAACTAAGGAGCCAACTACAATTCCCACTGTTAATTTAGGGTAAATTTAAAAACACCGATGCATCGATATTTATGTATTTATTTATTTTCCTAACTTGATCTTGAATATGGGCAAAGATTTTTTTTAAATAACTATACAAGAAAATGCTTTATTGAGGAAAACACATCTCTCTCTGTAAGGCTGATTTTATATTAGCTAATGTGCTAAAAAACGTGCTCGGCACATTCAGGTACTTATGTGGTAAGTAACATATGGCTAATGAGAAAAGTGGGGCAAAAATATTCAAACCCAAGAGTTTTTAAGAGTCTGTATTTGAAATGTTTTATAAGCAACTCTAAGTCACCTTTGTACTTGGTAACGTGCCTTGAACTTTGCTTCTGGATGCAATTACTATAAAATTAGTGAGAAAGATGCCTGTATAATATGCATATATGGTATATAAAATTATGTAGTATAATTGCATATTACATTACCAGGGTATTATATAAAATAGTTTTATGTATTTCTGTAAACACATATTTTTTATATTTGTGTGTGTATATTATATTAGGAAAACACCTCTCTGTCAGGAGACTTATAAAACAGAAGGATTGTTTGGGATTTGTATTTTTTCAGCCTTTCATTTCATACTAAGCTTTCAAACTCAGCTGCAGTTGCTGTCCTTACGTGTATGAGACATGCACACGTCTGCTCTTCAGCATATCCAAGTGCTGACCAGTGGAGAGAAAAATCCTGTTAAAAGAACAGAGATAAAAGGAAAATAAAAAAGTTAGACCTTTAGATAGCGTTTAAGGATGTATTTAGACAATACATAATGCTATGCTACAGGTGGCAAAGAATTCATTTCATGAAGAGAATTGTTTCATTATGACTGTGCCAATTTGTGGGCTGGAAGGACAGATCTGAGAAAACTCCCCTGCAAGATTTAGTAACTGAAACCCTCCTTTCATGAATTGTTAAAATTGTGCTTTCTGTGACTCTCGTTGCCTCGCTGTCACGGTGGCTCTTTGGTTGCCGCACATCACCTTTCTGTGAAGTGTAGGTGTCAGCTGATCAGCCGCGTGGCGTATCTGCTTTCTAATCTCAAACTTCCACTAAGTATCATTACCTTTCTTGCTCTCTTTTGACAGGTCAGTTCCACTTAGCATGCTAAGGACTGTCATTAAGTCACTAGCTTCTTTTTTTCCCCCCTCTTCAACCCGAAACACACCCTCTTCATCCTGCGCGTCCTACAGCCATCTGCAATGCACTGGTCCCGGGTATTTTGAGCTTCGTAGGATCTCCACGTGTACAGAAGTGTTCAGCTCAACTCTTCTACAGATACTTGTACAATGTATTTAACATAACCATCTAAGTAACGGTAGGAAGTCTGCCACTCAGAATCTCTCACTGACTGCGTTTGACCCCTTGGCGCTGGTTAGGTTGGGGCTTCTACACTCAGATTGATGCTTTTTCAAAGTCCTCTGTTGCGTCAGTAAATCCCGACTTCTGGCAGCAGAGAATTAATTATTCAATGACCAAGTGCCATCGAAGGCAGGTGATTGTGCTCTGTCATGACTGATTTACTGTATAATATACATATTATTTTATATTTTTAGGGGATGAAAATGTGCTGCTATATGGTTTAATTTTACTGCTTACATTTTCAGAAGTAAATTTCCCCAAAGAACCATTTGTAATATCCTGATAAAATCTTTGGACTGTATAAAATAACCTTTATTGCAGTACCTGGTAAAGATCAAATGGGATGCAGAGAAATCTGTTAGTATAGATCTAGGTTTTGAAGTTTGGTAGTTACATGAATATATCTGTGTGACCTATCTTAAAATTAAGATCTGATCTGCTTGTAGTTCTCCCTACAGTGGTGGGTTTTCCTGGAGTGTGATGGCTAGCCATGTGTTTGTAAGCGTTGTTCTCTATGAAATTTTGAAGGCTTTCAGAATGCTGTGGAAATCTTGTCTTGGAAAAGCCGACAAGCATCTCCCCCCTTTCCCCTTCCCGCATGCCTTCGGCAGGCCCCGATCCGTTCACTCGGGAATTCAGGTACCGGAGTGAACTGTCCCCTACCAGAACAGACGCTTTAAAGAAGCAAAAAAAAAGATAATCCCCCAAACCCCAGACCCTACCTTAAAAAAATTATATAGAGAGAGTCCAAAAGGAGGTGAGAGTTGTATACTCAAGCCGTCCTTTGCAGATCAAATTTGGGAATACGTTTGTTAGGAGGTGAAGAGCATATTGCAAGGGGAAAAGAAAGTCATTGTAAGTTACAACAGGCAAGTCGTCCCACGGATGGCACGCTTGTGCGCACGGAGGTAAGGATGAGATCGCTTGCCTTTCTCCGATCTCTCTTTTTTGTGCCAGACAGAAAGTTTCCATCTTCTCAGCACTGGGGGGCACTGGAATCGTTCTGGGAAGGTTCCGCTGGCCGGCAGAAACTCCTGCTCCTCCTCCCGCTTCTGTGCCACACACACATATCCTCCTTCCGCAGGTGTGCAGAGTACGCGCCCCTGCGTCCCAACGGAGCGCGGGTTCCAGGAAGGGTACGGCCCAGCACAGCCCTCTAGTCTTGTTTTGCAGACGTTTGCTCTTACTTAATTTGCGATTGATTTTTTTTTTTTTTTAAATTTCTGAACGTGTTTGTTAGTAGGCGTAGAACTATTTAGTTAGTGTAGAGCGTTTTGAAAGATGGTGAATTGACTTTCGATATTTTTTTTCTACTGAAATTATTTAGGTTGTTGCAAAGTAAGTTGTACTTAATTTAACTGTTGTTTTTTTTTTTAAATGTTGCACTATTTTGGGGAGCGTTTTGCTAAAAATATTTAATGAAGTTGCAAATTTGCATGTATTTAATTTATTTTGTATTTTTCAAAGTTTTATATTTTCTTTCTTTATGTGCATGTGCACTGCCAGAAAAATGAACTGTGAACTTGCCATATGCAATCTTTAATAAAATTACTGATTCAGAACTACTCTGTGCTATCGTATCAGCTGTTCAGAGCTGAGATTTCTACTATGAACTAATGATCCTCTTGTTTTGGTTCTAAAACAGTTGTCTTGGAAAAGATACCAAACTTAATTGCTGTCAAAGATTTTGTACTGTAGTGAAACTTTGGTTCTGTCTCTCGAATTCAAAGTTGGGTATGGAAGTATGTTGTAGATGCAGCATTAGCTTAAAAACCGTATTAAGTTCCTCGCAGCATCACCGTTAGTTCCGTATGTCAGTTGAGACGTCTCTCTTCAGTTTGAGTAATAAGTTAGCTTGGACATCTCTTAATTGTGCTAGTGCTGATCAGCCAGTCAGTTCATCTAGCGAAAATAATATAAGTTTCTCCAAGTTAACTTCTTACATCAAGACTGTCGGAGGCCTTTCTATAACCGAAACGCTGAAAAGATGCCTTAGGCTAAAAATCTCAAAAAGAAATGCAGAAGGTATTTTCTCAATTGGAAATGATTAATTCCGTCAATCGAACTTACTCTGCTTATATACAGATTCTTGTTTTGTAAGCCTATTTTAATTAGGCAACTTAAGTTTGTATTGCGTACTGTATATTCAACTTTTGTACCATTTTTAAGTCTTACACATTTTATATATAGAAACGAAAACCACACATCTGCTCTGCAGAGATCAAAACCTGTCTCCTGCCATTTCCACTACTTGATGCTATCTTACTTTCTTTGCTCTTTGAATGTTGTGTTATATTTATTCTAGGCTAATTTAAAAGTTGTGATTTGTATAGTGCAAATTAAATTTCACATCTTCAGATGTCATGCATGGGACAAATTTTGGTGGAAATACTGTTCACAAATGGAAAACGTACTTCAGATGGAACTAAAGTGCATATTGTTCTTTTTGCTAGTAATTAAAAAGTATTTCCTGCTCATTTGAGCTTCTCTTCATGATATGTTCAAATATCTTGCGTTTGTCTTGAGTTCGTGTTTCATCGACTTGTTTTCTCAAAAGCAAGGAAAGTTTTAAACCTGGAAAGATCTTGGCTGATGCATTTTTAAGTTTGTATTTAACTCAGCAAGGGTGAGAGCGGATTATCCTGAATATATTGAAAACTAAAAAGTAAGTCACAAAAACTTAACTTCAATAATTTGTGCCTAGAGAACCTTATGAGTAACTTTTATAAAGCCTAATGGACTGAGATGCACGTTGGCCTGAAATTTTGATAAGTAAGGCTGGGAAATACAAGAAATAAAGAATTTTAAGCTGAACGTTGTTTCATTTGAATAAATGGGTATTTATACCAAATGGTCATACAGGTCCAAAAGGAAAAGGCCTAATTAAATTTCCCTTATTGGAGGAGAAAGACTTTGTGTAAACAGGAATGAAGTACATCTCCACTGGAAATGGAAGGGATCCAAAAATAAATTGGCAGGATAATCTGAATCTACCCTTGCTCTGATTTTCGTCTTCACTGTGCCTGTACGAACTGCGAAGCGCACTGGAGAACATCCGCTGTGCAGGATGGAACGCCGCTCCACCAGTTCCTCTCTCGCTCTCACAATCTTGTCCATTGAAACACTTTTCGTTGTGGGAGAACCACGGGGGTTGAGGCATTCTGTAGAATTTACATGTCTAGTTTGTAAAGTGTGTAACGTGTACTGCAGATGTGTATTCTCTGGGCTCTATGTATCTTTACAGTAGTGTTCAATTTAGGAAAAAATAAATTGTGGACACGTTTTGCTGGTAACAAGGGGAAATTTTTTGCCATTGCATCAAACGATGCTGAAATGTATTAAACTCTTGATAGCAGATCTCACCCTCCTTCCCCCATCCCGTGGAGATAAGTCTTTTATCTTCGTTCTAAAATTCTATCAGAGATGGATGGATACACTGGCAGACTGCATGATGTATCATTCGAAAACCGTTACAGTGGAAAATAAAATTGAACTAAACTTTACGGTGTGCATGTTGTGTGACGCGTATGTCCGGCATCTCTGTTAGAGGGGTGCTCTGCCCATGGCGCGTAGGAGTGACCCGTTCCGTGGCACTGCGCTGGAGTCCCCGTCTCAGGCCGCTGTCTGGAGTTAAACCTTTCCTCTAAATCTGTAGAAAGTAATTAGAAGGCTTGGGAAATGAACACAGGATTATTATTTTTATTTTTTTTTTATAAATAATTGCGTCTTCTCTACTACCTCTCCATGGAAATCTTCCTTCTTCCTACTTTTTTTCAGTAGCCTGGCGGATGACAGGGAGACTCTTCCACTAACCCATGCATGCATCTCCATTTTTATAGGAATGTTACACACACTCACTTTATATACAGCGTAATGGAGTAGAAGTTCCTCCATCCATGACACCTCCCTTAAGTCATACTCAGAAGCTTTATGAACAGCTTATTTTCAGTAATGATTACTCTGAGCATTTCTCAATTATATCGTTACTTTTCTGCTCTGCGATGCAAATTGATGGCACTCCAGAAGTTCTGTAGAAATGGATTGCTCTGTTTTTGCTGCCAAGTAGATTTCTAATGAGGATTATGTGGTTTTCCATCATTATTTACCTACGCTCATGCTGCTTTCGCTTGGGGCCTGCTGGGAACCCGGCGGCACGGGAAGCCCCTTGCAGCCAGGCTCTGTCAGTCCCTGCTGGTGACGGGCGGCCGGTGGTGACCGATGGTCGGCGTGACAAGTACAGGTCTCTAAGGGCTGGGTAAATGCCAGCCAGCAACTAAGCGTTCAGATGCACTGACTCCACAGCTCTACTGATATAATCATGATGATTAACCCAGTATATTTAGTAGGACAGACCACTGGCCAAGCAGACTTAGAAATCACTCTGTTAAAATCGGGAGTCACGTTATTTCTAAATCAGAGTGAACTTTCTATTATTCTATTGCATGAGGGATGGCGAGCTTTGCCTCCATCAGGGATGAAAAGTCGTTCCAACGTAGATGGTTGATACTGGGGAAAGCAGCCAGGGCTGCCGAGCATTCCCCACCAGTCCTGCAGAGGAAGGCAGACGCTGTGCCACGCCAGAGCTTTTTCCATGAGTCAAAAAGATGCTCCCTGTAAGATCTCCTAGATAAAGCCCGTGCCTGGAGGATGAACTCAATTATAGAGCAAACTTTGCAAGTGTATCCCTACGATTTCATTTTCAGAATGTGGGATTGCATCAGTTAATTCACTCTATCAAAACAACACAAATTATTGTATCCATTTCCAAGATTCAGTTTACGCAAGCGTACAGTGAAAAGTGAAGGAGAGGGGTTTCCATCCATAGAAAAAGACTCACTGCAAATCTATCACTATTGATAATTCACTAAAGTAATTCTTAGATAAAACTTAATTGAAATTTATCTTCCATCGGAGCTGAACTCAATGGAGACTGTATTTATCCTCAAATGAGGACCTTCAATAGTTTTGGGTTAAGATACGTGATGGTCATTCTTTATCGGCTCACACTTTAGATGTGCCTGACGCTTCAGTGGGGCTGATGTCTCGCCCCATCGGCCGCTCCTGTGGCAGAGGTGTTCCAGTGGCCACTGCGATGCCCAGGAGGCACCTGCAACGTCCCCGTGGGTCAGGGTGGTGTCAGGAACTGCTGAGCATCGAGCCTGTTCCTCGGGATAACCCTGGCAGCACATCTCACTCCTGGAGTGTCAGACTTCCTTCACATTTGCTTGAAAACAGGGCTTTGACATTTGCAGTCCCCTCAGTGCAGGTGCCCAACACCTTCAGCTCTGTGGAAGTGATTCATGGACCTGTTGGAGCGGGGCCAGAGGAGGCCCCGGAGATGCTGGGAGGGCTGGAGCCCCTCTGCTGTGGGGACAGGCTGAGAGAGCGGGGGGGGTTCAGCCTGGAGAAGAGAAGGCTCCGGGGAGACCTTCCAGCCCCTTCCAGGCCCTCAAGGGGCTCCAGGAAAGCTGGGGAGGGACTCTGGAGCAGGGAGGGGAGCCATGGGACGAGGGGGAAGGGTTTTATACTGCAAGAGGGGAGATTGAGATGAGATGTGAGGCAGAAATTGTTTGCTGTGAGGGCGGTGAGCTCCTGGCCCAGGTTGCCCAGAGAAGCTGTGGCTGCCCCATCCCTGGAGGGGTTCAAGGCCAGGTTGGACGGGGCTTGGAGCAACCTGGGCTGGTGGGAGGTGTCCCTGCCTAGGGCAGGGGGTGGCACTGGATGGTCTTCAAGGTCCCTTCCAACACGAACCATTCCGTGATTGAGAGCCCTCCCGCTGCCCCTCCGGGCCCCGCAGCCCCTCCGCGCCGGCCGGGCCGCCCGCGCTCCCCTCAGGCGCCGGGGCCGCCCCCGGCTGAAGCCCGTCCGCCCGCCCGGCGGGGCTCGGCGGCGCCGCCCGGGGGGCGGGTGCGGGGGTGTCCGAGCCGCTCGCTCCCCGCCCCGGCCCCACCTCCGCCCGGCAGCCCGCACCGCCCGCCTCCCGCCGAGCCACGGCCGCCGCTGTCCCGGATCCGCCGCCTCGCGCCGAGCCCCCGGGGAGCGCTGGCAGAGAGGGTGAGTCCCCCCCGCCGCGGAGCGGGGCCCGGCGCCGCCATCGCCTCCCCTCAGCGCGCCGCGGGGTGAGAGGCGGGAAGGGCCGGCGGGGAGCCCCAGGGAGCCCCGCCGTTAACCGGGAGCCGGAGATGGATCCCAAATCCCAAATCTGCCGCCGGGTGAGGGAGAGGGAGCGGCGGGGCCGGGGGGAGATGGTGGGGCTGGAGGGAGATGGCGGGACTCGGGAAGGAGCCAGGCTGTGAGGAGAACCGGGGTGTTCAGCCTCGAGCGCTGCCGGTCCCAGACCCAGGCCGGGCTTTAGAGGTGTGTGGTAAAATCGCAGTTATTACAGCATTGCACCTGATGGTTATATACAGCTGTAAAAAATAAAAAAAAAAAAAAAAAAAAAAAGCTCCTCATTTTTCACAGGTGCGTTGGCAAACTTTTCACTCTTTTTTGAAAGTAAGCGCATTAGGCTTTGCCCTAAAAAATAACAAAACATTAAAATACGTGCGTAATGAAGCAGATACCAGTAAGTAAATAATATAAGTAAATAATACAAATAAATAATACAAGTAAATAAAAACTACACGCCACCCGCTGTGGGAGTGGGCAGGCAGGTGCCGAAGTGCTGCCCTTGGCACGGCGTTTCTCCTGCGAATGGACGCGGGCTTCCCGTGCCTATTTCCTATACACAGATGCACATTCTTGTGTTTAATTAGGCCGTAAACTCCTTGGAATAACAACCGGCCGTGTCTTTGTGGTGTGGAGGGCGCCGAGGGCTTGGTTCTGTGCCGGGCCGATGGGTGCTCTGGTAATAGGGTTAATGAGAACAGTCCCGGGGTTGATGAGTGCACGCCGTTCGCGCAGATAGAGCTGGTTTGCAAGACTCAGCTGGTTGATTCCTAAGGGCAATCTCAGGAAAATAGGTTCGTATGATTTCCCGTCTGTCAGAGGGTAACGCGGGCAGAGCCGGGAACCGCAGATGCAGAGATCAGAGCAATTGCAGAGAGCCGTGTACTGCAGCCTCTTTCATAAATACAGTACTGGTAATCCCAGATGCTCAGATAGTGAGTCAAGTTTCCCTCCCTCAATAAACATGTTTTTGCTTAAAATAATAAAATATTAAATGCTGAGATTGCTCTTTCTCAGGTTGGTTTTGAACCTCTAAGTATAAACTTTTCAAGCTTCCTCTGTAACTATGAACCTCCTGGTTGTGGCACCCCGTTCTGCCTCTCCTCAGGTGAGTTTTTCAGAAAAGGGCACAAATTTAAACGTTTACAGTGCCAAAGAATATGGTCATCCCTTGCATTTGAGAACACGTACACCAGCTCGGAGAAAGAGAATTAAAAGGTGAAAGAGTTTGTCCTCGTGATGGTGCGACAGCCTCGCATCCCTCGTGCCAGTGGGTGCCCAGGCTGTGCGCAGCAGCGCAGTCCTGCAGGTGAATTCCAGAGGTAATTGCAGATGGATGTTTTATAGCATGGATGAAGGGAGTTGTCCTGTTTGGTACACGGCTTGGTGATTCATCAATCTTTACGTGGTAATACTTTTGCTCTTCTAGTCAATCCACAATTAACTGCGCTACCAGTGTTGCTGATGAGAGTCTTTCCCTCTTCTCGTCATGCGTTACTTGCTGTAAGTCAATTAGCATTTCCCAGCGTGATAATTGCAGCACTCTGTTCATAGCCAGTCTCATCCTCTCAGTGACATCCCTTCCAGAGCAAGATAATCTTAGGGCCTTTTGCCTTAGCCTGGTTTTGTCAGAGCCGTCTCTCCTCAAGCCAGCTTGACATGTGGCATTCTGGCTGCGTGACGTTAGGAGTCAGGAGTCTGGTAAATCCTGTAATCAGCTTATATAGGATGGATCCCGCGCGTTGATCCTCGAAACACTTCTCATGAATTCCATCCTCTGGCTGGCACCAGGTGCTGGATGCTTTATCTGGCAGAAAGAGATGAGGGAGAGCGTAGCCAAGGTGAGGGTAGATATGGTCTCTCTGTCAGGGAGGCGTGCAATTTGCCAAAGTGCAAAGTGCTGCGGGGGAAAGAAGCTGTGTTACAAGAACGGGCGCCTTTTCCTGCAGCCTTGGGAACTCTGTAGAAGAGACACCTGTACCTTGCTAACTCGTGGGTTGACTCATGCCACGCAGTCAATTTATTATGATCTCTTCCTGCCCTGTTTTCCATTTGCCCAAGCTTCAGTTGTGGGTGAAGAGATAGGGGATGTTTCCTTTTACACTGTTGACACAAGTTGTGTCAATTATGTAGGAGAGCCCTGCCCGAAATCAGGAGTTGTGAACTTAGGTTGTGAACCAGAAGTCACCAAGACCAGACAGACTCTTCCAGTGCAGGCAGCAGGTAAGGCACTCGGCAGCAGAGGTGAGGGAAAGAGCATACTAAGTATACTCAGGGTGCTTAATGTCTCTCAAGGAGGGCAAGGTCGTTGAAGGGTGAGGAATCTTCCAGGGCTGTCATTTCCCAGTCCAAATGGGCCCTAAGCTGCACCAGAAACACCCGCTCACCTCCCCTCTACCGTACTACTTTGAGGGGTTCCTTAGAACAAAAGCCCTCCCTCTCCAAATAAATTCTGATACTTGAGAAAATTCCCCCCCCTTTTTTTTGTTTTAAGTCTAAATTCCTCGGTATTTTCTTTCCTTCCTTCATATCCATTAGCTGGATTGTGTAGATTCAAAGGAAAGGAATGCTTCCGTTATTCGTGTGTGTGACTCAAAGGACTTCTGGATGAGGGGCATGGCCAGCAGTTCAGAAGCGGTGAAAAGGTACGTACGATAGTGCCGCGCCAATAAGCTTCAGAAGGAATTTCAGATTGCAGCTTTCCTTTAAGGACTGAGTTGTATTGTATGATGCGTCTGTTGTTGGCAGTTATTTTTCCATTAATTGCTGTGAGAATCTTTTAGTCTAAAGAAGAGGCTTCATCTTCTAGACTTTGCCCATGCTTTCGGCAGAGATCTGAGTAGCGGGCTGGTTATTGCGATGCCAAATGCTGAAATGAACTGTTGCATTTGCTGTTTTTCTCACTCAGAACCTGGCGCCCGTGAGGAGCCAGAACACGAGGCACGAGCTACGATCATTGAAACGGCACCACTCGAGCTACGGCAGCAAAGCTGGATTGGGATTTCTTGTTTCTTGCCTGAAGCTTTGGGCTTTTTGATGTACCGGGTTTGAACTGCAGGCTTTGGCGAGGAACCAAATTAGGGTAAAATGGCGTTCTTTTGGTGGTTTTTGTCTAGATGTTGCTTTGATCTTTAAAAAAATCTAAACTGTTGTGTGAAACCTGCTTGAAATAAACTTAAAAAACCCATTGTTATATCACTTTACGGATCTGGAAATGGGGCAGTAAAGGATCAGAAAGTGTTTTGGTTAACGGATCTAGGCTTTAGCTACGTTCTGCCCACCAAGAAGCCCGGCACCAGGGGATTCCTTTAGGGTGAGCTGAAAGAGCCTTTGTTGATCTGGTTGAAGATGTCCCTGCCCATGGCAGGGGGGTTGGACTAGATGGGCTTTAAAGATCCCTTCCAACCCAAACCATTCTATGATTCTGTGACTTGCTGAATGGTTCTAGACAGGTAATTTATCTTCTTTCTGCCTATCGATTGTCTCATTATTGGGAATAATGATGACTTTTCTATTTCTATCAATTGCTGTGAAAATTGATCGGCTTGTAAATAATTCTCAGTGCAAACAGCCCTGCAGGGGTAGCATTATTAAGGGTGCCGGTTTCACCCCAAGAAATGCAAGCACATGGAGCTTCCCCATGTTCCAGTCTAACCAGTGCCTATGGAAGGCGGAATTTGCTCCTATTAGAGATGGCCGTAGGTGAAGTGTCAGCAATGGGGAAGTCTGGGATGAAGGTTTCCACTTGAAAGTTTCTGTAAACCCTGTAGCATGTCTAGAAAAAGTTATTTTCAGTGTCAGGTAGTCCATCTTTAAACTAGATTATCAGAGCATTTAAAAAAAATTCTGAACTCTGTTTCCCTTTCTGTTTTGTTTTTTTTTTCCCCACAGTCCATAAGATGGTTTGATAACAAATACCATCTGTCTAAAGTGTGGTGAGAAAAAATTACCTCCTTATTTGAAATGCTCATTGAAATGAAAAAACCCACATTGTACTGTAGCGGTGCCATTTATTAATGAGTGAGTCACGTAAAGTCACTTTGCTGTGGAGTGGGACCTCACTAGAAGTCACAAAAGTTATTTTGAAGCTTATACATGCGACACGTTCTCTGCTGGTTGAACCCCATCCCTGCCCCCCGTGCTCTTGCTGGAGAATTGTGGAGTCTCAGATCTAAGGACAGGGCTGCGTTTTGTAAACATTCCCTACGCCCTCGCAGTCTAAATGTGCTGGCTTGGCCGAGAACTGTAATTTAAGTGTTTAAGCTAACCCAGCTCGTTTGAACCGTAATGACTTACAGAGCAGTCAGGTCATTATCCCGGAGGTGACCGTCTGAGCTGGGGAGAGGTGGAGGGAGGGGTGGCCAGGGCCAGGGGGTGTTTCCACGGGCAGCTCTCAAGCCCGAGGATGGTCCACTCCGTCCTGCAGGATCTGTCTGCTGGCTAGTAGCTTTGTGGAAAGAAGTCTTTATCCTTCATTTTTTAAAAATAGGAGTACGTGCTGACAAGCAAAACGAGAGGAGATGCTTGCAATAAATAGGTGAAAAATCAGAGGTATCAATAGGTTGAACTTACTGCTTACTCAAAATTTTGAAATACAGTTGTGTTCACACTCTTTATTTGTTTTGCTCATAAATCAGTGTGTCTGTGAGAACCGTTTTCTTTCCTACCTCAGTCAAAGTGGCCTTGTTGTGTCTCTATAAAGAAATGGGTCCAGCCTCCTGTGTAGCCTCGGAAGATTACACTGGTATTTCCAAATGATAGAGAAGCTAAGACTGAAATCCTGAGGCCTATCTTGGGTTATATAGATTGAAAACTAACACCAGTTGCAGGAGTAATACTTGATTTGTATCTATATATATTTGCCCTAAGTTTAAATGCAAGATACTGTAATTTCTGCCTGTTATTTAAATGGAAATTTAACAAACAGAAAGCCCTCCATAAAACAATCGCTGTCTTTGGTGGTCTGGAGGCCCTTGGTATAATAATAATAATCCTTTCCAGAATTGCTCCATGAAATCTTGTGGCGTACGCGTAGATAATCTCTTATTTGTACCTGAAATACCATGTCGCGTTCGAGCCCTGGACTGCGGAGTGCGTTTCGCAGTTTGGGAGAACCGGTTGCCATCCTAGACTGGCTCATCATCTTAGGTCTGTAAAGCTGCCTCTGGCAGTGATGAATAACTAACGCTCGAGGGAAGACTAATATCCTCTATTATGCACCTACCCAATTGGGCAATGTCAAAAACAGAAAGATGGGCGTAAGATTATCTGTCTGACCCCTGCGGATCATGCCCTGAAGTGTGGTGATTACCCTTCTCAGAGTCTAAACACGCATAAGTGCAGATGGTAGTAGTTACAGTCATCTAATCCTTTTTTTGAAAAATGCTGCCCCGGCTTTGTCTTGATGTGAATAAACCTGTTGCGGCAAATTACACTAATTCAGAGCTCAACTTAATACAGAGAAATGGAACTAAAAGCTTATGAAATAGAGGGAAATACAGGCATATGTACCTTGTGTCACTGAGCTTGCTAACACAAGCGTTATGTGTATCCTCTCAGTGCTTAAAACCTTGTTTACAGGTACTGGTTTTCCCTTAAACTTCATTTAAGGCCAGATATGAAGAGTTTTCGTGCCTATGTAAGGAGCAGTTGCTAGATGTGAGCTTGAAGTGTTGACGTTATCTTCTTTCAGTCGGTAACTAAGAAAATCCGTTCTGGCTAGAGTTTCGATGGGCCAAGGCCAACTGTAGGAGGTTTAATAAGGCCAAGTGCCGGGTCCTGCATTTCGGTCACAACAACCCCAAGCAACGCTACAGGCTTGGGGCAGAGTGGCTGGAAAGCTGCCCGGCAGAAAAGGACCTGGGGGTGCTGGTGGAGCCAGCTTGACACGAGCCAGCAGTGTGCCCAGGTGGCCAAGAAGGCCAACAGCATTCTGGCTTGTACCAGGAATAGCGTGGCCAGCAGGAGCAGGGAAGTGATGGTGCCTCTGTACTGGGCACTGGTGAGGCCTCACCTCGAGTGCTGTGTCCAGTTCTGGGCCCCGCTGTACAAGAGGGACATTGAGGTGCTGGAGCGTGTCCAGAGGAGAGCGACCAGGCTGGGGAGGGGTCTGGAGACCAGGGCATGTGAGGAGAGGCTGAGGGAGCTGGGCATGTTTAGCCTGGAGAAGAGGAGGCTGAGGGGAGACCTCATTGCCCTGTACAACTACCTGAAAGGAGGGTGCAGAGAGGTGGGTGGTGGCCTCTTCTCCCAGGTGAATAATGACAGGACCACAGGAAATGGTCTGAAGCTGCGCCAGGGGAGGTTTAGATTAGATATCAGGAAGAATTACTTTACTGGAAGAGTGGTCAGGCACTGGAACAGCCGCCCAGGGAGGGGGTTGAGTCCCCATCCCTAGAGGTGTTTAAGAAACGTGTAGATGTGGCACTTCAGGGCATGCTCTAGTGGCAGAGATTGTAGGGGGTTTTTTTGTGTGTGTGTATTGTGTGTGTGTTTTGTGTGTGTTGCACTCGACGATCTCAAAGGTCCTTTCCAACCATGAAGATTCTATGATTCTGTGATTCTTATGGCCACGTTTTCCTTAGCTCATGGCTGTGTGGCAGCAGAGTGTCGGGTGGGTGTTCAGGTCCCGGCACTGTTGAACTTGGGCTCATCGTTTTTCCTTGAAGTCCACTGTCTCCATCTGCTGTGCCTGGCTCAAGTCATGCAACGTCTTCCTTAGACTCATCATTACAGTTGTTTCTGTAGTTTCCAGCTTTTCGTGGTTGCGGGACTGCGTGGGATAATCCTCTCATTGGCGTTTCATCCAAGAGTGGGAGAAAATTACCAGATGCTTGATCTCAGCTGCCCAGGGTAATGTGTCTGCTCCAAAACTTGAGTCTGCTCAAAGGGCACGTCCTGTATCCATCCTTTAAAACTAAGTCTACAAGTCAAACATTAAAAAAAAATAAGATTACAGTGGTTCTTCTCTCTTTGGGACTGTCAGAGAACAGACTGGTTTCCTGACACTGGTGCAGCACTGGGATTATAGAGTAAATAGTGAATTTTATTTTATGTGGTATACCTGAAGATGTGACCCTTTCTTAGTCTCTTTTTGGTACATGTCAATCTAACATTCCACCTCTGGGGTGCTCGTTCAAGGTAATGGTGTCTCATGTGCCTTATATGGTTTGTAGAATCAAATTAGAGGATGTTTATATGAGCATATAAAAATTATTTTCAAGTCTATAACAAAAAGCTACAGCACAGATTCTGCAGAAGTCAAGAAAGTGGTTTGTCCGAACAAGCCAGAGGTGAGAGATACTGGCACAGCGGCTGCTCCTCTGGGATATCTGTTATTAAAACACCACGTGTCTGTAAGGGCTGGGGAATCGCCCTGTGCAGAGCTAATTCTGGATGCTGATTTCAGCCTTGGGCTCCATTCTGTTCCTCTTAATTTTTAATTTTTTTTGAGATTATTACAACACTGCCCGATATCAATCTAGTCTGATAAAATTCAAGATTCGCAGCACAGAAGGGAAAGATTATTGGGAGTTTGCCGTTTCAGGAAAGAGCCTTCCTGTGTTTTTTGTTGTTGGTGGTTTGGTTTTTTGGACAGTCACTGCTCCCTTGGGAACTTCTGCCGAGGATGCTCAGCTCTCCCCTGCGTAGCTCCATCTCCCGTGTCAGCCTGTCATCTTACCGAAAACTTGCTTCTCCTGTCTCTTCTAGCAGGCGATGACCCGTATTTGGGCCAGTACTTGCTAATAACTCTTTGAATAGTGATCTTCTAATAGCACCTCACTGAAGCTACAGTAGTGACTACTTGTCACTGGGCAGCTGATAATATCATTTGTTTAATGAATGACTGTTGGATTTAATTTAGTCCGGGTTTTTTAATATTTTTTTCCGCTTTTTAATAAGGAATTTTCTCTCATCAGATGCCATGAAATCGATACGCTCTGACTCAATAATTATGTTTCACATCAAGTTATTTTGGTGTAACAAAATAAATCCAAGGGACTTATTGCTTTAATATGTGTGTATTATTACCAAAACACTAATCGAAGTAAGCAGAATGTTTTTCGTTGAGGTATGTACTGTGGTTTTATGGGAGTTTTTGTTAAACGGTGGAACAGGATTTGAAAATTCTCAGTCGTTCATTGGGTAAAAAAATGAAAAGGATCATAAAGTGTGAGGCTTTAGAAAAGCATCACCGCTGGGTTCAGGAGGACTTGCTTACCTCTTTCTTTATAACATTTCAGACTTGACTATTTGGCGTCATTTATATTAGAGGAAAAAGGCAGAAATACAGCACCGGCCACTCTGCTGGGCAGACGGCTGACCGGAGGCAATGAGGAGCAGTAAGTTGTGTCAGCGTGTACAACAAAAAACCAGTCCTGCTCAGGGGAAACGCCGACTACAGCGTTTCACTACTTCTTCCCTTTCAGCCTGCCCACATCCAGTAAAGTTACCGTTTCTGTACTTTCTCGGTACTAAACCTTTTGGTAGCCTGAGGAGCGCGACCAGACTCTGCTACCAGCATCCTTACGCCAGTGAGGTTTGTGGGAGAGAGGGTGTGGGCGCATTCCTAAAGCTATTTTGTGGTTCCCACCTGCCTCGGCTCTGTTGATTCCGTACAGTTCTTTTGCAAGCTGGATTGTTCAAATGATCCAAGTTCAAAATAATCCTATTCAGAAAGAAAATTCCCGTCTTTCCCTCCTTGCGATGAATCGCGCATTCGGAGAGATTACCAGATTTATGAGACTACGGCTACAAAGAATTTACACTGACACAAATTACATCTAGTGTGGAAAAAACTTAAAATAGGTGTTTAAAATATTAACGAGGTATAGAAGAGCTGCAGATTTACAGCTAATCTGCACAGACTTGAAAATATCTCTTCTGTGAAGCACCAAAATGAGGTTAATAATTACAGTATAATTAGACAAGAAGAAAAATGTGTCAAGTGAGGTAGGATTTCTGCCTCACTAGTTATAGGAGAAGAGAGATTTGGTGTGCAGAACAGACTCACACCTTTTCTGAGAGAATTATGTAGAGGGCTGAGAGTGTCATTTGAACTGTAGGCTGTAATACCTAGGAGATACTTAGAGTAAGAAGTTTTTGTTTCAGCCAGCCTGCTAATTTAACTAAAATCTGCATGGCTTCTTTTTTTTCTTTTAGAGGCAGAGATTAGGGGCTATCATTGCCCGCTTCGAGTCCCGCCAGGCACCATGAATTCTGTGCTAAATCAAATTGGAATTCAGGGCATCTGGTGTTCAGGCTCACACCAGTCCTCTATTTTTCCTCCATCAATACTGCGAATAACGAGCTTTTTGAAAGTGTTGGATATTAGGACTTTCAGCTAATAACACTTCCTGAGACTACTATCCTATCGTATTCTCTGGATATGTGATATATGTCTACTCAGTACTGCATCATCTTGATACGGACTTGTCACTGTTGGGTATCTAATGTGAAACATGATGGAGTGGAATACTTCTCATAAACAGAATATCTGTTTATATAGAGATATTTCATTTGTGTTACCCCAGCTATCTTCCTCATGTCCAAGCTAATGAGTTATGATCGTGTTACATGGTCCTTCTTGTTTTGTCACAGTTTGGGCAATAGCTTATTTATTTATAAGAAAGTGCAAGTAGTTCCTGGGTTCTGAGGAACTAAGCAGATTATGTTTTCAAAATAATGAAGATATCAGTTAATATTGTTTATAGATTTGTCTTGCAGAGAATCAAAATACAACGAGTTTGTGTCAGTCTAGCAGCTGCCATCTTGGATGGTGCCATTCGTCTTGAACTGGAAGCTTCTGGAGGTACAACCATGAGCTTGAGTAGGAGATACCCGCTCAGAGTCACCAGTGAATTCACCTTACGTCACCTGCACACTTGTAGCTCATGGGTGCCACAGGGCAGTGGTGTCAATGATCACGGTGCTTGGTGCTTGGCTGGGGTCGGGAATGGTGTGAATGCTGAAGATGGATGATCCTAGAATCATAGAATGGTTATAGTTGGAAGGGACTTTAAAGATCATCTAGTTCCCCTCCCCCCGCCCTGGGCAGGGACACCTCCCACTAGACCAGGTTGCACAAAGCCCCGTCCAACCTGGCCTTGAACACTTTGAGGGGTGGGTGGTTGGTTGTTGTTCATTTTTTTATTGTGGGTCTGCTTCTATGCATTTCACCACGATGTGTCCTTCCTCAGTGATACTTGCCAACTGTAATCATGCCTGGTTGTGACTGTAGGATTGATTGTTTTGTGTAAACACAATTTCTTTATATGTAAAGATTTAGACATTCCACCTGCTTGCCAAGATTCAGAATCTCAGTTCCCTTAGAGCAATTCCTCAGCTATTGTGAACGTCCTGAGAGAATGCTGAAGTAGACTTTACTCCCTTTCCTGACCAACATTGACTTTAGCAACGCCCTAGTGATTTGACAAATAGATCGCTGTCTGATGGGAAAGAACTGTTTGCTGTAGTTCAAAGCCAGATTTCAGAGGTATAGAAAAATATTTCACTAAGAATTAACAGGAGAGGAAGAAAAGGCATTTGCTGACGTACTTTATTGCCACAGGACTTATTTTTCCCTGTTAGAACTTAGCAAGCCCACCACCTAGTAGGGCAAGCTTTAAAAGAGGATAGTTATTAATTATGGATTTTGGATAAAGAGAGGTTTCTTACCTTTCATTATTTACGCCAAAAGATACAGAGTGTAACAGAAGTCACATCAAGTGTTTTAATGCAATGCATTTTTTCTGTGTTGTGTAAGATACGCAACTACCCAGATTTTTTTGTCTGCATCAGTATTTGTATTTCTGCATCGATGGAGCACTGGCACAGTTTCCCAGGGAGGTTGTGGGGTCTCTCTCCTCCTTAGCCAGATTCAAAAACCATCTAGACATGGTCCTGGACAAGCAGCTCCAGGTGGCCCTGCTTGAGCAGTGGGGTTGGACAGGATGACTTCCAGAGGTCCCTGCCAACCTCAGCCATTCTGCGATTTGGTGATCAGGTGGTCGGGTTTGAGTAGTTTTTGGAAGGAATCGTTTATGTGCTGACAGTCCTACAGGAGCTTGCTCACGGGTCTGGTTGGGATTGAATTAATTTTCTTTGTAGCAGCCCATATGGTGCTGAGTTTTATATTTGGGTCTAAAACATTGTTGATAACACACCCATGTTTTGGCTGTTTCTGAGCAGTGCTTGTACAGCATCACAGGACTTCTCTCTTTCTCGCTCTGGCTGGTGGTGGGTCGGGAGCCGGGAGGGCACACAGCTGGGACAGCTGACCCCAACTGGCCAAAGGGACTTTCCACACCATATAATGTCACGTTCAGCAATAAAAACTGGATGGGCGTCATCTCTTCAAGGTAGATGTTGCCCAGGGAGCGCCTGGGCATTGGTCTGCTGGTGGGAAGGGTGAGTGATCGCCTCTGCATCACTTATTAAACTTCCTTTAACTTGACCAATGAGGTTTTTCTCACTTTTTCTCTTCCAATCCAATTCTCTTCCCCATCCCACTGAGGCAGGGAGAGAGCAAACCTCAGCTGTCTGGGGTCAATCAGCCACGGGGTTACAGGAGGAAGAGGGCAGAACTGAGAGAGGGACTACAGAACCTAAACCTCGTGTTGCTGTGGGTACCTAATGACTTGGCAGCGTACAGATCCAAAGACTGCGTTATTAGTTGTGTAAGGCAGGCAAAGCTTCGTGTGAGAGCCTTGCACCATTCTGCATCGCTTTTCCAACCTTACCCGCTGTCGAGTTGGCTTGCCGTTGGTGTGACCCACCTGGGAGAAGAAAAGTAATGAAAGTAACCAACTTTCTCCCTCTTGGTGAGACAGTGGGACTAATCTATAGCATTTCATCGCTTAACTTTCAGAAGGGGAGTGGCTTTCGGGGACATTTCACTTCTCTTTTGCATTTTCAATGAAGCAAGTTTTAGAAGTGACTAGTGCTTTCTGGAGTGTTAGACACACAGCAACAGCTGATACCTTGAACCTCTTGCATGTTTTGTGTTCCAGCTGCTCTTGAATTGTCAAACCACTAGCTTCCATCCCTTCCTCGCAAAATAAGACCTTTAAAGCCTTTAGTCATTGCAGCTGTAGGGTGGAACGCTGCCTCCCAAAAAGCTGGATGACAAAACTACCTTTGGCTTGAAAGAGGCTGTGTTTTCAGTTCTTTTAAAAAATGCACAGGGCAAACAGCAAGTCTTCTGATGCCGTAATTCAGTAGAAAATGCTTGAAGAGCTACAGTATGGGTCAGGTTTTTAAATAGATGTCAGCTTTTGAAGTCAGATCTTTTGAAAAATCAACACAGAAATATAACGATAGTAGGTACAGGGAATCAAAAAGTAACAGGGCCACTTTTAGTTGTTTTTAAGGGTTGATCTGTCTTGGAAAAATGTCCTGTGGCGTCCAAATGCCGGAAAATGTCATTGGGCACATGAATTTATTTATGAACTTTCTTTGTATCCCGCTGTCATGCTAGAGTAAGTACAATTAGAGATGGATCCTGGGATTTTGCAGGCTGAGCGAATGCATTGTGTACACTCTTGACAGTCACAGATATGCACGTAGGATAATTTTTAGTCAGCGCAGAATGAGAAGGAAGTATCTCCTCTCCTTTCTTGCCTTGGGCAGCCTTGCATTATTTCTAGGGACAGCTCTGACTTGAGCATTCAGAAATGGGGGAGTGAAAATGGTTTTGAGGGTTGACCTCAGGGCCCGGAGGTCTTGGGAAGGATGCACTCTGGGGCCGTTTCAGTGGCTTATCAGGGAAATAGTAGCATGGCTGTTATAAACCATGGAACGGGGCACTTAGTGCCTCTAGTTCAAATTGACGGACAACCATGAGAACATGGTGGTTCCTCTGGCTGGTGGCCAGAGGGGACTACAAAGGCTTGTTCAGAGTAAGAATCCAGGATATTGCGGGCTTCCCCTGGATGTGTACTCAAGAAAATAAATAGTGCCGATACACTTGTCGTACTGGCATAATGTTTCCAAATTGCTTTTTTCTAATTTTATTAATTGTGGTAGTAACCTAGCTGAGTATGTTTAACTGTGGAATCCTGTGTACGCTTGAAGACCTTTGATCTTTTAAAGGATAGATGAGTTAAGCCTCTAGTTATTTCTAGGGTTTCAGGGTTTTAAAAACATATTTCCATCTTCTTTAATGTTGCCAAGAATGCAGCCTTGCTTCTGTGATGGTGAGAATGTCCTGTTTGTATTGCTCTTCTCACAGAGGGTTTCATTTATTCTGTGTGGATATAAAACAATTTTTTCTCTGGTAGTATCCAGATGTTGGGAGGTGGAAGGTGCATGTTTATTAAAGATTTATCACAAAGCCACTTCTATATGTGGCTTTGTGAGTTGTCAGTGTAGCTTGACCACCATAGTGAAGTAATTATGTAGTGAACTATTTTAAGAACAATGTGTAATTGCAAAAGAAATCTCTGCTTGTGTACTTAGTTGCCAAAATAAAGGGAATTGAGATCTGCTCTGAATTGTCAGAATACGCTCTTAACTAGTTAAATCCATGTTTACAACCCTGCCTGTGGTTAACCACCCATAGATAAGATCATGGGCTGTCTTGCTGTGAGTACTAAGGTGTAAAGGATTGATGATACAATTCACATTTAAATTACTTTTATTTGTGCTTTATTTTTTTCTGTTGTCTTTGGCTTTGAGAGGAGCTTTCTGTGCTGTGAGGAATCTTACCGGTTTATTAAGCGACTGTTTCTCGGAATAATCCGTTGTAGCTGGAAAGGTAATAACTGGCCTCCCGTAATACTACACGACACTGGTTTCCTGCAGTGCATCCACAGAAGAGGCTCCAGTGGTTGACGGCTCCGATAATGTGCTCAATCACATGTCTGGACATATGCACGATATGAAACTTGAAACTTGGCAGTATATATGCAGTTTTAAGTCAACAGAGCTAAAAGCAGCCACAGTGCATCTCTTGAACTGCTGTTCCTTTTTCTTAGTTATCACGGAAAAGCAAAGAGAATTTATTTCAAGTGCTACCTTAATCTGGGCGTTGTCCTACCTATTAGCATAAATCTTCAGTTTTCACTGTGTACCAGGTAAAACTGGTATTTGAGCTGGAGCATTTGGGGTACGCCACCAGGGTCATCATGTTTTAGTACTAGTTATTTTACCAGAGAAATCGCAGTGTGTATACGTGTGTGTGTGTCCCCACATATTAAAAAATTCTATAAATTTTTTTTAGCAATATAGTATAAAAATTGTTAAGAAATGCATTAATAGCATTCAGTCAAATTAGCTAGGCAGATGAGTGGGTGTCCTCCACCAGACTTTAGCCTGCTGCAGAGCTGTTCTGCAGAACAAATCTGAAAAATAATAATCTTTGCAGGTAAGTTTCTAGGTCATCTCTTGTGGAGCATAGTTCTTAATGTATTTCCATTTGTAACCAGGCATTTAAATAAAGGATTTTGTTAGGAGCATCTTCAGGATTCGATTTATCCCCAAAACAATGGCAGTAATAGGAATTGTGTGGAGTGTGGCGAGTACCCAGATTTAGACTAGATACAAGGAAGAAATTGTTTGCTGTGAGGGCGGTGAGCCCCTGGCCCAGGTTGCCCAGAGAAGCTGTGGCTGCCCCATCCCTGGAGGGGTTCAAGGCCAGGTTGGCCGGGGCTTGGAGCAACCTGGGCTGGTGGGAGGTGTCCCTGCCCAGGGCAGGGGGTGGCACTGGATGGTCTTTAAGGTCCCTTCCAACACAAACCATTCTGTGATTCTATGTTCTTTCATTTTCACCTGTCTGCTTGATTATAGCGCTTTTGAGCTCTTCTTGTGCTTTGCCATGCCGGATACTTTGGTTGGGACTGTGGATAAGATTTACATTTCTTTGGTCAGCCTCAGCACCGCTGCTCCCTTGCCTGCAATGAACAGCATTTCTTCCGTGGAGCGGCTCGTGGCTCCGTACCTACTGTTAGCAGTGTTATGGATTGGGAATTTTAACGTCAGCACTGTGGTTGGAGTAGGATGTAGGCATCGGTGAAAGACGAGCTTCCCGCGTGGGAGGGAATGTTTTGCATGCAGGGATTATGGAACAGCTCCCAGTCCAACTGGTCCTACTCTATCTAGAAATAACATACTATGTGATGGGTATAAAAGTATGACTGTCTTTATTTTTAAAGTTGTCCACTGGAATCTGACCCACTGGAAATTAGAGGCGTACACCTGCAGAGAATTTACATGTGAGAGAAGGAGGATGTTTAGCTCTTTTGGCACTTAAGATACAGCCTGGCTTAAGCTGTATTTATTTATTTATTAATAGGCGATAAAGCCACCTGGTCTTTATTTCAGAACGCTTAAAAAGTGGCCATTGGTGAGCCTGGATTTTCTAGGATACCGTTTCCTTGGTGGCTTCTGTCTCTGTGTCTTATTCATGTTATATTTTGTTTCTCTCCATAGCGGGCTTCGTGCTAAAGTGCACGTGCTGAAGAAAGTCTCTGTGGCACCCCGTGGGATTTGGCATTCTGCTGTGAGGATTACTGCCGGGAGATGCCTGGCTAATTCCCAGTGCATACTGTTCCCACAGACAACCTGGAAATGGGTGCGGTTGACGTGCGCAGTAGCAACAAAGGTATGAAGCTGGGATTGCCTTCTGGAATGGCAGCGCATCAAAGGGCTAGGAAAATCTATAAAATGAGCAATAAAATCACTTTGAAAGTTTCAGGTTTACTCGTTTTACTACTGCAGGAAAATGCTTGTAACGTATATACACGTAAACCACATTGGTTTATATTGTGAATATAGTACGTATTCTTTGAAGAAGAAGATAAGGGGAAATCCCTTCAGAACTCTTACAGTAACTGTGCTCCTTTAAACGGGTTATTTTCTTCTGGGACCATCTTAAACTCTTGTTTTTTCATGTTTCTTTAGCTGAATTGCTTCCTTTCTGTATGAAGGATGCAGTAGTTAATCAACTTCTAAGTCTGCTTGGAAGAAGGTTAATTGTTAATCACTATCAACAACACTCAAGGGTGTCTGAACTAATTTGGTGAAATGCATTTTCCCTGCAGCAGCAAGTGCTGCGTGTTTTCCGCAGTCTGCTATAGTAGACATCCATTATGCAGCTTTGACATGTGGCTAAATCCACAAAAACTCTGATGTGTGTTTCAAAAATAGCCCTTAAAATGGTATGAAATCAAGGAAATGCTGCGTGGAACCATAACATCAGTGTACCAGTGGTTATGTTCTATATGTCTTACTAACACAAGGGAATTCACGGCAGCTGTCAAGGGCCTACATTCTACCTGTGGGAAGATGCCTGAAGGTATGCAGAAGAGGGAGGCTAGGGAAATACAGGTTTTTAAACATTGACTCTGTTGGAAATGTGGAGCTTTATTCTTGTTTACCAGAGGCGTTTATCTTCACTAGAAATTCAGATGTTTTATATACCAAAGTCATTGGATAAAAGAGTTGATAACTGAAACAAAGCCTGGAATGCAGATCTTCCTCCTCCCAGGTGATCGTCTGCTGCGCGTGTGTGTGTAGTCTTTCTGTCTGCAGGATGGACCTTTGATGTTCCCTGCAAGGTGTATCAGTTTCAATAAGAGAGATCAAGAGCTTCCCGCTCTGAATGAACAGATCGGCTGTTGATAGAACGCTTTCTTGGAGAAATGGTGGTCTGAATCCTGGCAAGAATTAACCCAGATCTCCCACATCTGAGGCAAGTGTGCCACTTAACTCCCGTTGAATGGAGCCCTACCTCCAATTACTTCACCCCCCACCAGAAGAGAAGGAATCTGGTCTGAGTGCCATCTGGATCAAACCCCTCAGATGAAGCCCTCAAGAAGGGCTTGTGAATACAAGCGTGAGACTAAGCTGCAAGATGGGTTGGTAAGCTGCTCGGGCCTGCCAAAATTGGGTGTGCCTGAAAGCAAAATTTCCTGTGATTAGAGAATGGAAAACTTTGAGGTGCCTGGGGAATTCTGGTAGCAGCTGAGTGGGTGAATGTGAAGATTGCAGTTTTTCATTTGTGTGTCTACTCTGATTTTTAAATATATTTTTTTTTTTTGTGAAACATAAATTCCTTTTGTGAATGTAAACCTAGGTGCTCAAAAAAATGGCTGTTTAAGCTCTGTAAGAAAAATACCACGAGTCCATCTCATCAAAATCGGCTCAACTCTCTAACGCACAATCGCAGAAATAATTTCTGGTGGTGGCTTTATGTATAGGAGTGCCATACAGTTCATGGCTAATATCAGTTCTAACACAGGAATGGTTCGACTAGAGTTTGGTTTAGGCTTTTTCCAGTCTCTGTGTTGGTGAAGAAAGACTTAAAATGGAAGGATTAGCAGGTTGTGCCTGGGTGCATTCTCACACCCTGAGCATTGACGAACCACCCAAACGTCTCTCTCTGCTGGGCAGATCGACCTGTCAGTGTGGTGACCAGTGGTTTAGAAAGCTGGAATTTTTATATTCTATTTGAACAGAAAAGCCTGAAGCTGTGAATATGTATCGTGCAATGCAATACCCAATGGTGTATCAGGCACGGGGGAAGCTCATTGTGCCTGTAGCTACAATAGGATGTTAAATACCAGGGTTATTAATCTTTCCTCACCTTCCCTCACTACAAGAAACTTGTAGTCCATGTATTAATGTGTTTTTGTATGAGATTTAATTGCTCAGACTTGTAACGACTCAAAACTTAAGATCCCGTTTCCCACTGTGACTGGAGTCTTGAGAAATGGGTTCTATTTAAAAGCAGGAAATTGTTGTTTTGATTATATTACCTTTTCAGTGGCGTATGGAGGTTCATCTATTGTTGCTCAGAAGGGTAGTTTTTGAGGTCAGGTATTAGGTGGCAGAGAGCACATACACGTTGTAGTTGGCACCCCCAAAAACCAGCTGGTCCCCTCGTCTGTGTCTCTCGTGTGATAAGGGTGTTAATAACATAATGGATGTCAGGGTCTCCCTATTGAAATGGACAGGCTGTTCGGTTTCTGTGTTGTTTCTCCCGAGTGGTAGGTGCTGTCCATGGAGTTTTCTTTCCTTCTTGGCTAATACAATGAGAATTACCGCATAAGAAGAAATTACCATTTTCTGTAAAATCAGTGTAATTTGTAGAGCATTTTGACATCACACCATACAGTGCTGTTAGCGAGCTGACGGAGACGTGCAGTGGAGTGGGTCCCAGCCACCGGGGAAGCTCTGGGCTGTGCTGCGGCGGAGCGGCACGTTTTCACTCCACCTCCCACTCCCTTCAACTCACTCAAAAGATTTTTGGAATGTAAACTACATGAAAATCATTTCTCTGCAGGGGTATCTCTGCTATAGCTCTACTAGGTCTGGAATCACACAGTGAACTAAATCTAGCTTATCTTTGTATTGCTCTGATTAAGCCAAGCATCTAATTATATTCATAAATCTGTTAAAGTCAATGGGAAAGCCTGTGGCAGAGAGCTTCGCTGCTCTGGGATCTGCGTGAGGTTGACTAAAGAACACACTGGAAATTTACACTTTAGATGAAATGACGTTTTTGTTAATCAGCATTTGCTTGTGTGACATACATCAGCACCAGCCCTGAAGGTAAGATGTTTTATAGATGAGTGGAGACCAAGGCTCAGACTAGGGCAATGATTTTCCAGAAGTAAACTGCAGCCAGGAATGATGCTGGGAAGGGAATTCCAGAGTTCTGGCTTCCTGCACTTGACTTGAATCATGTCAGCACTATATTTGCTATCTTAAAGAAATTACCGCAATAAAACACCTTAATGTTTATCTTAACAAACATAATAAAGAAAGGTATTTCTTACAATAAAATATGATTAGACCTGTGGAAGAAATAATAGTCTCTAAATTAGCTTCAGATGAAGGCAAACTTCACCTTTTATTACGTGATTTTGGCTTTCCCATTGCATAAGCTGAAAGTAGCAATGATTATTTTTAAGAGTTAAAAAAAATTAAAAGGTTAGAAATTTTTTTAAAAGGTTTTGACATTCAATCTGTCATCATTGTCTTCTCAAGAATGCATGCAATGTTTTAAAAAAAAAAAAAAGAGAGGGTTTTGTTGAATGACATTGATCTTCTTTGGAGTTTTTGTTTGGTTTTCTGCTCATTAAGCTCCTGACATGGAAACAGACTTGAAAAGGCTGAGAACTATGACATTAAATGTAGCTTTCAGGAATGTCATCAGGTCTAGTAATAGAATATATACAGAACTTGATTTTTTTTTTTTTTTTTTAACAGCAAGAACCAATATTTGAAAGTAACGCTTTTCTTCTGTGCTTCTCTTCAAAGTGCAACACTCAGTATACCTTCAGAAGATTTATCAAATAGACTACTTGCAAGGTTTCATCTCAATTTTTGAAAATTAGTTTCAGTTCTTCGAGCCTATACCAACAACGTTGTTGTGGCTCAGTGCGTGCTGTTGAAAAGTGCACAGGACAGGAATGCATGAAAAAATGGAGTAGAAGCTCGTACTTGAGAAACAAACTGGCTGATGTAAACCTAAGTTTTCATGTTGAGTGACAAAAATGATAAACCATCCAGCAGGGATAGAGAAGAGGTGATAAAAGAAATAGTATGAGACGTAAATCGTGAGCTTTGTATATTTTCTCATTTAAAATAAGTATAAGCAATCGTATAGTTCGAATAACTCAAATTCGAAGGCTGTTTGTAATACAAAGCTAAGAAATTCATTACCAGAATCATCACTGGGTAATATGAAAAAGGGGAATCATTTATGGTTTTCTCCTAGAGCGTCAGAAGCAATGCCAGCCTCGTGTCCCCAGCACAACAGGGCGGTTGATGTGGGCAAAGACACCACAGACCAGCGGCTTCTCTGTGGTGGTTTTTGGAAGTTTCTGTGCAGTATTTGGCAGGGGTTGTTGCCTCTCAGCCACACGGCCCGTTAATAGGCTATAGCTATTCCTTTATATGGTGCCTATGGTGGCAAAAGTGGTTTGCATATGTACAGACCGCGCAGTGGGAGGGATTTCAGGGTTTTTTCTTTATTTGATGTTATGCTGAGCTTGCTTAGAAATATTTAGAATACCTGGCTCTTATATGACTATCCTTTTCTTCTTTTTTTTTTTTTTTTTTTTCTTTTCTTTAATACGGTTTTCTGGTACGTATTTATACCCAACCTGGAAGAAACCTAAGTAAGTGCCTTTTTGTATAGCCCTTCATGTCTTGGTTTCTGTAGCTGAGTGCCTTATAGTCGATGTTCTGCCGGCTGCCGGAGAGAGCTGCCAGTTGTTTCCATGTTCCCTCTCACCTTGGCTGGCCTCTTGCAGGGAAATGCTGGAAGTATTTTGCGTGGTTGTTGGGATGTTGTTTGTGAGTCCTCTCAGTGTTCCACGCCTTAATTTGTATTTTGGACATGGAAGCGAATTGGGGCAGTTAAAGTAGCTTAAATGTGTGCCTGCGTATCTTTTTGTGGTCAAAAAAACCCCCAAAACAACAAAACAACCAGCAAAGCCAAAGCAACCAAAACAACCACCTTTTTGTTTTGAAAGGCTAGCAAATCTTTCCCACAAATTAGATTCTCTTAGATTTTTATTTTGTTGTAATACAGCGTCTAGAACCAGACACCGCGTTTGTAGTGAAACTCATTTAGTGCAAACCAGGGACTCGGAGGTTTCGCCGGCGCTTGCCAAGGGTGAATGGGCCTGGGGAAGCGTCTGGAGGGAGACTGTGAAATTAGAAGAGACATCTGAGAGTGTGTGCCGAAGCCCTCTTTCTAAATTAACTTACACAGAGTGCAAGACTTCAGGACGCGTTTGAAGTAGAATTGTGGCCTTTCCCAGCAGAAGCTGAGGGTAACTGCGCATACTGCCCGGCACTAGAAACCAAAATCGAATCAAATTCATGTCTCTGGAATGCAATTCTTGTTTAGTTTCATAGGAGGTTATGCCAAGGGGCTTGCTAAAGCCAGGATGAAGCGGGTCACGTTGGTCAAAATTGTTGTTTAAATCCATATCCAGCCTTTTGGCGTTTTTGCCCTGCGTTATGCCTCACTGTGTTCAGATTGCTGCTGATCGGAAATGCTGAAATCATTTACAATCCTGATATTTATGTAATGAAGAGAGTGTGAAGCACCCCGCTACCAAAACCTTGCCACGCAAACCAAACATAAGCAAGACACTGACGAAGTGCAGCGAGTCCAGCAGAGCTGTCCAAGATGGATAAGGGGCTGGAGCTCAAGAGAGGCCAAGACACAGCTGGGTTTGCTCTGCCCGGAGCAGAGAAGGACGCAGGTGATGTTATGCCTTCTCTTCCCCCAGCTGGAAGCACCAAATTATTGAGGTTTACATAGAGAGTGGAACTCTGGAGAAAAAATTTGGTGATGTAGGAAATACATACAGGTGACGGACAGAACGAAGGAAGAGGAGACAATGCCGACCAGGTTGTCCAAGTCCAAGGGTGTGACCGCAAAGGAGGACACGGGAGAATCCTTTTGCTAGGAATCTGTCTGCAGAGTTGAGCAGCTGGGGGACTCTACAGCTTCTTCAGATGCATGTGCCTGGGACAGAAGTAGATTCTGCTCTCTTCGGGGAAATTACATGTAACTTGAGCTTTTCCTGATTCATCAGTGCTGCAGAGCGCTGCGTGCCCATAATCACCCTCCCGTGTTGCAAATCATCTTTTTCAATTTATGAAGTGCCTATTTTATTTAATGAATTATTAATGCAAGCAAAGCAAAATAAGGAATCCATTCACTGTTTCCCATTGCCAGGCAGATGTTTAGCCATTTCCAGAAAGACAGGGCTTCATCCCCTGTAACGGTTATTTGGGAAGTCTGAATGTCCCTCCTTCCTCCTTTCCCCACCCCAGCTTTTATTGCTGAGCACGATGCCATGTGGGATGGGACATCCCTTTGGCCAGTTGGGGTCAGCTGTCCCGGCTGTGTCCCCTTCCAACTCCTTGTGCCCCCCAGCCTGCTCGCTGCTGGGGTGGGGAGCAGAAAGGTCCGTGATGCCGTGTAATTACTGCTCAACAACAGCTAAAACACGGGTGTGTTGTCAACACCGTTTTTGGTCATAAATCCGAAGCATAGCACCTTATGAGCTACTATGAAAAAAAATTAAGGATCTCAGCCAAAAGCGGTAAAATCCTACTTGCATCTGGTGACGTTTCCTTTTAGGTTTCTGTTAATCTCAACACATTTTACATAGTTTGTGCTTTTACCACTTAAAAACCCAAGCAAACATTTATTCCTTTGCTAGGTAACTGAGTGCGGTGCTACTTTGAGAAAAAGAGAAGGCGGCTTTTTTTTTTCTTTTTTTTTTTTTTTTTTTTCCCCCCTTCTGCAGTTGTGTATTTCAGAAGGTGGTTCCAGATTACAAAAACAAAGCAATCTTTCCCCGGGGATTAGTTGTCCAGCAAAGACTTCTCAGCTTCTTTAATCTGTAGTTTCTGCTCTCTTGAAGTGTCAGGAACTGATGTAAACCATGTGCTTGTTCATTGTCTTTGCTCATTTTCCTAGTCAGAGAGAAATTGAAAAGTTGTTTATTTTAATGTGTAGGGTTTTTCTCCCAGCCTAAACAATTGTTTGCCTTAAGTGAGCGTTAGATGCCCTGTTCTACTTTGCATAAAACAAGTCTGTCCCTTTCATTGCACAGAAGGAAACAATTCTTCTTAAATTCTCATTATTTTCTCCTGGTTTATAAATAAAAAGGAGCACTTGTTTAAAATAATAACCAATTAAAAAGTGTGCTTCAAATGAAATGGGATTTGTGTTACTGGGAAGGGAGGGTGCTTGTGCTTGATGTGTTTCAAGTGCGGAGTGTATGACCTACAGGTGTTGAATATACAGTAATTCTGCTTGGCTTCACTCCATTAAATTAGCCACCCTGCTTTCTTTAGCTTGCTGGGAAAATTGCAAACGCATTGGTTTGTGTCTCCTTGGCAGTTAGGGGTTTAGCAGGACGTTGATTCTTCCCGCACTTCCAGACAGAGTCCCATTGTTTATCCTTAAACTCTGCCAGGGACTTATCAGATGCCGTGTAATGAGCCCCCTTCTTTCAGAGATGCTTCAGCTCTGTAAAGAAACCGCTAACGATTACTGACTTTCCTTTCGTAGGAGTCATTTTCAATGCGAAAAGGTTATTCTGTTTTAAGGGTTGTTGTTTTTTTTTTTTTAATGGTTTAATCTGGTATATTGGAGGACACTTGTTAAATGAGATTTTTTAGTTGTGGGCATCATAAGCATTTCTGTGCAGCAGGTATTGATTTGTCGCCATTAGTGTTGCCTTTCTCCGGTATGGTGTGGTTCAGGGATATGTTGCCTCTGGAAATCTCTGCATCAATGTGGCAGCTCTGTAGGCATGTGCTTGGTAAGGAAACTGATTTAGTAAAAAAACTAATAAAAAAACCCCAAAACTTCCTACTACCTAATCTAAATCTCCCCTGTTTCAGTTTAAAACTATTCCCCCCCCTCCTATCACTACATGCCCTTGTAAAAAGTCCCTCCCCAGCTTTCCTGGAGCCCCTTGAGGGCCTGGCAGGGGCTGGAAGGTCTCCGCGGAGCCTTCTCTTCTCCAGGCTGAACCCCCCCAGCTCTCTCAGCCTGTCCTCCCAGCAGAGGGGCTCCAGCCCTCCCAGCATCTCCGGGGCCTCCTCTGGCCCCGCTCCAACAGCTCCGTGTCCTTCTTGTGTTGAGGCCTCCAAAGATGCTGTATTTTGCTATAAAACTTTACAAGAATTTTTTATTAAAAGGAGGGTGTTGCAGAAGATACAAGGCAACCAAGCAAACTTTCTATCCATTTAGAAAAATACTTGAACTACTACTTCCTTTCAGGGAAACTGTGATTAACGACCACTGAGCAAAGAAAATTAATGTATAATGATAAAAAGCTTCACGGGTCACATCACCTGTCTTCAATCTCTCTTAATAAAGCAGTACTGCCATGGGATGCAGCAAAGGAAGATTCATGTGTTGAGATCCAGGCTCCACCGGATGATTTAAGTTCAAATACACTTGCTGCATATTTCACTGGTGGCTGTCTGTTTGATCAGCATACGCCTTACTCAGTCGCAGAATAGCAGGTTGGAAGGGACCAAGGATCCCATTTGAGGATCATCTGGTCCAACCTTTCTTGGCAAAAATCCTACCGTAGCTTCACCGGTACTGGTCTGTCACCTGGATTAGCTGTTCGGATGGCACGGTGGTTACATCTATGTCCCCAGAACAGATCTGTACCAACTAAAAACTCTCTTTTCGTATCTGCCAGCAGAGCGTGTATTTGTTCTGTCCTGACAGCTGCGTACCTACAAGAGAGCCGAAGAGCAGCTGCTGTGATAAGAGGGACAGAAGCGAAAAGACTAATTTTTGCATTTGGATAATCAAATACCAGAGATTCTGGTATGGTTCAGCCTCGTGTAAGTGCATCGTTTTTCAGTACAGGCTGTCTTGTCTTTTGTTCTGACTTGTTCTCTCCAGCTGTGCTTTCACAGTCACTCACTGCTTTGGTTTCCTCCCCGTTTGTTTCCTTCTTAGTCTTAGAAGCTGTTGATGACTTATATCATCTCCCTTGTATCAAGGGAGATTCATCTTCACTTAGTTTAAAATTGTTCCTAAGAATATTTCTATTGTTTCTTCCACTTTCTTTGGACTCCAAATGTATGGAAACGTGCTGACATCCTCAAAAAGGAATCTCAGCTGTGCTTCTGTGCCCAGATGTTAATCTGCTCCATGGCAGACAGTTTCAGTCTTGTTGTTTTCTTGCTTGTTTCCCACTTCAAATTTTTTTGCAATATACTAGGTTTGTTACATTCTTGGATATTTTAAGTTCTTTAAGCTAATTGCGAAAAGCCTGTTCATAATTTTCTCTGTGCTTGAGGTTACCTTTCTGCTTCAAATCTCCTTTTGGTGGTGACTTGCAGCCTTCTCTCCTTTACTGTAGGAATACTTCTTCCACACTCTTTGTTGAGTACCATGGAAAAATGAAGGTTAAAATATTATTTTAAATGTAAGAATAAGAAAAGGAGTGGTCAGAATGACTTTGTCTATACATTTAGATAGACTTATTCTGTTCTGTAGAATTTCTTTTTCTGAAGTTAAATTCTGGCCTTGTGGAGGTTGATGGGGAAATTTGCTATTACTTTCAATGATCAGGAATTAAAATATTTTAAACCCCTTTAACTCTCTGCATGTTTTTGTTGTTCTTATCGTAGAGCGAAAATAAGATTTTTAAACTTTTCTTTCCCCAGCCTCTCTCTTCCACGATTTTCTGGGGTTTAGTTCCTAACATTTTCTGCTCAACTTTCATTTTAGTTCTAAAAGGGGAAGAAAACAATATGTCATCAATAGATTTTTTTTTTTTTTTTAATCTTATTTTTTATTCAACTCCCAAATGAAATATCTTGGTAAGATTTTATAAATAATAATAAAAAAGTGCTGCTTTTAAAACCTGGGCCACAAAAGCGGCCTCTGGAGTTTTAAAGGAAACTTTCCTCTCTCTTTGTTGAAAGTTCTAACTGTTCTGAGTGGGATGTACTTTAAAGACACACACACACACACACATATATATATGTATTTGTTTGTTTGTTTGTCCGTTTGTTTCAAACGGTGCAGGGTTAATCAGGAGTACTCAGGGTGATGGAGTTAGTCACAGGCATTGGAGTGTGAGTTAGCAAGTGCCTCTTCAGTCAAATTAAGACCACTTCAGAATAGTTTGTGGTGCAAGAGGAAACGTTTGAGTGCTATTTCCCCTTACAGAGAGAAGCAGGCTCAGAGCAGGCGCCTGCTTTCTCTGTCCATGTTATCTTTAACGCAGGCATCCGCAAAGAGCCAAGTCGAATTTCATTAATGACTTTCAACAGTCATTACACTTTTCTCTAAATACCTGATGTCTTTTTTGAATGGCCTTCGTAGGCAAGTCCCGTTTAAAAAAAATAAAAATGTAGCTCTAGATATCCTCTTTCTATAAAAATAGTGAGAAGACTGTTCCCTAGGTTCAGTAGCTGACTAAACAAAATAGGAACAGAGCAGACTATTTAGACGTTGGCAGATACTAGTGCAGCAGAACATGGAAGGCAAACACCATTGGAGAGTATAATCTAGTCTTTGAGTTAGTCATTCAGACCAGGAAATATATTTTGCTTCTTTACTGCAGATTTATTACAAATTTATGGTCCATCTAGCAGCTGGGAGTTACTCAGTAAGCCTTGCTGCAATTCCACGGCAGCCTAAGCCCAGTTTAACTACCGACTTCCAAGGTGCAGTCCTCTTTCCTCCATTTTATGCCTTGTCTTCCCATCCTTTGGTCTTCAGGTCTGCAGCCCACTGGAGCTGGGCTGAGCTGTTTCAGCCTGTGTAACGTGGCAAAAATCTCCTCTGCCCAAAAGTTCGCTCAGTGTCTCGGTGTGCTGGAAGTGGGGTAAGGTGGGTGCAGAGCCAGTGCCATGGGGACATGAGGCTCCTTTGGTTCCTCAGTGTTGTTCAGTCAGCTGCTTAACCCACGACTGATTATTTATTTATTCATTTATTACACTAGGGCTTCTCTACATGATCCCTTCCAACAAAAATGATGGCTAGAGAAGGAAGCTGATAGCCCAGCACTCAGATGGGTTTAGTTGAGCAGCCAGCAAATCTTTGGTTCGCTTTTATTTGGGTGTCTTTTATTGCGCGTGAAGACCAGAATGCACGAGCACGCATAGAGCTGCCGGGCGCACAGCTGTTCCTTTGTCTTCCAACTAAACCTGCAAGAAATAGATTATGGCCATACGGTACTAGGTTAAACATTAAAATATTCGCTGTGCCTGGTTCAGCAACACAGTGGTGGTTGGTGGGCAGGTTGTGGATGTCAGCATCCCTTAATTGCTTACTCCTTGCAATGGACGGGTCCTTCTTCTTCCTCAGTTACCTTCTTCTGAGTCACCACTTTTCATAGAATCACAGAATGATTTGGGCTGGAAGGGACCTTAAAGCCCATCCAGTGCCACCCCCTGCCCTGGGCAAGGACACCTCCCACCAGCCCAGGTTGCTCCAAGCCCCGTCCAACCTGGCCTTGAACCCCTCCAGGGATGGGGCAGCCATGTATTACTTAAATTCTCCCCTCAGGGTTTTGTGTCTTTTCACGTTGATTGCTTTTCCAAATCTTTGAGTTACTGAACTGTTACTAAACTGGCAGTCTCATTTCTCCACTGCTCCCTTTCCTTGTTTTTGCTTTTTTTTGTCTTGGCGGAATAGCCGGTGTACTTTCTTGCGTATGGACTAATGACAATAACCACACTCAGCAACAACGTCTGCAGTATAATCAGGTCAAAATCACAAGCCTGTGACTCACAAATCTGTTTGTTTGGGCCTGGTCACATAGCCTTCCATAAATCTGCAGCCGTAACCCCGCAGGCTTTTGTACAGTGCAATTTGCATTCATCTGTGTCTAGTATTTATATCACCTAGGTGTCTAAATACGGGCATACCTGCTGAGTATTTATTGATCTATTACCAAAGCACGTGAGGAATGCAAACCAGCTACCCAGGAACGGGCTCAGAGCAGCAGTGAAAGAGCATAGTTTATTTTAAGACAGACTGCTTGGGGGGTGAAGTTCATAGGTAGTTTTCTGACAGCATAAAACAGTAACCACGTTGTCTGTTCCTGCTCGTTCCTGTGCTGTGTTTGCATAGGCATTTATACAGCTGCAAAGTGAGCTGAGCCAGGAAAAGGAACGTGGCTGAAAAGCAATCTTTTCTGGGTTTATTTTAACCCGGAGCAATTCCTCCATTTGGTTCATGGTGTGGCCACACACACCTTCTGGGGGGCAAGTCGGAGGTGGGAACGAGCAGTTGGGGACTGGCAGGTGGCTGCGGATTAGACTAATTTAAGAAGTAATCTTAGAACCATAGAGTCATAGAATGGTTTGGGTTGGAAGGGACCTTGAAGCCCATCCAGTGCCACCCCCTGCCCTGGGCAGGGACACCTCCCACCAGCCCAGGTTGCTCCAAGCCCCGTCCAACCTGGCCTTGAACCCCTCCAGGGATGGGGCAGCCACAGCTTCTCTGGGCAACCTGGGCCAGGGGCTCACCGCCCTCACAGCAAACAATTTCTGCCTCACATCTCATCTCAATCTCCCCTCTGTCAGTGTAAAACCCTTCCCCCTCGTCCCATGGCTTCCCTCCCTGCTCCAGAGTCGCTCCCCAGCTTTCCTGGAGCCCCTTGAGGGCCTGGAAGGGGCTGGAAGGTCTCCGCGGAGCCTTCTCTTCTCCAGGCTGAACCCCCCCAGCTCTCTCAGCCCGTCCCCACAGTAGAGGGGCTCCAGCCCTCTGCTGGGTGTTTCACCTGCAGGCTCAGGAGATGGTGTCACCTTCTGTTGCCTTTCAGCACTTCCCTCCTTGTCCTCCAGCTGCCCTCCTGCCCTGGCACACGTCGGACCTTGGCACCAGGCACTTCAGGATGCTGAATGGCTGCGTTATTACTTCAGTTCTGCAAGTATGGGTAGTGCTAAATAATTCTCAGTCCAGAAACTTTTTAGGCAAAAATTCATTGTGCTAATTTTTAGGAATCTCTGTGTAATTTGGTTCGTACATTTCCTGAGAGAAAGATGTATCTTTTTTCCCCTGCACTGTACGAATGGTGTTAAGAACATGGTGTAAAAACAGAGAATAAAATTTGGATTTTTTTTTTTCTTTCTATTTTCTTTTGGGTTTATATTTTATTTTGTTAGACTATGCAAAACTAGAACCATTTGGTATTTATTAAGACACATGGATTAAAAACAAAAGAAAAACACAACAGAAAAGCGTGAATACATTTGCAGGCTGCTTATTTAGAAGTGGAGGATATCGAAGAGATTTTTTATAGTGGAGACAGGAAAAAAACACCCTTGTCAGCAACGTAATGGGAGAAAATGTCACAGTTGTATAAGATGCAGAGCACAGAGGGTTAGTTTCGTAGCAGCTGTGACAGTTATCATGATAGCTAACGCCTTGAAACTTCTGTTCGGCTTTTTTACAAGCAAAACACCACGCTTAAGTAGAGAGCTCTGCCAACAGTCATACTTTCGTAAGTAAGGGGATTATGAAACATAAGCATTTGGATGCTGATTTTTATATTGTCTGTCAAGCCTGAATAAGTAAAGACTGATGAGGAATAGCAGTTTTTATACTTTATATCCGAGATTAAGTTTAGGTTGACTTTTAGAATGGAAGGTGTGTAGGATATATTTCTAAACAGAAATTTTGAAGAAACCCTCACAACATTTGGTGCTCAACAGCAGCTGCTAAACAGAAATTTCTAACTGTGGAAACTGGTGAGTTGTTGGAGGAATTAGATCCATATTGTCTTGACAAGGTGAGAACACTAATTCTATGTCTTGTATACGATTTTGATAGCATGTTGAATTTAAAAACAAGAAAGAGATTTTGGCTTTAAAATATGTCATGTATGTATTCTGTCAACCCGGAACAACAGACAAGGGCAGTAGAGTGTCTGCTGGCCTTTCTGGAGGTGGGTTTCCACCATACAATACAGTCACTTCTGGTCTGGGACCAAGTAATTATTGCTGCGCAGAGTGGCCTGCAGTGGCTTTGTTGACCGAGCTGTGGTGGCGATGAGCTCTGCCGTGTTTTGGGGGAGCGCTGCTGTGACGAAGCTGGTGAGGGGTCTGGAGAACAAGTCCTACGAGGAGCGGCTGAGGGAGATGGGGGTGTTCAGCCTGGAGAAAAGAAGGCTGAGGGGAGACCTTCTCGCTCTCTACAGCTCCCTGAAAGGAGTGGGTAGAGAGGTGGGCGTTGATCTCTTCTCCCAAGGAACAGACGATAGGACAAGAGGGAACGGCCTCAAGGTTTAGGATGGATATTAGGAAAAATTTCTTCATCGAAAGGGTTGTCAAGCATTGGAACAGGCTGCCCAGGGAAGTGGTTGAGTCACCATCCCTGGAGGTATTTAAAAGATGGGTAGACGTGGTGCTGAGGGACGTGGCTTAGTGGTAACTTGGCAGCGCTGGGTGAACGGTTGGACTTGATGATCTTCCAACCAAAACGATTCTGTGATTCTATGCTGTGCTGACTGTGTGGGGGTTCTGCCCCACCAGCCCCAGCCCGCAGTGGTGCTCCCTCCTTGGCTTTTCTGCCCTGAAGTAGGGAGGGGAGCAACGGGGCCTGATGGCACCAGGATTATGAAAAATTCAAATGGTACCACCCCTCGTTACCTAACGTACCTGATCTGTTTTTCAGCTTTTAGTGGGGCTGCGTGTCGTATTTGCTGTCTCTACAGAAGTTATCACGATAACACTAAAAAGATTGTGTGAAAATTAGTGCCGTTTTTCTGTTTGCACATGTTAATGCTCTGCAAATAATAAACTATTTAGAAACCTCGAGAGCTTCTACAGCCTTTGTGGGTGGCATGGAGTTATTCCAGACATTTTTGCTATCCCTTATCACCTAAGGAGATGTGTTGGTTGATGTTGGTAGCATGCCTCTATCGTGACAAGTGTTGAAGGGAAGATGAAGAAGCAGAGTAAATAGTTTCCAAGGCTCGTGATCTTTTTTGTATCCAATTTGTGAATTGTGGAGAACTCCAGTTGTCACACTTTATTTTTGTGATTCAGAAGCATCCAGACACTTCCTAGAAGGAAGGAAGTGTCTTCACTCAAGTTGCAGTTGCTCTCAGTTCTTGAAAAAATTTCTAATAAAGCTTTCCTTTTGTTTCATTTACAGTTATATCGCAGTTTGTGGTAGGCTTTGTACTGTGTTAGTATAATTTGTAGGAATTCTTGGTGTTGAAGCAGCAGTTGACATTTCAAGGACTAGTTTCATATATTTTTTATAAATACAGCTTTGTACAGCGCCTTTGGCTCTTCCCTTGTCTGGTACAGAGTGCTACAGCGATCCTTGCTTGCCATTTGTTAAATGTTGGATTTATTAGTATTTTCTGCTGAGGTGTCAGTGGTGACATTTGAACCTGAGGGGTGCATTTTAAAGTAGTTGACATAGGGAATTATAAAACTGGATTTCTTTTCAGCTTACACAAAGGAAATATATAACACAGAAGGGCTCCCATATTTGCAGGGAAGTCCAAAAGACCTTTCTGTTTAGCAAGTGGAGAGACCTCTCAGAGCGTTCACTGTTCTAGTTGGAAGACATTTCTCAGGCTGCCATGATTTCTTCTCTCCAGAGTGTCATCTCGGGTCTTCTTTCTTGCCCGTCCCTGACTGCTGCTCCTTCCTCTCACCTATTCATTGCAGGAGTGGGTAAAACAGTTGAACCAGAAAACAGTCGTGCCTGACGGTGAGGGAGAGCTGGAAGAGTATGGGGAAGAGATGAATGACTCCAAAAAGCCCAGGCAGCTTGGTGTCAAGTAGGAAGGGGAAGAAAGCTTTTAGACAGTGGGAGAGCGCAGCCACAAAATGCTTTCTGGGTCATTCACACCTTCTCCTTCACCAGGGCTGCCAGTCGCGGAGGCCACAGGTCAGTACGGACTGCAGCTCTCCAACTGGGAGCAAAACAGCAAATGACTCGAGCAGTTTGCTGAAGGAGCACTTACCGGGGAATATTCCCTTGTCCTCTTCACCTGTACTACCGCTTAAGAGCCACTCATGAGAGAATCATTCCAAGTGTTTTCTGTTCAAGGCAGCTTTCTGAGCCCTGGAGGTATTCATGATACAAAGCAGGAGAACTTTCACGTGGATGGGATTCTTAAGCTATATTTATAATTAAGTTAGGATTATTTTTTTCACTCCACCCCTGTTCTCCCAACCCTGCACTTTCAAGCCTTTGAAGAGAGGCCAGCTGTCTGGCGTGTCTGTCATAGTTCTCCTATTTCTGGAGTGCTTCCAGTGTCAGTGATTTCTGGCAGCTTATAGAATTTTATCGAGCAGGGACCATGGGATGATCACACTGGCAGAACTGCTGTGTCCTTGCTCTTCTCTGCGTCACCAGAATAAAGCAGAGAGACAAACTTGCATAGTTTCCAAACTGGAAGAAGATGGAACCAAAAATTCTTAGGATGAACTGTCTTCCTGAGATGTGTGTGTGTGAACATGGGTATATTGTTTGAATGTGCATGAAAGCGTACAGTAAGCATTTTGGCTTTCTCTGGAGGCTGTGCTAAGGCCATTGAATGCCTTCGGTGTGTTACAGCTGAGGCAAGCTGGAGGAGATCCCTTTTATTTTTTAATAAAAGAGACTGATACTGGCTTTGGCCCAGTTCTATACCAGTGCTCTCTGACTAGCTGTAAATCCCAGCCCTAACTGGGTCGAAGTGCAGGTTAGTTTATATATGTGGGTCCCTGGGATCATCAGCTGGATGCTCTTGCTTCTATTCTGTAGGAAGCCCCCTTGGTACTTAGTTTTTCTGTAGTTAAAATGTGGACAAAATAATCCTTTTCCCTTCTTTGCAATGTGTGGCAGCACTGGTTGGTTAAATCCTGGCTATTTCTGTTCTTTAAGGAATAGAAGTAATTACACCAAATTGTATATGAGATTTTGAAATACAGTCTGGTGTTTGTTTAAGGTTTGATTGGGGGTTTCAACAAACTTGCTTCCTTTGAGATTATTAAGTGTAAGATTGAATTCGTATCTATAAGAATACCGCATTTATGGCTGTCAACAAACACCACCCAGTCTGTCATAGATTAGTGTAAGATTAAATATGTTTAAGGTGCGCAGTTACTCTTTTTTTATGATGGAAAAAACGAAAAGGCTAGTGACTTGCCTTAGATGGCAGATGTTTATAGTGGAGCAGAAACTGGGCCCACTCCTTCCAAGTCCTAGGCTAGTAATAATATGCTCATTTTTCCTTGCTTGAATATGCCAATAAAAGCTCAATCAGTTGATTTATTTTTATTTTTTTTAGGGTACTTAAATCTTATTATTAATAACTTTTGAAACTGATGGTAATTACTCGTGATCTTTTGTCTTTGGAATCCATTCCGGAGAGGACTGTACAACAGTTAATTAATTTTCTTGTCTCTAGTTATCGATTAGTCAGATTGCTTTGAGTAAGCTGTTCTGGGTTCAGCGTAACCGGTCCTTTACATGCCTTATCTCTTGTCTTTGACTGGCTGAGTCTCTTACATACAAAGTATTTTTTTTTCTCCAAATGGATGGTAATGTGGCTTCATTCTTAAGGGCTCAAGCTATAAAACCCTCATGCATAAGCTGGGTGAGTTAACTTCTGACCCCATTTTGGCTAACAGTAGCAACCATCAGCAGGTGGAGAACTTTATCTTTCCACAGCCCTTTATAGTGTTTACACAGCGTCAGATAAGAGCTGGAGGAATTCTGCCCCTATTATCGCATCGCTTCGCTGTGCTCAATGCGAAATTGCTTTGTAGGAATAAAAAAATACCTGAATGGCTGCATAAGGCAAAGCGTGCATTACGTTTTTCGTCCCAGATTCACACTTAATCCTCTGTGGAAAACTAGAATGTTTATATTCTTGGCTATTGAGTTTCTTTTTTACCTATAAATGCTTCCACCATGCTTTTACAGTAGTTAGTTATTGTTGTGATGCGATTGGCTGGCTGTGTTTTGAGTTCTTTGGAATAGGCTAATGACTATTTAAACTGGACTATTTTTTTTTTTTAAGGACTGTGTTCTAGATCTGATAGATGTGCTATAGACCACGAATAGGCTCCATGCTGTAGGTTTTATCTCCACCGTTGGTAGGGAGAGCTCAAGGTTGGATGTGGAGTTGGTGCTTTGCTTGCTATGGGGTAATCGTTGCTGTGTTTTCGTGTTTGAATTTTGGGTATTGCTATTTTTCTTCTGCGTTAAGATGTGGCAGAAGCCTGGGATTTGCACGGTGGATGGGCAACGCCAATGGATTGGTACTTCCTTGTACCGGTGGTGAGAGCAGCGGCAACCAGACGTCCTTCACAGGAGAAGTCAGAGACCTGCCCGGCGGAGGACACTCTCTTAGTTCTGTCCCCAGGCCCGTGGGTTGAGATGTGCACGCGTGCGCATGGTTGGCTCTGTTGCAACTGTTTTCCTGACTGCATCCTTCAAATCGTCCGACTGTGCTTCAAACCTGCGATCCACTCTTCAGGGCTGTAATGAGAAGTTCAAATTAAAGGTCAGGAGCAGACACTCACATTTCTTGTGGTGGGTTATAGAACGAAGCGAGTGGGGTGATGCACTGCTGGGCTTACAGCTATGGAACATCAAAGAGGTAATTCACACTGGTGTGGCAAGTGCAGGAAGTGACATATAGATAATAATGGCAAATTAGCGTAGTGCTCCCAGGCATTGGAGCTGAAGCCTCTTCTTGCACCCTTATGGATATCAGCGGATCCGACCGGCTCGGCACTCCTCCCTGCAACTGGGAGGATTTGGGGGTCATTCATCGTTTAAACATTTTCTGAAAGATTCGTTGTTGTGTTGAACCTTTAATCTTGTTTTGCGTTAAAAACGCCATCACAGTGTATCTTCTCAGTATGTTGGTGGAAGGAGGTTTTGGGAAAAGAAACCCTACAACGCTGGAGAAACCTGGCTGCGGTGATCAGCAAAGCTTAATGCAACTTCTTGTTCTTTGTGGCTCATGGGAATTCAGCGACAGAGGAAACAAATCTCTCCTTTTCTGTTCTGTGTTACTCAGCTGCAGACTGGAGAAGCTAGGGCTCAGGTGCTGGCTGCAGCACCCTGCTCGTTTCTTTAATTAGACGACCAGTACTTAAGCAACCAAGGACGGACGAGAGGGGAGGGGAGGATGAAAGTAGTATCTCTTTTTTGCAGTGTGCTCTATTTTGGTCTACATTTAAAGAATTTAGCTTTTAGTCTTTCTTTCTCTCTTCTGCATGGTCTTTTCTGGAATGTTTTTTTTGCCTCTCTCAGCACCTTTCCGCTCAATGGTTTATCTTAGCTAGGGATTTATTTTGTTAAACAAAAACAAGTACCTCTTATAGACTGCAAGCAGTTGCTGTGGTCAAATGGTCTATTTAATTTTTATGAAGATCACACAGCTAAGTTACAGATTTATACCTGTAGTACAGACAAATACTGCGTAATGTTGTATGTTCAGTTACTTTTTCATACTTAATGTAGCACATGCAGCCGTATCAATATAACTAACCATTTTAAAAGATGAAATTCTGTTCCATCGGAGACAGAGGTGGTGGCCAGGCGCACATTATGACTGTTTCTGCTCCTCAGGCAATGGTGGATGTTAGAGACATCTCCCTTTTCTTCTGAGCTGGGTTCCCTTCTGCTGCTGTATCCACTTTGTAGATACTGCAGTGTTTCTCTGGTAACGTATAAAAGTGCTTCTTGAAAACACCGAGGAGGTTTTGCTGATGCAGCATCCCTTTATGATGATTATACAAATGATTAAAGCCTCCATCAGCTGAGAGCTGTTCGGGAATGTTGTCTCCTTTTTTCTTTCCCCTGCTGCTGGTTTTCAGGCACCGAAGCCCATTCATGGAGATAAGTGAGAGCACAGAATCACAGCAAGAAAGTTCTCTGATTTTAAAAGACTGTTGAGCCTCTTTTTTCCTGTAATAAAGTTTATTGCTTCCTATGTATTTGCCTGGTACTACGGAAGGGATAGCTTTCCACCTGCCGGGTAATTTGGTTCTGTAGAATTATTCAGTTTACACTGAACGCTCTAAAATCTGCTGATTCAGGTCACTTTCTGGATTCTCTGCCAATTAACTTGTCCTGGCCCTTCTGTCCATATTTTTAATTAATTGTCTCGTAAGGTTTATTGATGAAGCCCATCCTGCGTTTCTTTTCCCTATTTTCCCTCCTTCCGTCGCCACACAGTGAAGACTTTTTGCTAACCTCTGGTTTTCAGTGCAGTAATAATTAGGAGTCTGAAAGGATGTTCTTTCTGAGCCTTTCCATGTTTGGGGGATTTAATACTGTAGCTCAGACATAAAATTTTGCTCCAGGCTGACACTTGGAATTGAAGATCTGAGTTTGAAAATGTTTCATTTATGTTCTTATTTTGTTTATACACTGCTGTAAATCCTTGAAGTAGATAATTAATTTTTGGTTTGTGTCAACTTCTGCATAATCCATGCATCATGTTAGAGGAATCAGAATGAAAGTAATAAGCTGTAAGTTACCCTCTGAAACTCTTTATTCGTCTGTCGACGTTCACAGAATGTATTTTGAGGAATTGCTTGATGTGCACGTAGGACGACTTCTCAACTGACAATTTCTGAAAGTCATTTAACCTCTGAAAAGGTATATTCCTAACCTGTGGGTAATTGGGGTATTGCATGACCTGTGTCGTGAAAATGAATATAGTTAACAAAAGGAAAATTAGTATATTATCAGCAGTAATGAAAATTTAATTTTTCCTGGAGTTCAGGTACGAAGTCTGTTTAGGTGGGCGTACAGGGCTTGTGTATGCGCGTGCGTGTCCCTCTCTCCCCTCGTAGTGTACCCACACTTTGTTCAGTGGTTGCTTTTCCCTTGATTTCAAAATATATACTATGAACCAAAAAAAATATGCAGAAGACAATAAAGGTAAACAAAGATCTTCAACTTCTCTGAAAAAGGAGCGGGTTTTTTCCCCCCCTGCCCCTACTTAGGAAAAGAGACAACTGGCTCAGGGCTGTGGCAGGCACCAGTTAAATCCCGGCAGCTGTGGGGAAAGGAAGCCGCGGAGGGTCATTCGTGGTTTGTCACAGGGCAAGGACTAGGTGCCATAAAATGAAACAGGCAGCTGGTTTAAAACAAAGGGAAGGAAATAACGCTTCAAAAGGTACATGTTTGTGCTTTGCCGTTTATTGCCGTAGGATGTTGTGATTACCAAAACTCTAGATGGGTTCAAAACCTGACAGTAATAACCCGTGGACCGTTCAATTAGCCAAGCCATGGGCAATTAAACACCAAGATAGGTACGCTGTCTCTGCCCTGGGAAGTCCCTGAATTACAGACTGTCGGGAAGGAGGGTGAACATATACAGGAGGAATTATCCCTGTAAGCTGAGATGTTCGCGTATTCTTTCCTGAAACGACTTGTTGCTGGGCAGTTTTGGAGTAAAGAGAGCTTCCTAACTCCTGCTTCGTGACACGGGCCTGAGCCATCTCCCACCAAACAACCCTGCCTTCTCTACAGGCAAGAAGCCTGACAGAAAAAAACCCCTAAACTTTAAAAAAATGTATTATCTAATGGGAGAAAATCAAGTGAAAAACCCCTCCTGCTCTCATCCATTAAGGGAGAGTATTGAAAGACCTCTTGAAATACTTACGCATTGTCAGCCCAAACAGACAAAAATTAAATCAACTGAAATCCCACAAATCCTCCAAAATGAAATGGCCTAACATCTGTGTTTCCTTATACTTCTTCTTTTTGCCCTTTTCATGTGATGTTTGCAGGTGCTGAGGGAAATCTGTACAGCCTGGTGAAAGCATGTGGACCTGAAGAGACCAACAATAATAATAAATATGGGTATGCAATAGCTTTTGTTATGAGAGGCTGCAGTCTTTTCCTTAGGAGTGTTTATTTTCTTACTAATGTTTATTTTCTCACTAGTGTTTGGTGGATTTTACTATTACTGGTGTTTGGGTTTTTTTTGTCTTAGTAGTGTTTGAGGGGTTTTTTCCATTACTAGTGTTTGGAATATTGTATTTTTTTTTCCTTACTGGTAATTTTTTTTTTCTTGTGTCTGTCTTTCCAGTTTATCCTGGCACTAATTTGATAACGACCTAGCTGCCTAAAAGACACCCAAGGTTATACAAAGGATTTCTGCAAGGCTCTGAGTAACCTTAGGAAAAAGCACATGGTGCCTTTGATTGTGAAGAGTTAGAATGTGAGCTCCCTACACAAAAGGAATACGATTTCTTCTTTCCCCCAGGGAATTGCTTTCTGTTTGGAGGGGAATAGTAGTAAGGCAAGTTTTCATGTGTGTTCGTTTATATGGATAGCTTACTCAAATGGCATCTGATAGTTCTTGGAACTGGCCTGTAGCCTATGAAAAGCACAATAAAGAGAAACGGCTACAATAAACTATTTATTCACCCTTTAGGGTGAGTTGTGCGCCTGTTTTGAAACGCAGCGTGCAAATATTGCGTGGTTTGCACATAGTATTTTAGCCTGTTCTAGCGGGTAGAGCTTTATCAATAGGCAAAGCTCGTTTACTGGAAATGGATGCGGCATTGGGTGTCTGCTCCTCTCGGAAAGGGAGGGTTATCAGGCTCTGCGGAATTGCATGGGAGCATCTGAAATCTATAAAAAAAAACCCAACAAAAAAACAAACCAACAAACAAAAAACAAAACAAAAAACCAAAAACAAAAAAACAAACCAGAAAAAAAGCAGATACAGCATTTGGCTCTTGAGTTTGAGCTTAGTCCTCTCACACCCGTTCATGAATCTCCGAAGAAATTCTGCTGCAAACCAACTGATGATATTTCAGATGCAGAAATTGGCATTCACCACTAAAATCCAGTGCTTCCTTTTATGTTTTTACTCAGGGTTGCCTTACCTGTCAAGGATTTATTATTTTTAGTAAAGTAGGAATTATTTTTTTTCCTACTTGTAGTGCTTTTCTCTTTAGCATTACTGTTGATTTGTGAACCAAAAATGAAGGAAACAGAAAATTTGCCAGCTTTAATTTGTCAAAATAAATTCTGCACATGGTAGGCCATATGTAAGTAAATAAATCTCCCCACCCAGGGGCGTTCCTATTGTTACTGGTTACCGCGCTGCCAGTTTATTTAAGAATGTGTCATTGTCTCTTGGGCAGGTAAGTGCAGAGCTGGAGCGTGCACTTTGTCTCTTTCTCTTGCTCTTCCAATTGAATGAAAACTAACCTTTAGTTCAGATTATAAATTACTTCCCATGTTTTGTTTTATTATTCCGTTGACTTGACTGAAAGGAATAAGGTGTGAGGCTTTATTGGACGTTAGGCTTTGAGAATACAAGCCAGTCTCTGCTCAGAATACCCAGAAGCTAAAGATGATTTCTTCTTGGAGAGGACTTCAGAGGTGTGACTGTGGGAAAGACTATTATTTGAAGTGTAAATCTCCTTACTGCCCTTGGAAAATATCACAAAGAGCCAGGATGGTACTGAATAGAAGCAGTGCTGTCACTTTAATTATAAAACTCTTAGGTAACCTCCTCTAGCAAGTGAGAAAACTTCACTGCCTCGATAGCATCACGCTGAAGAGATAAGGGGGGGGGGAAAAAGAAAGAGCTGAGAAATGGGAAATGTGTGTCAGGGGAAGGGAACATTTGCGCTAGATGGAACCAAGGTGCTTGGTTGCTTTCTGTAGAACAAAGCCCATGAATCGCACCCACAGTCATTAGCTTTTGCAGCATGGCGAGGTGAGAAGACGAGGTGCCCGTGTCCCTTCGGTGGACATAAAACAGGGGGGGCGGAATTGGATTTTTTTACCTGTTTCCTTCCAATATTCAATATGCTGCTAAGCTGAGGATGGGACCGTTCCGAGTGGTTAAGATTTGTAAGATAACCAGTGCTATTACTGAATTCCTGCCGGGGAGATGAGTGGGAGCTGCGCTGGAAGAAGTGAAGGGACTGGCTGGATGCTGTTCCATCCCAAATGGCTGGTGCTGGAAATGGTTTGGCTCCCTGTCCTCTGCGCTGTTTCAATTCAAGCTTTTTAAAAATAAATAATAATAATAAAAAAAAAAGATAGTGTCACTTCAGTGAAAAATACTATGAAAAAAAATGCTATGAAATACTAGATGTCCATCCTGGACAACGCTGAAAAGACAAGAAATGATGGATGTTTAGTTTTTTGTCTGAATCCTGGGAATGTTTCCTCAGCTACTATAATATCCAAGGCTCAGCCTCCAGCAAATGGAAGAAGTAGCTGCAAGGGGATGGGAATGTGATTTCCTTTTAGCTGCTATACATGGTGATGTGATTCCGCTTCTGGAGCGTGGGTGTTTATGGTGAATGAAGGGAAATGAGAGAAACTGTACAAAAATTCATTATTTTCAAATAATTTTAATTAAATATTATTATGTTTAATTATTAGTGCTTAATGCCAGGTTGTGCCTATAGACATGGAAGCTGTGTGCTTCTGCTCCAGAAATTTGAGCCTTAGAGGAAGAAAACAGCGCAGCGTTGGGGTTTTGTAGTTGCAGATATGGCATATACGTCAACGCGGCTTTTGTGAACCTGCGAAAGGGAGCTTTTTATGTTTGGATTGTCCCTCCCTTGAAATGAGGGCAAATCACTTTTCCCTCACAAAGCAAGAGAAAGCTGACTGAGGCTGTTCAAATAACAAGTTGTGCCAAATGCTGCTCGTGGGTGACAGTTCTCGGCTAGTAAAAAATGAGATTTGCTTTTTGCTGGTTTCAACTGTCTGGATTAGAGTGTTGATGGGAAGTAAATGCCGTTTTACGCTAGGTCAGATTGGATGGGTCAGCAATTGATTGAGCCTAGTTCATTTAAAGCATTTCAAAACAAACAAACGACTCCTAAGCCTTTTTGTGTTTGTAACTGTGTAAGGAATTGAAACAGACTTTGGTAGTACTCTTAGAAAAATAAAGCCTTTTTTCTTCTTACCCCCTTTCATCTCTTGCTTTTGCAGAGTTCACATACCTCTGGACATATCTTCCAAGTAAATCTTTCCTTAAGAAGACAAGGCTGTAGAATATGCCTGTAGATATATTCGGTCATGTGTATCAAGATTTTCCTAAGAGACATCATCAGAAGCACCCTCATCAGTGCCAGCTTCTCAGCTCGCCCTTCGGTGGCAAATAATAGGAGTGAAAAGTTCAGCTAGAAAAGGGGTTGTAGAAACCAAAGTACTGCAGACAGAGAACCTTGGCTTGGAAATGGGGTTTTCATCATCTCTTCTCCATTAGTGGTTGTATCTCAAGTAGAAAAAGCTTCATCTGTAATTTAGGAAGCCATATTTGAAGTATCCATCACTTCGGAGTGGAGTAGTCTGAGACCTCAAGGAGAAAACGGGGGAAATGCACAATTGGGGTTCATCTAGGAGAACTACATCTGCAAGTCTATACGCTTGGGATGTTATGTCAGCTCTTGTAGGGCAAGGTGGAGTAATGGGAATTACTCAAATACTTGATCAGTTTTCAGTGACTGAAAGTACGCGCCTTAGAAATGTGGACAAGCAATGTGGAAGAGGGGAGATTTTTGTGCACACAACATTTTTCAGAAGTGTAATCAGTGACACTATGATTAATTTTCTGCTCAAAAGGAGTTATGTTACGCTGTTAGTAATGTTAGGCGTGATGTATGACACCGAGCTGTGGTGCAGCTCTGTAGGCAATGCGATTTCAAGGGAGGTACTTTTTCTGTCAGTTGGGTAGTTCCTCCTGTAGTAGATTCTGTATTGACTTGGCAATAATCAGAATTTCACTCTTTCCATGCCTCCAGCACACTTGCAATGGAAATCAGTCCTCTTAATAAACATAAACATCGGGTAGGCCATGAAAATAGAACCTGCAAAAGATTTCTGCTTTTAAAATCGCATTTTCAATAAGTTTGATTCAGATACGTGTGTTTCTTAGAAATGTGACGTAATAGCTCTTGACATGAGTTCAGGTGAACAAAAGCTTCTTCTCAATGATTCCTCTGAGGACGGGCTGAGAGAGTTGTGGGGGTTCAACCTGGAGAAGGCTCTGGGGAGACCTTCCAGCCCCTTCCAGGCCCTCAAGGGGCTCCAGGAAAGCTGGGGAGGGACTCTGGAGCAGGGAGGGGAGCCATGGGACGAGGGGGAAGGGTTTTGAACTGCAAGAGGGGAGATTGAGATGAGATGTGAGGCAGAAATTGTTGGCTGTGAGGGCGGTGAGCCCCTGGCCCAGGTTGCCCAGAGAAGCTGTGGCTGCCCCATCCCTGGAGGGGTTCAAGGCCAGGTTGGCCGGGGCTTGGAGCGACCTGGGCTGGTGGGAGGTGTCCCTGCCCAGGGCAGGGACTTGGAACGAGATGATCTTTGAGGTCCCTTCCAGCCCAAACCATCCTAGGATTTGATGATTCTATGAGTTCAATATGAAGACAGCTTGTTCCTCACAACCACATTCAACAGCAGGAGTTTGTTGTTGTGGTTCCCTGGACGTAGTCTGGCAGAACTGGGAATTCATGGTGTCCGTCCAGTAGCATTCGCAGTCATTCCTGGTGCGTGCAAGGAGCTGGTACTGTTTATGATTTCAGGGATTGCGTAGTTACAAAAAGCTGATAGAAACATGAGGCAAAGATAGTATCAGACAAGTACCAGCACTATAAATTTCACACATTAAACCCTGCCAGTATAAACCAGTGGTTGACTCTGTGTGTGGCTTTTCTCAATTGCAGTGCGGATTAGTTCGTGCTACTGTCTTAAACTGGCATAAAATGGTGGCGGAAGGGCAGAAGGGCGTTGCTGGCCATTTTCTCATTACTGGGAAAGTGAAGGCAAAATAGTCCCTCCAGTGTTGTGTTATTGTAGACAATGTCATTATCTGTGGTTTTAGTGAAGCGTCCTGCTGTAGGAAGTTAAAGGACATTTTGCCATGAGAGGTTGCACCCTGACGCTCAGTACAATAAAACTAGACAAAGATAGTTTACCTTTTCTTCATGTTCTTTCAGCGCAAAATGTGAGTTTGTATTGGCACATATGTGATACCCAACCCTCTGTGACTTGGGAAAAGGTGGCAACTGAAATGGGAGGAAGGGGCAGGGGGACTGATGGTTTTGGACCCCTTATTCTTTCCAAACAACTGGAAAAGAACCCAACCAAACGCCAAGGTAGTGAGGGGGTGACCAAGAGTTGAGACCGAAGGCTGAATTCTCTCCAGACACCAGCGTTGGGTAAAATTATGAACCCAGCTGGTGCATAGCTCAAATCTTAGTTTTAAAATACAACTGAATATCAAGCTTCTGCAGAATGTTCTTTGTGATGCAGAAATGGTCATACCTTCTAATTTGTGAGATCCCACTGGGCCCTTGAAGGTTCAAACAGATTTTGGTGAGTGTAAGATGTGAAGCAGGACTGCATGCAAACACTCTTTTCTCCTAGCGAATCTTTTCTGCGCAAATCTTGATTTGACATTTTAATTTGAAAGGGAGCGTGGTATTTACTTCACAAGTGGAAACCATGTAGGTTCTCATTTCTGTTGTCTAGAATGTCTTATTTTTTTATTGTCTAGAATAGTATATGTAATTTTATGGCGCATGTAACTGTATATTGCACATAGTTCGTGTTAGAAATAGGATTTCACTTGGAAAATCAGGGATTAAAAACAAGGCATGTTTCCAAGGCTGGATCAAACTGTCTGAAATGCTGCATTTTCTATTTAACAACAATTAGTGGATGGTCTATAGAAATATACAGGTATCTCTTGGTTTCATTGGAACAATGCTGTTGTCCCACCTTTCGCGTGCTCCAAAATAGTTCTTGAAGAACTTTATTCTTGTGCAACGTGCCGTAGCGTTACCTTTACTTTTGGTGAACATGAGTAAATTTAGCTTGTCAGGAAAACAGAAGACTTTTAAATACTGACTGTGGTCTGGAGCTAAACTTGTAGAAGGATACTGAAAATCAGAATTTTGTCTTCTACTTTTGGCCGGTTGGGTGTTGACTGGGGCCTCTCGGTACCGTAAACTGGGGTCCCTACAGCTTCTGTACAGAGAGGTCTGTAGGTCTGCCGAACTTCTATCCCACCATTTCTAGTGAGGCCTAACTAGTTAATAATGATCTGATACACTGAGGTATTTCACAAAATATTGCGTAAAATTAATACCGTTAAACTGGTCTTCACAGAAGTGCCCCGATGAGCTCAAGGAAAGAAAAAAGCGCTGCTTATTCCTATAATCTCTTTTCTCTAGAGTAATATTAAGTTCCTATTTCCAGCCTAGCACAGGTGGGAGAGAGACATTTAAAGCTTGAATATGTGATATATAGAAGCTGTTACAAGCTGAAGCGTAAAACTTCTGGTCATGCATAGCTTTGACAAAGTGCAGTTCTTTGAGGAAATCATACGCTTGCAGAAGGGAATAGGAGATTTCTCTCTCATCAGTGACTTTTTAGCTAGAATAAATTACTTTCCAAAGATGATCAGGGATTCTGAATTTTAAAATAAACGTCAGTGCTCAGGACTAGTTTTTGCTGAGCAGTTTTGGCTATAAAAGGAATGAGATGTAACGCCATGTAATGCAATTTTCAATCCATGGATATTCTTTTTTTGTATGAGCTTAAAAAACAAATACGTGATTTTATCCTTGCAAACACTTCACTTCAGTGGCGCTTCTCCGATCTATCACATTAATCACCCATTCATCTTTTCAAAATCCCTGCAGTTGTGTGTATTGTGGAGTCAGACACCGCCGTGTCTCGCGGTGGCTTTGCATCACAGCTTCCCACGCCAGCTCTACACCCCAAGCTAAGTGACGTTGCCATTGCCGGAGCTGTACGTGTTTTATAAGGTCTGAGATACACAACTCTGTGATTTCTTGTAATTAAGACCATATTTAATTCCAGGCAGGGTTAAGTGTTCTGTGGGTGAAGATAAAGTAATGTGTTGTGTTTAAAAACAACGTTGATAACCTGGATTCTGTTCTGTCGGTGTTACTGGTTGCAGCTGTCTGTCAGCGTGACGTAAAACCTCTTTTCCTGTTATTTTGTACTAACGCTAATGTGGTGCAAGGAAAAAAATCAGAAAATAGAAACTCAACTCAGTAGATAAGAAAACTGTATAACAAATAATTCTAATTTGCAGATCTGTAAGAGTATTTTATGGTTTGGTTTTTTTTAAATTCTTCAAAATATTTCCTTTTTTCTCCCTTTTTATTTTAAATGTGCCCCACCTATTTCCCAAGGAAAATGAAGGTTTTCTCTTATTCATTCCACCCATTTATTCACTCTCTGAGTTTTGAAGTGGGGTAAACGGTGGCTTACAGATCAAGTTAAGTGGTCTCCAGAGGAAAACATGAGAACGGCAGGATTTGTCTAAGAAATGGGGAAGCCAAGGAGCTATTTTTGTCCTTTTAGATAAGTTGAAGGGTCAGTTTTGGCCTCTCTGGCTTGTTGCAGGGAACACCTGATGATGTCAGGTGTTGGTTTTAACTTTTTCAGCCCTTACCATACATACCTTTCTGCCTATGTATTTCTAACTCTTATGTCCTGAAGTGGTATTTAACAAGCTTAACATAAGCATTTGCAATTATCTAATAGCACCTGAAAATTGCTTACTAAATGACAGGAGGAAGTTTCATTTGCGTTCCGTATCTGGTGTTAAATCTGCTAATCCTCCACAGAGTCTGCCAGGAAAAACAATGCAGACAGACTTGAATTTTATTAAAATCAGAAATCAAGCGCGCTGCTTCCTACTCTTATGTTACACGCTGCAAGATAAACTTTAAAACCTCCTGGAATATAATAGTTATTTCAGCCGCTGTATTCCTCGTTGTTTTCTTGAAATGTGCTTTAGTTACAGAGCGTACGTTAACAGCCCTTCCCTCTTGGGTCGTCTTCCCTCACCTGAGAAAAGCTGCGTCTCCGTGTTTGCTCTTGTTTATGTAAGTTAATCTTCTGGATTGTGACAGTTTTTTCCTTCGTTAATGCGAGTTCTTAATTGTGCATTATGAAATGTTTACTCATGCTACTAGATAATATTATATGGAGGCACGACAGAGACGAGAGAGACTCTGAAGAAAAGAAGCATTTGAAAGGTTTTGGATAAGATATGAAAGCCTTTTTTTGTTTTTCTTTTTTTTTTGCCAATATTTTCCTATTTTATTTGAGAAGGGACTTCTGGTGCAGCTGTGTAACCAAGAGGGTGTCAAACCACATCCATTATTTATTGGCCTGGTTAGCAAACAAGGACACCTTTGACTACAGCAGGTTGGGAGGGCGATTTGCTGGGCTTTACACCAACTAAAGGCTCGCTTTTTTGTATTTATATTCTCTAAAATTTTCCATTTGACTTGAGCTTCTCTGGGGAAAGCAATGGGAACTTGGGGTTGGGGGGGGGGGGACGGGGCAGGAGGGAGCCTGAATTTGTAGAAAGCTGGCACAAGTGTAATTGTGCCTTTTATTTGCTCTCCAGGTGCCTCAGATCAAGTTACAGACCGCTCTCCCCGTAACGGCAAATTTTCCTCAGCCTAGTAGAAACTGCAGAAAATATATGTTACGGAGATAAATTTTGCAGCTGTTCCATATTGAAATGATTCAATACCCTGTCTTCCTACGGGGTAAAAGTGGAAGAATTAAATGCTCTCGAGCTGCCCGAAATCCACTGAAATTCGCTACTTGCTTAAAACTGGCTTGCCAGTTTAAAAGTAACTTGCTTGTGATATTCAAAGGGCACAAACAGAGCTGTTTTGCAAGGGATCTGTGAAGAAGGATGTTGACATTTGAGGCATAAAAAAGACTTTTCTCTTACTCTTCCCAAGGACGCTCAAGCAGCCTGGGAGCGTTAAGGGCCTGGTAGTGGAGTCAGTGCAAACTGGTCTCTGAGTGTCCAAGGACACAAGAGGAAGGTAATTAGTGTCAGGAACGTGCGGCTCTGCAAATTGGTACCTGCTTGTGCTGGAGTTCCTGTCCTTGTAACTCCACACCTTGCTATCGGTTGCTGTACTTTTAAAAATTATTTTGTTAAAATTAAATATGTGGCGGTTCTGATTTTGAGCTAGTACTTACTCTGCATGGAAAAACACTGCCTGGCGTCCCGGCAAAGGATACGGAGGTTCCAAAAGATTCCGGAGTCACTCCCTCCCGGGGCTTGGGGACCAGTTTATCCCAGCACAGCTAAGAGTGGCTTCCAAACGGGCTCGGTTTAGTGGGAAAGCTGAGCAGGGGGAGGAAAGGGATCATGGCTCAGGACCGTAAAATTCCACCTTGCAGTTAAAGTAGCTTTAATCTCTCTGCGCAGTAGTGGGATAAATGGGACGAATGTAAGACGGAGTGGCTGTACTGAGTCAGACCGAACACCTCATCGTTCCTTGTTTGGAGTCTGGTCACGGATGACAGGAGATACCTATGGGAAAGAATGGCAAAGGACAACCTGCAGAGGGAGCGAGAGGAGGGATGTGTCTTCTACAGCCGACAAAGGGGACGTTACTGACGAGCTGGCTAATTCAATTGTGCATAATTGCGTTTCATATTCTGTGCTTTGGGGGTATTTTTGTTTTTAAATCGCCATATGAGAATTCCCCTTTGTGTGGGAAATGAAAGATCTCTGAAGTTAGCCTTTATGCATCCTTAGCTGTTAATTTTTTCTCAGATTGGCTACTTTATATAGAATTCTACATTTATATATAATTTTATTGAAATGATGCTAATATATTTTGCTTCCAGTACCTATGACATTTTGTGATTACTTTGACTTTTAACTCTTCAGCTCATTCAGAATAATGGTTACGGTATTAACGAAGGAGCTTGGTGTGCTATGGTGCTTCCTTCTCTCGGTGAGAGCATTGAAACCTCATCCGAAATACCGTAAAGCAGAAGAGTGGGATAGGATAATATGGGGAATATTGTCTGTGAAGAAAAGAAGACATTCGTCAGCTGGAATAGAAATTCTGTCACCTCTTGACACTGGGATAAAAGGTTATTTTGGGAGCAAAATTGATTTTAAGAATCTCAGATAGAGATGGCAAAGGATGGAGGTTTTAGGCACCAAGGTAAAATGAACTGTTTGAAACAAAAGGAGCTTGAGGGAGAGATGTTGTCTGCAACGTAAACTGGTAGAGCTAAGAAAGCTAGGGGAAGGAGAAATTCAGTTGGATGGTGTGTTGGATCATTCATGTCTCCTCTTGTTGCTTTCTCCTGTTATCCCACTGTCTCCTGGATAATGCCACATTCTGCTGCTCTCTCTTGGAAAACATTAAAGGGTCATGAAATAGACTTTGGAGGCAACAGCTCAGGGACAGAACATGATGTGGGTTGACTTGTCAGCAGAAAAGCATCCAGTCATGATGCTTTTTGTTTTGTCTCTCAACAAATTAGTAAAACCCACAAAACTAAGTGTACATTTGAAATGTGCACCTTGAGTATGTGTTAGTGAGACCAGCCAAGTGGGTTATAAGCAGCCTGTCTTTACTGCTGCAGGGTATCATCTGCTTAATTGGAGAGATCTGTGACTATGTTTTAGATTTGTTTTGGATTTGGCAGTGGTGTTAGGGATTTGACCAACATTTTTGTGTTCCTGTTTCAGTAAGGAATGAACTGTGGGGGACCTGTTTACTTCATAACTTGCTAATAACTGCTAATCTGGAGGCTGATGATTGTCTTTGCTCTCTTAGGTTGCCTTGATTAGTGCTTCTGTTTTGGTCACAGCATGTGTTGCAAGTTTGGATATGTCTAGAGTATGAAATATATATTCATCTGGTATAGTCGGTCCTGCCCGGGTCATTGCCTGAATGATGTTTTTCCCTTGTGAGAGAAGTGAACTCACCCTCTTGGAAGGGCTGAGTCATCTCATTGCTTCACTTTTTGTCTTTCATTTGTCTTTGATGACATTGGGTGTCACAGAATCTGTGTATCTGCAGTAGGGTGGCACTCAATGAGGCAGAGCCACACTGTGTGGTTCAGGTGCTTCTTTGGATATTTTGTTATAAAAACCACCGTACTTCTAAGTTTCTATCTTCATTTTCAATATAAATAAGGACCTACAGTGTTTCAGCTAATTAGTTCCTTCAGGACAGAATTATGATGGTCGCTTGCTGTTTTTTTTTTCCCCACAGATTCTTCTTTGTAATCCTTCTTTAGATCCTGGGCTACTGTCAGAAGAAATCTGGACCATCCACAGAAAATAGTCTCGGAGGTGCACTGCAAGTAGAGGTATGCTGCGGCTTTCTCACTGTCTACTGAAAGGGATTCATAAAGCCAGGATTTAAAAAACAAATCTTAAGAAGGATGGCCACACTCCCAGTGCATGAAGTTGAACTTTCTGTTGATTGGTTTGTTGGCAAAACCACCTTTCAAATAACTCCCGTCTGTGTCGATTGGGGAAAAAAAGCTCAGGAAAAAGAAGGAAATCTTTTGACTTCACCACTGCGGTCTTGAGTAGCATTTTCAGTTCAGGGCTTGGCATCACTCAGAGCTTGCTGCAGTGTACGCGTACACGGGCCTGCGCGGGGCGTGCAGAGGTTTCTGAATGAATGCACTTGGCAGCTCAGAGCAACGTCTCTGGCTTGGCGGGAACCTCCACTCCAGCTTGTTTCTCCTGCTGGGAATTTGCATGGGCGCAGTGCCATTTCATCTGATTCGACTTTTTAATATCTCAGCTGGGTCTCCAGTATCGCTGCAATTTGCCGTGCATACCTGTGTGTACGTACGTATGTGTGTACATCTCAATATCAAACTGGCCAAAGTGTTCAGTGATGAGTTCTGCTCTATAAAGCCTTACCAAAATACCTAGGATATTTATTTGGGGGCCCCAAATAAATGCGCAAAGCACGCCTAAAACAGGCCTCTCATCTCTCTGAGTGTTCTCCAAAACTTGTGTAACATCACCAGGCATCTTCCTTAGCATTTCTTTTGTATGCACCTTAAAAAGAAATAGATCTAATTTACGCTCATGGTCTTTAATTCTCTGCCGTTGGTAAATGCACTTACAATTTATCTGAAGTCAATAGACTTACATTGATCTGTACCAACAAGGAATTGGTCTTGGGTTCTAGGCTGTTGGTGTTAAAAATGACATTTGTCTGCATTTTGCTTTCTTTAATGGCGCTGTAATCCCGTCTTGTTTCGAGTAGGATATAAAGGAGCTCTGTTTTGGTGTTGGTTTTTAGGAACGCTTACAAGGAATCTGTAAGATTGACGTTGCTTAGAAGGACAAATAGATGAAAGAAATAACTTTTTTACACTTGTGGGAATTTTAAGTACTTTGTGCAGGATCTTGGCCAGCAGAAGGCAGCAACTGCCCAGCTTTGCATTGTTCATCGTTGCGTGCCTGCTTGCCTTAGCCGGCTTCACAGTATAGATCTATGGGCTGAATTTTCCAGGTTTCCAAAGTAGTTCATGGGAAACTTACTGTTCCACATGTCCAGTTCTTTATGATTCCCCCTAAATAATGCGTTCCCTTTCTTTCCTAGGCCTGAGAGTTTTGCTTTTCGTGTACAATAATCCTCAGCATGTTGTTATTCTGTCACATGCTGGCCGGAGCCTTTCTTCCCTTCCTCATCCTTTCAGGAAGCTGGGTTTCAGCTGAGAACATCAACTTTTACAACGTGAGACCTCCACTAGACCGTAAGTAGACAGTTATGCTTTTTTTATGTATGCAGTTGTAGCTTGACATTTTAGTTAATTGCCGTATTCTCTCAGTCCTGTGGTTTTCAGGTGTTTGTCTCCTTCAAACATGAAGGATAAAAAGATTAAAATAAAACTTTTGCTTTTCAGCTCCCAGCAGTTTAGTTTATATCTAAGATTTTAGAAGTTGACTTAATGAAAACAAACAATTGCGTGCATTGCTAAATTAAAGAACGCATGAGGGCAACAGTTTTCACATTTTAAGTGCTTTTATTATATTTTTCTGTCTCTGAAACGTCTTCCTGCAGAGCAAATCATGCAGTGCATTTCTCATAAATAACACAGAACAGAGGGTTTTGTCTTTTTTCGTGTTGGGGGTTTTGTGAGGCAGAGAATAGGTGTGCAGTTAATTCAAACTGAAGGTAATTAAAAACCTTGTGAGACCTGTGAAGCCAGTTGTCACTAATAGCATCATTTTTTTGCCTCTTATCTAGCATCAGATGTGCTCCATCCCTTCATTTCAGGGGAGAAGATTTTCATGATACGTATCACTGAAACAGTCAAGACAGCTAGATATAATAGGAATCTATGTGCACCCAGGGAGCTGCGCGTCTAGGGAAATGCGCATCTTAAAACAATTTATATATTTATAAAATGCAAATGAGATCTTAAAATCGTTGTCTTGATCCCTTTGTCAAAGGGTTCAGACTTCTTCAGAGTTGGAGATCAAGATCCGAAGCTGGTTCTGAAGGTGTGGGGTTTTTTTCCTCAAGGGAATCAAAAGCCGTTTGAATGTAGGTAGTGTTTGTGTATCTGTACAAACATCCGTGCGCACGGACGGTCATGCGCATGTATACACGGTGTTCTCGCTTGCCTGTTTTTCCCACCACGACTTCAGTGGTATTTTGGATTGTGAGAAGGAAAACAACAGGAGGTGTTTTAAAGTTCAGGCATAGGAAAATCAGTTAAAAATGCAAAAGCTTTCTACAAAACTTGTTCCGTAGGTTTTATTTGTCTAACAGTGATATACCATTGAAAATATGTAAATGTGTGTAGTATGTTTTTGTAACTGTATGTGTCTACAAGCACTTCCAGTATTATTCTGAATATTTTATTTTCTTACTATTTGCAAACTTACTATGTTTTAATACTTTTAAAGCCACTCCATTCCCAAACAGCTTTAAGTGCTTTACCTGTGACAACGCGGTGGACAATTACAACTGTAACAGATGGGCTGAAGACAGATGGTGTCCTGAAAGTAAGTGCCTCTGTACGAAGGAGATTCTTTGTGATAGTTAAATTTGTTTCTCCCTGACTCAGCCGTCTTGTAGAAGTCAAACTGAATAGGATTAACGTGCCAACGCAGCGGTGCCCTCAGTTATGTTGTTAGTAATACTGAGTCACACGAATTTTGCTGAGGTGAATATTTTGATCATTTCAGAGTGTGAAGCAAGAGTGAAAAATTATTTTAATATATATATGTATGTATAAAACATTTTATACGGTACACAATATATTATTACTATATTAATTCATGTATTAATAAGATATTGATTATATATTGATTGGTTATATATGTGCATGTAAATATATATAGCTGTGTGCTTCCTAGGAATTCATTTTAAAGGTGGTGGTGTTTAAAAGAACCGATGGATTGCCTTTGTAGCCTTGTCCCCTTCCTTTTGGGAGCCATCCCGGGATATAATGGGCTGTAGGCTTACGTGTGAGCAGCAAGACCTGCACGACTAGGGATCATACTTGTATGAGAGGATGATAGATACAGAGAAAAGAATGGAAATACGTTTCCTCATTTTTCTTGGCAGTGACATTCACCGTCACAGTGGGAAAAGGGAAGAAATGAACTAGAGGAATGAGGAAACGGGTCAGAAACAAAGAAAGCAAGAATGTGCTGCAAAAAAGAGGAGAGAATGGATGATAAATGCATAGATTATAGTGCTAATAAGTAGTTTAAATGATAGCAGCCTTTCTGGAGGTTTGAAGGGTCGGTTGAGCTTAAGATTTCATCACTAATTGATTTCTTGATAAATGGTATTTTGATCAAGTTGAAAAATGGCTTTATACAGCCAAAATAAGTCATTTTTATGTGAATATTTTGCTAAATCGTGAAGTTTTTAAACCCTGTAAAAGAAGGCACGCTTTACGGGAATAATCATTTGTAAATTTGTTTTGTAGGTACTCGGTACTGTTTGACAGTTCATCTCTTCACAGACCACGGGAAGAGTACATCGGTCACGAAAAAATGTGCTACTGGAGAAGAATGCCATTTTGTAGGCTGCCACCATCACAGGGAAAGTGGCCACACAGTAAGCACCACTCCTTGTATAAGAGCAGCAGATTGGTTTGGGGGTTTGTGTTTCAGTACTTGTTTTTCCTGCTGGGCTGAAGAGGATGTGCCAAATACTCGCCAGTGTTGTTTAACTACAGAAATCAAACTTCTGCAACAGATGCATGACTAGCCCTACTCTCCGAAGTGTGACAGGATGGAGGAACAACTTCTAAAGAAACACCTGAGCTTTCCGGGGCATTGCTGGTGTGTGCACGGGCCTTGGTTCCTGAGTTCTGAGTAGCCCAGGGCGGCAACGCAGCCTGCACCGGTGCTGCAGCTGTGGCACTGTCAGCCCTTGGGCAAGTCAGGCTGGGTGCTAGGTAGTCCAGTGGTGTCTCTGCACAACACAGCTTGGGTAGCACTGCACAGTACACAAAACAAGGCTGTATTTGTCCACAAAGGCCACGCTCTTACGCAAGATACAACTGAGGGAGGAGCATGAGGGAGATACAGCTAAGGAAGGGCTGGAGCCCCTCTGCTGTGAGGACAGGCTGAGAGAGCTGGGGGGGTTCAGCCTGGAGAGGAGAAGGCTCCAGGGAGACCTTCCAGCCCCTTCCAGGCCCTCAAGGGGCTCCAGGAAAGCTGGGGAGGGACTCTGGATCAGGGAGGGAAGCCACGGGACGAGGGGGAAGGGTTTTGAACTGCAAGAGGGGAGATTTAGGTGAGATATCGGGAAGGAATCCTTTGCTGTGAGGGCGGTGAGCCCCTGGCCCAGGTTGCCCAGAGAAGCTGTGGCTGCCCCATCCCTGGAGGGGTTCAAGGCCAGGTTGGACGGGGCTTGGAGCAACCTGGGCTGGTGGGAGGTGTCCCTGCCCAGGGCAGGGCGGGTGGGACTAGATGGTCTTTAAGGTCCCTTCCAACCCAGACCATTCTGTGACTCTGAGGTTTTGTTCCGTGACAAATAGCTGCAACTGCTGCCTTCTCTTGTCCTTGGGATGCGAGGTCAAAGTTTATTCTTAATAATCAAGCATATCCCACCAACGTATTATTCACTGGAGTAAAGTGTTATCCACCAATTCCTTAACAGTTGAGAGGGTTAGTTATGTTATTTTTAGCATGAAAGATTTCAGACACTGAAGACAAAGCAGACAACATCCATGCTAAATATAAAAGAATCTGGATGCTATTTGAATCAATTTCCTTTGATTTCAACAGGTTTTGGTGGACTTGAGGGCATGAAGTGACTATGTAACCTGCCTTCTGCTGCACTTTTATCTCATAAGAGTTCTCATGCCTTTGGATTAGGTATAATTTGGCCTTCACTTGGCTTTTTCAGTAAGGAGTGTCAAGTAAGGAAAACTATTTTCAGAGCGTCCTAAAAATCAGATGTCAGTGGTTCTGTAGCACTAGAAAACTGAAAAAAGCAGGTCTGAATTTCAGCACAGAAAGCTGCACTGAACACAAAAGCTTGAGGGGAAAAATGAATGGGAATAGAGGTTTTGCAGTCAGAATTTTTTCAGCTTAAAACTAAAAAAAAAAAAGAAAAAAGCTGAAACTTGAAACATGCAAACGCATGTTTTTAGCTCATGTTTTAGAAGGGAAAAGCGGGTGAAAGCTTTCTCTATTTTCTGTTATGTTAGTGAACTTGTACTACTTGAACTACCACTGGCGTGGCTGTATTGCATCACATCGCGGTTTCCAAGCCCGGTGACAGCAGTAGGGGATGAGTTACTCCAGGAAGGCTGTGGTGCACGACTTGAAAGAGAAGTTGTAGTATATGTGTTCTATGTGTTTAGCTGTAACCTTTGCAATCGACTGAAAAATGCATGGAATCACAGAATCACAGAATGGTGGGGGTTGGAAGGGACCTCTGGAGGTCATCTAGTCCAACCCCCTGCCAGAGCAGGGTCACCCAGAGCAGGTTGCACAGGAGCATACATCTCTGAAAGCCGCTGCTGACTTACGCTGTCTCCTTTTTCTCAACAGGAGTGTGTTTCTTGCTGTGAAGGCATGATCTGCAATGTAGAAATACCAACCAACCACACAAATGCCGTATTTGCTGTGTTGCATGCCCGCAGGACGTCGGATGGCAGCAGGTGGACGGTCAGCGTTGCCCTGCTCATATCGGTCCTGGTGATCGCCTTGTCATGATGCAGCGTGCTCCCGTCACTTCTGCCTGAGAGGGTCCGCCTTTCTGCGGGCCCTAAGGAACCCTAAGGAGATTGTTTCAGTATGTGCAAGGAGAAATCACCAATACTGCTTAATTACATACAATGCAAGGGGACAGTGGAAAGGCAAGCGTACATCATGAAGTCCTCGGATGTTCTAGTGAAGATACTTCATTCGGCCTGCAGTATTTTTTAAAAAACAACCACCCACTGGTTGACTGGGCAGTGGCGTGGACTCAAGTTACTATAATTCACTATTTTATGATGACAATACACATATGCTCGGCATGTCTTTTGAACAGAGAAAAGTGTCAGTAGACAATCGCTTTCCCAGGTGAGATAAGAAGGAACTTTTGATGGACGATGTGCCAACAGGTATCTCAGTGGAGACTGTTTTTAAACTGGTTTTCATTGTGCATGAATAACGAATAAGTTTCTTGTCTTGATCAACAGGTGTATATAAGCTTATCTTTAGTTATGGTTTTCATAGAGAACATATATGAGAGAATTTTTTATCTGTTTTGATCAGAGCTATCACTTCTGCTGGAAATAATACAAAATAATACTTATAGCTTTCTTTTCTGTACAAATGTGGTCTCACACTCAGATTTTAAAACAGCGTGAAATGATGTATAGTTTCTGTCTGAACATGATGAACTGTTTGGGCACCTAAATCAGAATTTTCCCCCCACAAAGGGATTATTTTCTTGCAATGGAGTCTCACGTCAGCTGAATCTTTGTCTTTGTGGTATTGCTCAAAGTGGTGGTAATACCATGACTTTGAAATTGCAGCCATGGTCAAGCAGCTACGTTATAAAGAGAAGAGCGTACTGTGTTCCCTCTTGATTTGCAGAAGTTTCTCCCAAAAATGTTACTGGCCTTGATGGATCTTCAACTTGTAAGTCGGCACTGTTGGATATCCCAGGCCTCTGGACGTCATTGTTATGTAGCTTTGCCACCCCCATTTGAAAAGTTCGGGCCAAGATTCTGTTTTCCCTTACAATATTGGGGGGTTTAATGTGATTTATTTGCATAGTTCGACAGTTTGACTCCTTATCATTTAGACGACCGTTCATCAACGAGATGAACAGTTGCAAATTTGACAAATAGTAGAGTTTAGGTTACAGATAGACATATTAAAACCTTTGTAAACCTTGTGGGGCAGAGCAGGATAAATAAGCTGCTTGCGTGAATTCTCGCCCCTTATAGCGCAGAACGGTGCTTTCCAGGGCTCTGACAGATCCAGCTGTTACAGAGCCTGCAGTGGGTCAGACTTTACGGCGTCCGCAGTGGTCGCTTTGTTAATGTGTGTGTTCTGTGCACTGCAGACGTCCTGCTCATACAGAGCAGCAGGTGCGGATGTTGTATGACTTCTCAGAATGGTTTTATGTGGTCTGGAATCCTAACAAATCTCCGCTGCTCCCGTTCGCCCAATTGTGTTTCTTCCAACTCCCCACCATTTTCATAAACCTCCTCTGACACCCTGAGATACTGCAGCACAGGTAAGGATTTGACCTAGCAAGGCTGAGGGACTGCATTTCACTTTTTTCCCTTTTTAATCTATTTTACTCATTTATGAATACACTGATACGATTAGCAATAAGATAGATTATTCTGATCTGTCTCTAGTGGCTTTTTCTCATCTTAAATGAGATGGTTAAAATTATGATTAACTTGAACTATTTTTCAGGAAGGATGGATCATTAAGATTTACTCTTAAAAAGAGATTCAAAAGTGTTCTCTGAAAAATTTCAAGTATCTGTAAATTGGGATTTATTTCCATAAATATTGGCCTAGTTATTTGGTATTTGAAATCACGGAATCACGGAATCACGGAATCTTCAGAGTTGGAAGGGACCTCTAGAGATCATCTAGTCCAACTCCCCTGCTAGAGCAGGGTTGCCTAAAGCACATCCCTCAGGGCTGCATCCAGGCGGGTCCTGAAAATCTCCAGAGAAGGGGACTCCACACCCTCCCTGGGCAGCCTGTTCCAGGGCTCTGTCACCCTCACTGTAAAGAAGTTTTTCCGTGTATTTGAACGGAACTTCCTATGTTCTAGCTTGTGCCCATTGCCCCTTGTCCTGTCGCTGGGAACCATTGAAAAGAGCCTGGCTCCGTCCTCCTTAAACCCACCCTTTAGATACTTGTAAACATTAATCAGGTCCCCCCTCAACCTTCTCTTCTCCAGGCTAAAGAGTCCCAGCTCTTTCAGCCTTTCCTCGTAAGGGAGGTGCTCCAGTCCCACAATCATCTTGGTTGCCCTTCGCTGGACTCGCTCCAGTAGTTCCCTGTCCCTCTTGAACTGGGGAGCCCAGAACTGGACACAGTACTCCAGTTGTGGCCTCACCAGTGCAGAGTAGAGGGGGAGAATGACCTCCCTCGACCTACTGGCCACAGTCTTCCCTATGCAGCCCAGGATGCCATTGGCCTTCTTGGCGACAAGGGCACACTGCTGGCTCATGGATAATTTGCTGTCTACCAGGACCCCCAGGTCCTTCTCCTCAGAGCTGCTTCCCAGCATGTCCGCCCCTAACCTATACTGGTGTTTGGCATTCTTCCTTCCCAGGTGCAGGACCCTGCACTTGCCCTTGTTGAACCTCATTAGGTTCTTCTCTGCCCAGCTCTCCAGCCTGTCCAGGTCACGCTGGATGGCAGCACGGCCCTCTGGAGTGTCGGCCACCCCTCCCAGCAATCCCAGATTGTGATCCCAGATTGTGATCCCAGAAATCACTGAATGTATTTAGACTAGCAGGTGAAGAACAGATTTTGAAATGTTTTTGGTTTTGTTTACATTCTAAAATTGCCTCGGCAATATTTTAGAATATATAAATGTGTCTAAAAATCAGTCAGTGATTTGTTGGCAGGCAGTTGCGCAGTTACAAAAATTGGATGGAAACACTTTTTCTTTGCCAATGCAAAATAGTTCTTGCCGTCCTAAGTCAACATTTTCCAAGCTCTGGGTTCTGATGAACGTTGCTGTGCCATCCAACAGGCCAAGATGCTGAGGATCTTTTGAGGAAATTTTCCCTTTCTTCAGTGACCATCCCTAGGTAACATACCTGTAGTATAAATCTTGGTGTCAGACAATAGTAACAAGCACATTCCTTGTTTTTCATCATTAAACGTCACCTTCTTGCTACGTGATCTACAGGGTACACGAATGTTTTTCTTGTGGGGAAAATCATTCCAGGTTTGCTCTCTGCTCAGCAGGGCATTCCTTAGCAAAGTGAAGGCAAGGGGTCTGCTACTGCTCAGATCATGATATTTTTCCTGGTTCTGCCTCTAAGCACTAGGTGCTCCCGTAATTCGGTTTCTGGGAATGATTATCACAATCTTAACAAGGCCTTAAAGTGCCCTATAGTCTTATATGATTTTACTGTAAATAATATTACAATAATCTAAGCGCTGACATTTGTTTACGCTGCAAATGCCGTTCCAGAGGGTTTGGGGGTGCCAGGGAGACCCTGGAGCCCCGCGGGAGGGCTCAGGCGCAGGGAAATGGGCTGCAGGTTCCCTGCGACTGCCAGGAGACCTTTTGGGAGGGGAGGTCTCTCCGTCTTTGTTTTTCTCGGTTGAACTGAGGTGGGTTTTTTTTTTTCCCTGTTCGTCACACTGAAAAGTTAAGAAATCTGCTCATAATTTAAATACTTAATGCATTTGATAAAAAATTGTTTGGAATAAAAAAAATAAATTGAAGAATTCCGCTGGAGTGCCAACGTAGTATGCTTGATTTTAATTGTCATCATTTTCAAACAAACAATAAAGACAACAACCTGGGTATATGAAAGGATTTGGTGTTGCCAAAGGTTTATTTTTTAGCCTAACAGGATTCCAATAGTGGAGGATATTAAGGATGAGTTCTAGTCATCTTGATACATCAATACCTTTGTTATTGCAAAGTCTAAGACTATGGTTTCTTGCAAAATGAATATGCAAAAGCTGTTACTGCAATGTTCATGCTGCACAAACAGGCGCTTGCCTGAAGAAATACAGAATTTAAGAGTGAATATCACCCTTAACCTTTGCTGCTTTTTTATGTATGTAAAAACCTGTATGCTTCTGCTTACAATTTATTTTAGGTCACTGTAAAATGCGGACTCCGTAGGAAGAGCAGTACGAGCCAATTATTAGAGGAAAAAAGTGCTAAAATTCGCCAGAGTGCATATTTTTGGCATGACTAATGATTGACTGCGTTAGGCAATCTTTTCGTTAATTTATGGTAGGATGTTTATATTTTATTCAATAGATTCAAGTGTCAGCTCTATGTTCTCCTCAGCTATCTGTCTGAAGTACTCGCTGAGGAACTTACAAGAGCGTTGTCTGATTTGAGAAAAATAATCCTCAGGCCCTCCGCAAAGCATGTATTTCACGTGTCTCAATTTTGCTTCGCTGATGTTGTAACTTAAATATGGATGACTCGTTAATGCCTAAATTAGCCACCCAACTTGGGAAATGACGTTTCTGTCAACGCGCGTCCCCAGCTTTACATGCCGACATGTGTTGGCGAATGGTCTGTGCACACCCCGCTTCCAGCAATAAGGTGTTAAATACTGTGTTCTGGCTCGGTAATGGGGCAGGGTTTATCTCGGAGACGGCAGGCGCTGGGTGAAATCTGCGGGTGCCAAACTCATGTGCCTTCATGGGCAAAATGCTCCCTTCCCGTTGCCCTTAGAACCTGGGAAAAATTCAGGGGTAATGGCAAGTAAAGCAATTTGTGCAGCTGAGGAAAGATGAGCGTCGTTTTATAATATATATGTGTAATGATGAATTCTTTTGCATTGCACTGGACAGTCTAGAGAAGATCTGTTTTTAAAAGCTTCTCCTCTATTCAGTGTTGGTTTGTATGACACTTCCTTGCTGCTGTGTCACTGTTTTAAATCTCCAGAACTGGCACTTTTAATTAAAAATATTAAAATACATGCTGGTGGAAAATGTTTGTGGTGAAAAAGATAAAAACCCTTTTGCTTCTTAAGACAGCAAGACCAGTTACGAGGAAGATTCTGATTTTGGTTAAGGAAAATCTACTTTGTAAATTATGTAGCTTGTTAAAGGAAGGCGGCCGCTGGCGGCACTGGGGAACTTGTTGAGCTGATGTTGCACCGAGAGCAGATTCTGCGGCTCTTTCTCTTTTGGTACGTGCTGGAAACTCAGCGAGAGGTGTCCCGAGAGCAGCAGGGTAGGAAGGACAGACAACGGACCAAAGACACAGGTCAGCAAGCCTTGACGGGAGAGCACCGCAGCCCTGGGGCAGGCAGGCGGTCATGGGTTGGCATTTTGCCTTTCCCAGTGGATGTAACTGTTTCCAGGTTCGTTAAATTTTTCATGGGGTGGAGATTCCCTTTTCTTGGGCAGTGTGAGTAAGTCTGAACCTTTTTAATGACGTGAAGGAGCTGCAGAAAATGGAAATAGTGAGATACGGTTCATCTCTGCTTCATCTCCAGCTGGGAGATCCACCTGCCCGTTGTGGGTGTGCTGGACTGAACAAGCGTGCTGCGCATCACCACTTGGGGGTTCTGTTCCAGTTTCTAGATGAGCATTACCCTTCTTCAGGACTTTCCATTACAAGGTGTAGCAATGTAAAGATAGCTTTACACTGCATGTGTAGCTCTGTTGAAGAAAAGATGACAAATGGATAATATATGCACGTATATCTATGTATCCTGGGAGACTGCTCATTAAACTCCTGCTACAGCTAAGGAAACGCTGGCAAAACCTTAGTTTAAATAGAATTCCGTCATGGCTTCGGTGTTGTTTATAATATCATCTGCTTTGACTTTTACCGGGAGTCTTTACCGATGCCAGTCCTCCCCTCTCGGGGGGCAGTTTATCCCCACAGACACACACTGTGCCCCATGGCGTTTAAAAAGGCATGAAGAAAACTAGATGTCATGTGCATTCCTGAAAACGAAATTGCTGTAATCATTAGTGAAGTGATTTTCAGTACAGTTTTGTAGTATTTAAGTATTTAGTATTCAAGTGGAAATAAATTTTTACTTTTACGCTTAATCAGAAAAGTTTCAAAGCAAGAAATGCGTTTCCACACTGGCCTCTCAACTCACCAGAGGAACTGAAGTCCAAGTGCAGGTTAAAAATTCCAAATTAAGGCAATGAGCAGCACACAGTCAATTCATTTAAACAGGACAAAATGCCAATTTCAGATTTTTATAGCAAATAACATCAAAAGAAGATTTAAAAAAAAAATAATTTAAAATCACGGAATCACGGAATCACAGAATCTTCAGAGTTGGAAGGGACCTCTAGAGATCATCTAGTCCAACTCCCCTGCTAGAGCAGGATTGCCTAAAGCACATCCCTCAGGGCTGCATCCAGGCGGGTCTTGAAAATCTCCAGAGAAGGGGACTCCACAACCTCCCTGGGCAGCCTGTTCAGTGCTCTGTCACCCTCACTGTAAAGAAGTTTTTCCGTGTATTTGAACGGAACTTCCTATGTTCTAGCTTGTGCCCATTGCCCCTTGTCCTGTCGCTGGGAACCATTGAAAAGAGCCTGGCTCCGTCCTCCTTAAACCCACCCTTTAGGTACTTGTAAACATTAATCAGGTCCCCCCTCAACCTTCTCTTCTCCAGGCTAAAGAGTCCCAGCTCTTTCAGCCTTTCCTCATAAGGGAGGTGCTCCAGTCCCACAATCATCTTGGTTGCCCTTTGCTGGACTCGCTCCAGTAGTTCCCTGTCCCTCTTGAACTGGGGAGCCCAAAACTGGACACAGTACTCCAGTTGTGGCCTCACCAGTGCAGAGTAGAGGGGGAGAATGACCTCCCTCGACCTACTGGCCACAGTCTTCCCTATGCAGCCCAGGATGCCATTGGCCTTCTTGGCGACAAGGGCACACTGCTGGCTCATGGATAATTTGCTGTCTACCAGGACGCCCAGGTCCTTCTCCTCAGAGCTGCTTCCCAGCATGTCCGCCCCTAACCTATACTGGTGTTTGGCATTCTTCCTTCCCAGGTGCAGGACCCTACACTTGCTTTTGTTGAACCTCATTAGGTTGTTCTCTGCCCAGCTCTTCAGCCTGTCCAGGTCACGCTGGATGGCAGCACGGCCCTCTGGAGTGTCGGTCACCCCTCCCAGCTTGGTGTCATCAGCAAACTTGCTGAGGATACACTCTGTCCCCTCATCTAGGTCATTAATGAATATATTGAACAAAATTGGTCCAAGTATTGACCCCTGAGGGACACCACTCGTTACAGGCCTCCAACTGGACTCTGTGCCGCTGATCACAACCCTCTGGGTTCTGTCACTCAGCCAGCTCTCGATCCACCTCACTGTCACCTCGTCTAGCCCATACTTCCTCAGCTTCCTAATGAGGATGTTATGGGAGACAGTGTCAAAAGCCTTGCTAAGGTCAAGGTAGATGACATCTACGGCTCTCCCCTCATCCAGCCAACCCGTTATTTATATTATATTATATATAAGTATATAATTAATAATTATATTATAATAATATTATATATATTATATAATTATATAATTATATATATATTATATATATTATATAATATATTATATATAATATAAAATATTATATTATAATTATATTATAATATATAATATATATTATATTATAACCCGTTAATCTAGTTATTTCAGAGCACAAAGCCATTTCTGTAGAAAGTATGTGTTTAACATCGCTTGGCTCTAGAAGAAGCCCTGAAGAAGTGCCTGATTTTACAGGGCTTGCTACTTGCAGGTGTTTCAAATGAAGACAAGAAGGCCAGCAGCCCTCTCTTGAAAGGAGCAGAGGGGGGATATTTCTCACCCCCTTCACCTGAGAGACTGTTCCAGCTCCTGTGTTGGGGCAGGATAATCTGGAGCAGGAGCAGTTGATTGGGTGCTTGAGGATCTTTCTGGTCTTCACATCTCCTCTGGTTTCTGCCAAGGAAGAAGCTCCTCGGCTGTGGAGCTCAGGAGAAGGTGGGGGTTTTGTTGCTCCCTGTGGATTTGGGGTTTGCAGCGTCGCTGGTCGGTGCAACCTTGGTGGAGAAGCTGTGCCAGGTTCTCAGCTGGGGCAATCAGCCTGTCCAACAGCCGGGCGCAGGGTTTAATCAGGACAATTTAGCCTCCTGGAGGAGTAAGGTAGGCACCAGGTGACTAATTAGTCTGTGTTATCTCTCTGCAGAAAGTACATGTCTGGGGTTTTGTGGGAGCCTTTGATACCATCGGTTCTGCTGTTGTCTTCAAGAAATTGAGGAGATGCAGAAAAACAGCTGTAAGTTTGGGGGAGAGGGTTGGAGAACATACATGAATACATTTAGCAGTCATAACTCATTATTTTAGAAAGTTTAAATTTCACGGTGATTTGGTAAGGTCATTTTTAACATTGTTGTCAGTACCCTATTAAGAAGCTGCTGTTAAAGGAGGGAAAACTGTAGATGTTTGATGTTTGAATGGATTTATGCCAGAAGAAAGGTGACAGTGTTCTATAGGGGTTTAAGGGTCACGTTGCACAGGTCATTTGTGTTAATTTGTCCCTGTCGTAGCATTTATTGTTGGGGTCTTTTTAATCTCTGCCCTTTGATCCGTGTCACTGTAACCAGGGTGATACGGTGCTGGTCTGGAGTGGGAACGCTGGGGCAAAATGAACTGTAATAAGTAGAAAATAAGTCTGCGAGCGGAGGTGGGATAAACAGAATATTAAATAAGGTGAAAAATAAGTGAACGACAAATTCACTTGCAATTACTTTCACTGAATTTATAGAAAATATGTCTTGTGTCATTTGAAGAAAGTATGTATCTTTTAGGTCTTACAAATTGTCGTAGTGTTTCCTCATGGTTTTAGTTTCACAGATTCCATAGTATGTTCCTCCTACTCTGAAAAAGGAAAAAAAAATAACCTCTTGCGCATGCCTCCATCCCGCAGACTTGTTACAAAAGGCACTTCCTTACTGATCTTAGGCTTTCCCGTGTCTGGTTTTGGCTAGGATTCAAAGAACTTGTTAATAGATTCCCCACTATGCACCCACGCTAAATGAAGGATGAAAACAGCCGATCCCAAGCTGTTCAGTTTTAATTTGTGACCGATCCGCGAAGGACCCTGTTATCCTTATTCCATAAAGATGTATGTGTCATTGTTAAAGGCTAGCCTGAAGCTTTTAAACCATGGCTGTGTATGTAATTTTTTAACTCGGTGAGGTCACAGGCGTGTTACCAGAGCACACGCAGCGCATCCTTTGTGCCGTTAGACCTCGGTGACACAAACTGCTGCGATGTACTCATTACTCGCGTCCCCGTGTACGCGTACTGTTTGTCAGGACTCGTCTCCATTAGCACATTAATGCTGGTACAGGTAGGCTGTCAGGCTCGAGCACAGCAGCTCTACCCAAATAATCTTGTGGTAATCTTGTTTACTGTAGTGCTTTTACCGGAGACAGGTAAATCTTCCAGGAGTAATGCGTTGTGTCCCCACCTGATCTTAATCAGCGGTGACTAATGATGAACTCCTGTGTAGGCAAGTTTGGAGCCTCACTGGAAGTGACTCCCAGTTATTCTGTGATGCAAGTGTTCTCCGCTGATGCTTTTCTTAAAAGTACTTTCCTTCTTACGGCATAAAAATAACTGCATAGAAATGATGAAGATCAGGAGAATGTGGTTACTCTCTCCTCTTGCTTTTCACCGTCTTCCAGTAACCCCCCCGTGAAGGCAGGTGCTGGCTGGAGTAGCCGGTCCCGAGGGCCCCGTGGGAGGGACGGTGCGTATCCTCCAGGCTCCCCTTGGGTCTGGGGCCTCTCAAAGTGCCTTTGCTCTTCCCGAACTTCTCTGCCACTGAAGTTGCATGAAATGGATTTTCAAAGTAAGGCTTTGGGGTGCCTGTCGAATGGTGAGATGATTTAAGCTCAAGGATCCAAAGATGTGCAGGTGCTTAAAATTTAGAAATGAAAATAGTGTCGTTTGCTGTGTAAAGGGCAAACACTGTGAAAGTGCTTGCCTCCAATATTAAATATCTGATGCCTTTCTTCTATTGCCGAATCTACTGTACGTTTCACGTATTTAGTGTTTAAAAAAACCCTCAAATAATGCCTATTCACTCGCTTTGCCTATTATATCTCCCGATGAAGAGCGATAATATCCATAATATTTTGCTTTACCAAACTCGGCAATGCAGAGAATATGGAAGTATTCTTGCAACTATGCATTTTTTTTCTTTCATGAATGCCAGTAAACTTCCAGTAAACAGGAAACGTGCCTTTGGCAGAACCCGGGAAGGTGTTGTCCAGGGAGCAGCGGCAGAGTTCAGTCTTGAATATTTGAAAGTAGAAAGTTAATTACCGCAATTGATTAAGAACTGTGCGAGCGCAAATGCTTTCATTTAGTCTGCGAGGGCAGTTGTCATGCATAGTTAGTCAGCTCGTATTGGCAGTAAATCAAACTTTTTAAAAACGTCTCATGGAGAACATTATATTAATGAGTTTTGCCCGCAGAACTCCCCAAACTGGGACATCATTCCTCTAGTCTGGAAAGCAGCCCATGGAAGTTGTCAGTAAGAAGGAATTCCTGGAATTAATTTTTTTTCTCTTTGTTCTTGGGTCAGAAGAGAACATAGGTGGGTTTTTTGATGGTTTGGGTTTTTTGGGGGTTTTTTTGGAGGTGGGGTTTTTTTTTTGTTTGGTTGGTTAGTTTGATTTTGGGTTTGGGGTTTTTGGGAGTTCAGTTTTGGTTTTTTTGGGTTTTTTTTGGAAAGTAAATTATTTTGCCTTAGAGGGGAATATGGGACCTGAACTGGAAGAGATTAGAGAAATTGTTGCAAAGCTTGGTGCTGTTCTTGGTTCACTTCCATCTTGTTCAATGGTGTTGGGATTTGTCAGGGGCAAGAAGTAGTGGGGAGAATAAAACTGCTTTTTAAAAAAATTAAATCTAGGTATGCAAAAGATTCTAATATATTTCTAATGTATCTCTTTCTTATTATTTCTAGATAAGATACTGAAGTAGGAAATGAAAGTTATGCTAACTCCTCCATAATTAATATTATATTTTACATAAAGAAAGCCAGCTCTAGGTCTGTGAATCACTTTATACCTTTTGAAGTTGTCAGGTAAGAGTTTAGGGACAACTTAATTTGATGCCTTAGGACTTTTACTGCCTGAATTGCCAGGATAATGCATACGTAAATACATAACACCCAGTCGCATGAGCATCACCATTTGGTTCGAGAGGGCAGTTGCCCTGCCTGGTTCTTGTGTGTCTGATGGCACTTGTTCAAATTTGGTTAAAAAGAAAAAAAAAAAATTATCTTTCTCACAGAAACCATATTTTACTGATGAGCATTTCTATTGTGTCATTGCTCACGATTGTTTACCAGCTTGTCTTTAGAAAATATCACCTCTTGCTCCCTGCGAGGAAATTTTCTGCTACTTTACACTGGAGTAAATAGAAGGAATAGATTGAATTGGAAAAAGTGAGATTTTGGAAAACCACATCAGGATATCAGGAGCTGATAATGACTGTTACTTTTTTAAAACCAAAGTATCCTTCTCTAGTCTTTGTACTTCCCTCCTTACAGGATTTGTTTTACTAGATTGTTTAGAACTACAAGTAACGTTTGTTCAAAGGAATGTTATGTTGTTATAATCCCATGGCTAAACTAATTTGTGCTTTTGCAGGCAAGTTTCAGGGTTTAGTCAACTAATTTTTGTTTTCCTTCAGTGTTTCATTCAGCTGATTGCTAGTTTGCTTCTAACCGCCGCCTCTGAAACTGCGACTGTGTGCATTCAAGCTGAAAATACACAATAAGGCATGTTTAAATAAAATGCCCCTCCCTTCCCTCCCCCTCCGCCCCACGTGATTCAGAAGTTCTCCGATATATTTACCTTGGCTTTTGGTTAAACACGGGCTGCCAAAGCTAGCAGATCTGATCTCGAAGGTGAGCAAGGTATTGGCTGCAGATCGTCACATTGGAGGTACCGTCGACGTGATGCCGTTGACTCTCTACCTTTTCCACTTTCCATAAATAATCATGTCACCCACTGACCTAATCTGCTGAGTCTCAACCAGATTAAGAAACCGTTGTCTTTACAGGAAGAAAGTTTTTGGGAATATGCCCTTCCCTTGCGCTCTGGCCCTGTTCTGAGCCAGGGGCTGGGCTGGATCAACTCCAGAGGCCTCTTCCCACGTACATGGTCCTTGATGGCTTACTGCGTTGGGGAACATCTTGTCGTTCTCAACTTCAGGTGTTAAAGGAAGAAAGTCTGGGTGAATACTTATCTTTTTAGGGCAATTGTGAAGGGCTACAGTGACTTACCATTCTATCGGGCAGTTTGTTATTACTGTGGCTGACACAGGGAAGCGTTTACGTTTAAATCATTCCCGTCATAGAGTGTTATTTACAGGTTAAACTCTTTGTGGGTTTTACAACCTCATATCTTGGTTTTTCGTGCTAGAACAACCCCTCAGACTCTGGTCTTACCGGGCACCTAGAGAACAGCACGACAGGCTTGGTGAGAAATCTGTCTGTTCTGCTGTGAAACAAGAGAACACTGAACATTTTTATTAATAATCATTCTCTATTTGAAAATGAGTTTCAAGTCCAAATGATCTGTTGGAATGCATTAGTGCAGATAATTTTAATAGAAATCATTAAAAAAAAAAGATGATTTCTACCTTATTCTGCTTTAGATGTACAGATATTTTGGTTAGGCTATCTTATATCACTAAAATTTTTCAATTTTACATAATATTCTATACCAGACTAATATTTGTGCATGTTATATACAGACTCTTTTGTGCTATGTTGTAATGGTTGGATGGTACCTAAATGGAATTAACCAGTGTTTATGAATTTAAGGTGATTTTAATACTACTTTCACTCCATGTTTGAAGAGTTAGTATGACTAAGAGTAATTAGACTCACCGGATTGTAGGAATCTGGTGAATAACTGATTATGGAACTTTTCAGGGGACTCTGCATATGAAACTTAGTATAGAACCTGTCTTGCAGTAAGTAACTGCAGCAGAGCGCGCAAGTCTCTGTTACAGTTCATTTTCTTGCTTTTGCTGATAATTGTGCTTGTTCGTTTAATTGGCTCGGACAGCGTGCATATAGTCACTTGGGGAATTTTAATGTCAGAACGGTGTTTGTGGTTGATGCCTGTGTACGGCTGGGATTGCTGTGAGCATTGTCTTCTGAGATCCCAGAAATACCCTGCCTTTGGTGTCCCTGCACCGCAAACGGGCTTCATCCATCAGGGAGAAAAATCTCCATCTCTCTGCAACTTCTTCTCTTCGCTCAGAAAATGCTTTGACTAATCCAAGTTTAAAAGTTTCTCTTTTTTAAAGTAATATCAATCTAATACAGCTTCTGCCCTAACTGTCAAAAATCAGCAGTGCTAGGGGGTTCGGTTGAATGACATTTGGCTGTCGATTTGTTCCTTTCTGTTTGTGAATTATTTCCAGAACTAGCTTTTTCTGTTATTGCAGCTATAAATAAATATTCCATTTACACACATAAGACGTGTCAAGAAACCCCAGACTTAGTCTTGACATGCAGTCGTTCTGCTTTTCTTCGCATATACTGTTAATAGTTACTAATGACTGAAGGCTCTAAATCACATTTGTACGCCTCTGATTCGCAGGATTTTCAGCAGCTGAAATTTTGCTCCCCTTTAAATTAAATTTTAAAAGCCCAATCGAAATGAGCATAAAGGCAGCTGAGGACCGGCCGAGGCTTTGGGCTGTTGCCCGCTCCGCGCCTGGCATGATTTAAAAATATGCATGTGTAGACACGCGCACTTTGAAACATTTGGCAACTCTACACCGTTGATTGATTTACGTTGTCTTAACATATGTTTAAGTATCCTTTATTCCCCTGATTTTAAGCAAATGCAAAATATTAAGGGATTTAAAAATTTTATTACTAGTATGGCTTGTGTATAAATCAGACCATCAGGTTTTTATGCCTGTGTCTGCCAGGAGCTGTGTTTTAAGTTTCTTTATTTGAACTTAGGAAGACTAGTGAAAGCTCCTGGGGTCGCTGCTTGGTAAAGTTCCTTCTAAACTCCGAACATTCCTGAAAAGTTTTGAGTTCGTATGAAACGTCATGATCAATGACCTTTGTAATTTCATTTCATGGGCTTTATTTTTTTTTAATTCAAATGTTCTCTTCTCTTATAGTAATTTTCCCTAATACGAATCTATTAAATTTCTTTGAGGCCAGATAGGAAATTAAAAGAATCTCCAGAAAAATGTTGGATCAACCTTCTTTGGATCGAAGATTGGTCTCAGCCTATGGCTGTAAACTAAAACTTGAGAGGCCTGTGGATTCTCTAAGGGATCCACTGACAGACAATCTTCCCTTCCCTGCTCTCCGTTAAAAGAGTTATTTTTGGTTGGTTCAAATTAGACCCAAAGGTTGTCTCCCTTTTAGGAAACTTTTAAGTTATGTGCAGGTCAGAAAAAAGGTTAAAAAATGCACCTCCCCCTTCACTTAGCACCTTTTTTCAAGCAGTTTGTGTTCCCTTTTGTGGGACAGAAACTGATGGTTTCAAGATGTTCTTTGGATTAGCTGTAAAATGAGGTCTGGTCACGGGAATTCATTAAGGATTCTGCATGAAAACAGAGGTGTTCTCCCTCAGCTGTGATCTACCCTCCCTCTTCACAAGTTGCCTTTCTGCGGTCTCCTTGCTCTTACAATTAAATAAGGTGTGCTCCATCACACCGTGTCCTACAGGCCGCGTACAGCAGGAGTGTTTCTGTTGTACACATCTGGGTGTTTCGGAGCGTGGTCGTGGTGATCCTCTCAGATCCCCCCTGCGCACTGGAAGACGTCACTGGCGAAGATTTTAGGGTGGTTCTGGGTCCTCAGGTGTCAGAGGATGTAGAAGTGATACTGGGCAGCTCTGCCTGCTAAGATAGCGTGCCTTTATGTATTCCTTTATACATGTCGCCTTTTAAACTCTGGATAAAATCTTTTAGCTCTTCTTCAGCTATTTAAGTTTCTGAAAGAGATTATTATCTATCTTTTTTTTTTTGCCCCCCTCTTTATTGAGTGAGAGAGTCTCTGTCTGCACTGCTTAAGAAGTGGGCTTTTCATTTCCTTTATTTGTCCTCTTTATCTTTCTCCTGGTCCCATCCTAGGGAGCTCCTGATTCATTCCACTGGTTTCAGTGGAAATCCATTCTTCTCCTTTTCCCTCCTTAAGAAGTTGTAGTTGGCTGTGGGCAAAGGAAAGCTACTGAGAATGCGGTTCTGTTGAAAAGCTTAATCTTTTTGCTTATAAAAGCCAAGGGCAAATTAAAGAGGACACAACAATTTATTGTGCTAGCTGTTTTATAACAGATGCTTCCAAAAAGGCTCAATGTGAGATTATTAAATGTGTAGAAAGCTATCTTTAAAATACTCTGCAGCTTCTTGTGTAGGTTGGAAATATAAGGAGGCTGTGTGGTTCTACAGGAAATCATGGAATCACAGAATGGTTTGGGTCGGAAGGGACCTTGAAGACCATCCAGTGCCACCCCCTGCCCTGGGCAGGGACACCTCCCACCAACCCAGGTTGCTCCAAGCCCCGTCCAACCTGGCCTTGAACCCCTCCAGGGATGGGGCAGCCACAGCTTCTCTGGGCAACCTGGGCCAGGGGCTCACCGCCCTCACAGCAAACAATTTCTGCCTCAGATCTAATGTGTTATTGCTTTTCAAAAAACCAAGCAAGTCAACATTCAGCCACTTCCCCTTGTCCTTCTCTATATTCGTTGGTACAAAAATGGCCACAAAGGTCACAGTGAGGAGATAAGTAGGATGAGGGGAGCACAATGTTGGGGAGGTCAGTACTCTGTGGAGCATCATCAAGTTAAGTGTTGAGTAAGTATCACCTGGAGCCTGATCATATCCTGGATCATCAGAAGACCTGGTGAGATCTTTTCACTGGGGAGCTTTGTTTCACTACCTCCTCGCTGAAAAATAAGCTCAAGTAAGTGTGGAGAAAAAGGGAAGTCCTGCTGGAGTACGTGGATTAGGAGAGCGGTAGCAAGGAAGCGTGGTGAGATGGCAGCTGCCGACCCCATGGTGGAGGGGGGAGCCGCGCTCTCTTGAAAAGTCAGTTACGAAGAGATGTGAGAGTTAATGTGGGGAAGGGAAGGCAAAGAGCAGTAGCAGCGTGAGTAAACTTGACTTACGGAAATCTTCTGTGTGGAGAAGGATGAAAGAGCGATCTTGGTTACCGCAAGTGCGGTAGCTCAGCAATTCATCGTATAACTGCAGGGTGTACATTTGATTTGAAACCTAAAACCTTCTTGGCTCAGGCGGGGAGATAACACTTGTGTTGAGGTATGAGCTTGTACGTCGTGGTCGCGCTGGCGCTGTGCGTTTAACTGGGATGAACGGAGGGTGCAGTTGTTCGCGGCGCTGCTTGAGACGCCTCGGTTCAAGGAGGAAAGTTATGAAAAGGAAAATTGTGCCGTATGCAAGGACATTGGCACTGCACGTGTAACAGGACTTTTTTCCATCTGTCATCGGCGCATTCAAGGCAGTCATTACGCCCGTGCTTTGCTGCGTCTGCTGTGGAATTTGCTATCCTAAGGCAAGTAATTTCAGAGCTTCCTTAACTGACCTCCAACCCTTGCTGCCATTAAGTCCTGTAAATCTCTCTGGTATGAATCCAGCACAGGTAGATAATTTTGGAGATAGTAATAGTGACTGAATTACAGTGGGTTGGGTTTTTTATTTATTTTATTTTTGAAAAAAGATCAGGGAGGACGATGTTAGTGATACGGATAAAAGAATAATCTGATGGATTCAAGCGCTCGATGGATTCATAAGCTAATATGCTAATGTTTTCAGGCTTTATAACTGAGATGAAAAGATTCTGGTATGTTTAGGTTAGCTAAATTAGTTACCAATCAGTCCCAGAAAACAAAAGTACAAAGTGTTTTTGTGGTCCCTATTAGACTCATGTGCTCCTCGGCTTTTTTTGATGGGGATGCAGAAGGCTCGTGACTGGGCACAGTGCTGGGATGTGAGAAATGCCTGCACGTGTTCCTTTGTTCCTTACGTGACTTCAGCTAGCGCTTGTCTCCTTTCCGTCTGCAAAGTGGGGATAAAGGCTCTTCCCCACACCCCTGCTTCGTTCTGCCTGCATTTGGGGGGCAAAACCTGGTTGGCCTTACTGACCATCAAGAACACGCTCCCTTTGAGTTTCAATCTTGCTGAAGGCATTTAGATCCTACTTGATTCACTTAATAATTATTATATGTTAATCTTTATAGAGTAATTGTGTGCTCAGACCAAAGGCTCTGTGTGCGTTGAAAGGACGTATCTAACATTTCCCCCGTAACATCTCCCTTTTCGACAGCTGAGGGCAGAGTCTTTTTACTTGGGCGCAAACTGCCTTAGGAGTTTTTGAGACATGTTATTAGTCTTTCTTCGCAGAAGAAGCTTCCGTTAATAGCCAGACTGCTGCTGACCGAAATACCGGTCGGAATATCTCTTTTGTTGATCTGACCTGTCTGCCACGTCTCGTTGCCTTGTTGCAGACGAGCTGCGTGCCGTCTCCTGCCCACACGCTGCCTGTGGCTCGGGGCAGCCAGCGATGGCGGAATCAAGCCGTGGTACCCATTCAGCATCCCGTGCTTGTCTCGGATAGAGGGGTCCAGAGCTGGCATACGGAGGCAGAATCATTGCTCTTCACTTCTCTGCCTCGTTTACAGGTATTGGTTGATTATTCCTATTTTTTATATATTTCTTTTTTTTTCTTTATGATGAACCTTGGGGAAACCTGTAGCCCCTGTCTGCTTGAACTTTAATTGAAACCCAACAGAAATCTTTGTTGGATGTCAGCTTTAGGCTCTGTGGGCACTGTTTCTATGGCCTCTACATCGCGGGCCATATATGACAACAAGGAGCATGGGACACATGGACTTTATTCAATTTTTTTTCCTGTCCAAAAGCTGGAGGTAAACATCTATCAAGGAAGGAAGAATTTATGTGGGGCCTTAGGCTAGAAATGCTCAGGTTTCCCTGTCAGTTGCAAAGTGAAGTAAAAGCATCCATCTGTACAAAACCAAACCTTCTCCAGAAAATAAGCTATAGATGAGTGTTGTGCAGGAAAATCCCTTTGTAGAAAAAATTCCATTTTTGTTTTATTCTCCTTTTTAACCAAGAAGCACCCCTGCAGAATACATCTGTGGGTGGTCTCATTCAAATAACATTAATCTTTGTGTCCCATTTGTTTCTCCAAAGTGCGAGTCATAGTATCATTTTTGTGCCACTGACTTTTATGAGACCTAATTAGTTATTTATTGGTCACTTTTAGCCAGATTACACAATATATGTGCACTAGCACTGGGTGTATATACCCTTGTCTTCCACCGATACCCTCCAGAGCTCCTTCAGCAGCTGTTTAAACCCCTGATACTCCCCAGGATTAACTAGTAATTAGACCTCTGGCCACGGCTAATGAAGAAGCACCAAGAAAGGTTTGCCCATCATAAAGCATAGAACCAAACACAGAACCAGGTGGTTTGAATGCTCGGGTAATTAGAATTTTTTTTTTTTTCCACAATTGCACTATGTAATTTTTTTTCTGTCTTTGCTCTTCTGTAAAGGACACAATTCGTGTGTCTCAGAGGTGTTACGAGGATATATTAGAAAGCACCTAGCCTGCTGAAGGCTTTAACGTTTAATTGTGTAAACAACCTTGACCTGAGTTTTTGACCACCGAAAGCAGCGTGGAGAGAATCCTTTCCAGGCTGCCTAATTAGCTGGGCACGCGTGTCATCCCAGCCAGCTTGGTGTCACCGTGCAAGCGACCCATGGTGGTAAAAATTCAACTTCTGGGACGCCAAAGTACCAAAGTGTCCTTTCCACACAAGGGAAGGGAGGCGGTGGCTGAAGTTCTTCTCGCTTTCAGTAAAAGACAGGCTCCTCGGGGTCAGGTTTTAAAGTGGCTATTTGGCAGCGTTCTGAAAACCACCTGTATCCCTAAGGAATTTTACAATATCTTGAAAAGCCTTGGCCGAAAATACCAAAGCCAAATTTTCAGGCTGGTCAATAAGCTGCAAGTCAGTAAGCACGCTTCAAAAAAATACTATCCGTGGAGAATAAAAGTCATCATAATTTCTATTGCTAATAAATCCCTGTGGTTTTATCACTAAAGCTGCCAGAAATGCATTAAGGAACAGATTTTTGAGTGTTTTAATCATATGACTAATCCTGGCTGAATTCAAACAGGGAGAACTAGCATGAACATGCATTTCTCGGTGCAAATAAAGACTGAGTAATTTGTCTCACGTGAAAAGCGGCTTTGCTAGTTTTCGTACTCCTCCCCCTGATGAGCTGGTTGTCACCAGCCGTAACGCAGTTACGTGAGTTTCGCCTAAAGACCCAGTCAGGTGTGCTGGTAAGGATCTCTCTGTGCACTCCTATTTTTATTTTTTTTTCTTCTTTTTATCTTGTCTGGATTATTATAACTGAAGGTCAAATAATTCTGCATGGCTGATACGGAAGCATTGAGAGTGTCCTGATGGTGAGATAAGGCGGATGCAGGTGACTGTCAGCCTTGTAAAGTAACTACATGTGAAATGCAGCCTCCTCTGAAGCTCTTAAGTGCACAGCAATTACATAAAATTTGCTCGACTCTTTCTCGTATCCCTTGAAATCTAAGCGAGGAAGAATGTGGCATTAGACATTAAGATTGATAGGATCCTCGATAGGCCGTAGCAGCTCAATAGCTCTGTGTTTCCTCGCTGGATTCCTTCAGTATTCCCATTGTTAGTTTAAACTTGATAAATGCAAGGAGATAGTGCAAATGGAAGGCTGGCCTATTTTGTTTGTGCGGAGGAAAGAGATAGCATTTTACTTGTTTGCTAGCCAGTCAAAATTCATATTTTTTGATCTTGAATATAAGCTAAAGTAACGCGGCGTTAATTTTCTAGCGTTTGTTTCGTGTGTCGTTACGCCTTTTTAAAAAACCCAACATAATACTTGTTAGGAGGGGCGATGCAAAGGCTACTTATTTCCAAAAGTAGTGTAACCCTAGCGTTGGGCACTGATATGTGTGCAACAATGGTGGTATTCATGCTGGTCTTCAAGGATTGAAAATGAGTGGTTAAGTAGGCTGCCCTTCTGGGGTTGAGAAAATCAGGGCTGTGCTCTCTTCCCCATGTATATAGGAAATGGTACCGGGGGGGGAAAAATAGCATTTTTTTTCAATCAATCCCGGACAGAGAAGCAAAGTTCACTGCTGCTGGTTAAATCATTCCGTAAGTGCTGGGAATACTGACAATCATTTACAGAAACTCTATGTAATGTATCTGATAATGTGCTGATCCAAAATACTGTTTCTGCTAAATGCTGTTACTGCTGAACTGACCTAAGCAGTGTCTTGGTGTTAATCCTCTGTGCTTCAAAACAGCTTTTTTATTTTTATTATTTTTAGTTTTTTTACCTTTCCATTTGAGATCTTACTCTCTGAGGTGTCAAAGCTGATGATTTTGGTCTGGGTGAAGCCTGAATGCCAGGACGCCGTGTTTGACTTCCCTCACACGGTGGGTTTGGAATTCAGGCTGGCTCCTGAATGCATGAAATGACCCATCTCTGGCTCCCAAAATTCAGCAAATGACAATAACATCATCAAATCAAGATATCCTTCCTCAAAAAAAGTACTTTATCACTTGCTACAGAGAGAGATGGCCAAAGTCAGCTTGCGCAGCCTTAAGGTAGGTTTTGGAGCATTGTAGAGCTGATGCCGTAGGAAACCTCTCCCTGGAAATGCTGAGGTTTAGATTTGCAGTTTGTCCTTCGCATCTGTCTTTCTGGGGCTAAAATCTCCATCTCCGGTTCCGTGTGGCTTTGAGCCATCGCAGGCGGCGGCGTTCAGCGTGTTCTGTTTGGTTTGGTCCTGCCTGGCGTTTGCTCGTTATCGCCTTCAGACTCCGCTCTTCCTGCAGAGTTTTCCCGTGCTCTTCACAGAGTACGTACCTGCCCAGGCCTATGCGCACACACTGGATGGGTTTAGCTTTGCCGTCTTTGATTTTTGCTCCTATTCCCCTGTAACTAATCTGCTAACGTTACAACTTCATTTATATGAAAGAGGAAGAATTCCCTTACTGATCTTTTCTTACTGAAAATATGGGTTTTCTAAGCATCGCCCTCCAAAATACCTCTCAGGGTACGAACGATTGCCTGTTTTACAGACAGGGTAACGTAGGATGTATCTGCCACAGGCTGTGCAAAGTTTGGAACAAAAAGCAGGAGTTTTTATCTTCTATTGTGCCGTTTTTCCCTCCTATTTAAAAATAGGCTCTTTTTTTAATTATTTTTTAAGAAAACTATTGTGGATTGCTCTATTCATCACCATTTAAAACCTGAAAAGGGAAGGGCTCTGGGCTTCAGCCGACAACTACTATGGCCAACAACATAGTCCACCCAAGAGAAGTCTGCGGACTCGTGAGGGCAAAAGCAGGGTGCAGGTGGACTCAGAAATGTCAGAAAAAACTGTTTACAGAGATGCAGAAGAGCAAAGGCTCTGTGGGTGTGTACGGCACACAGCGAGTTAAGCGTTACCGGTGGTGAAACGAGGGGTGCAGAAAAAGAAAGAGCAAGAGCAACGTAGGCTTGAGTTTTCAGGAGGGTATTGAATGAAGAACATTATGAACTACAGTGGGAAGAATTACACCCTGAAGATTTTGAGTAAACCAGATCCAATGTCTTCGTAGCGACAAACTAACTTTTGGAAAAAACTAACTGGAGAGAAAAATCTGTGCTTAGAGGAACAAAGTTTGGGAGCAAAAACACCTGGGAGCAAAGAGCCCGAGACAACAGAAACATTGTCGAAATGCTGCTGGAGAGCACAGGACTGTCACAAGGCTCCCCAAATCAGAGCCAACACAACTGGAAACTGTGGCTTTTGTATGAATTGGGCATGGAGGAGAAAAGACCTGGTGGTCCGGGACGGAGGGGTAAAATACCGTACCTGAATGGAGCTGAGATCCTAAATTAATGCTCTGGTTTAAGTACAGGGTGAAGCGTTGATGTCTGTCTTGCTGCTGCTGCTGAGAAAACGTGGTGAACACTCCTTTTCACTCCACTGCTTTGAAAAAATGTAATAAAATCCATATATACAGCCCATGGGATAGCTGTTGGTGTGCAACCTCGGGGCCAGGCACAGCGGCCGGGGGTGGGAGCTCGCTGCTGGTAGTGGTGGAAACCGGAGTTTTTGCACAGAGCCTGGAGTCCAAAACAGGGTGAAGGAGGGCAAAAAATCTGCTGATGGGATGAGATGAAATAATCTTCCCTGGGGACAACGATTTCCTTCTGTATGCAGGTTTGGGGCTCAAACATCTGGAGGACGGGAAGGGCATGAACGTCTTGCCCATACAATACCTTGCCCGGGAGCCGGTGTTCCTGGTTTGTTAAGACCAGCTTTGCGCAGGATCTGGCTTCACAGAAAAGTGTTTTGGTCATAGCCCAATTCATAATAGAGAGGGCAGAAAAAACCTTTTTGACAGTTCATTGGCAATAATCTTTATGAGCAGATTTCTGGAACCTAAGCCTTTTCAGCACCCATCAAAATCTGCAGCTCTAAATCAGTTTAGACACCAGCAGACTGATATGAAGGTTTTTGATTTGCGCATGCGAACGCCTGCAGTTGGCCTGTAAGCGTGAGGTCAACGTGACGTTAGCAGTGAGGTGTTTGGTTACGGGACGGGCTGTCCCGCTCTTGTGGGATTTATACGTTGCTCTTGTTGAAGTCTGAGAAAACATCCATTAATTTGTAGCTTGGGAGAATGGGATTAATTGTGAAATCTTGAAAGTGTACTTTAATAAATTTGTCCATTAATATAATGTCATCCTTGTCATTAATCGTATTGCATTAGCAAACTATGCTCTTGACTTTGAAAGAATTGTTGTTTTACATTCCCCTCGCCCCCCAGTTTCTGCTATTAATCTTAAAGACAGTTATCCCTGTTCAGATTAACAAGATAAAGTAGTCATTAATGAATTGGAAGAACACTATTGGAGTGTCACTATTTGGAGTGTCCCACACCTCTGGAGAGGGGCTGGGACAGCTGATTGTTATGGAGTTCAGTGTTGTCTGAGCATCAAGAGAGGGAGCAGATGTTCTCCTGGTGGGCAGAGATGTGCTGTTTGCAGAGGATGCTCCAGTGGTGTCCTGGTGTCCGCACAGCAGCAGTCACCTTGCCTAGTAGGTGCGACCGATATTAGAGACCTCAAGAAGTCTCAGCTAGGTATGTACAAAGGCAGTTCTGCTTCCTGACCCTGCTCTTTCTTGACCCTGCTCTGGCAGGGGCTTGGACTAGGTGATCTCCAGAGGTCCCTTCCAACCCTATGGTTCTATGATTCCTGTGCTCCTCGGTGGTCCTTGTCTAACCTGGACTGCAAGACTTCCACTGAGGGCACGGAAAGCTCTTCCTATGCTTCACCACCCTTGCTGTTAGGTTTTGTTCCTGTCTAGCTTAAGCGGTTTTTGCTATAGCAGATGTGTTCACTTCTATGATGAAAAGGCTGAATAGGTTGTCCCTTGGTGACCTGTAATGAACCTGCCTTTTCATTCTGTCAGAAAATGTCCATAGGTTGAATAGCTCCCACTCGTTAGACCTTCCCCTGTAGGTCATGGGCTTTAGAGTTCTATTCTTTCTTGTTGCTCTCTTTTTGTCACTTCTCCGCTGGTTAAGTCTCCCTCTCTCTTCCTGCCCAGTCCTAAAGTGATGACATGGGAATTTGTGCGCGCCTTCAGGGCAAGAGGCTCTGAGGAGCAGAACGCGGTGGGCAGAGGTGAGAAAGCAGTAGGAGATGGGGGCAGGCAGGAGGAAGAGTGTCTGTGAGGCTGAAGGCCATGGGGAAAGCATGGAGAAGGTTCAGGCTGTGCCACACTTCTCCTTTGCTCTGCAGCATCGCGTGCCTTTCTTGAGAACAACCTCACTTCATCAGGTTTCCTTCAAGAAAGCACGATGGTTGGTTTAGCAATGATATCTGGCTCATCTAAGGAGAGATGAGGGTGTCTTCTGGGGGGCCCACATGTGCTACGGGCAGGCCAGGGCAGCCATGCTGAGAGCATGTTGGGTTCTGCAGTGCCTCATGTTTGGGAGAACCAAGGGTTTGGAGATAACCCTCTTTTCAAAATTCGGATGTAGTTTTTCTTACCTCGTTACCTTTGCTTTTGCTGGAGGTGGGGCTGTGGTCTTGCAGACCTGGTACCGCTGCCCTGCGCGGCCACCTCCCGCGTGTGCCACTGCCACCATTGGGTGTTGATTCTCTAGCAGCATGCGGCTTTGCAGCACTCCTAGTATTTTATCTTCAGCTCAGTTCTTACCTGTCTTTTGTTGGTGGTGAGGGACTCTGTTAGAAGTTAACCTCCTGATGTGGAAGCGTTAACTGTGGGTGTTGCTTTGTGTGTTGCTGCCTGGGGTGTGATGCTCACCAGCCCCGTTTGTCATAGCTGTAGATCCTCAGCACCTTCTGACCTTCCAGGATGCACGACTGAGTTCTCCACTTCTTGTATGAGGTCCAAGACCACAACCGGAGCCTTTCTCCCCCTCTAGCTGTGGGTCCAGATAATCCTCTGATGAGCCTGTTCCAGTTGCCAGCTGGACTGGATCCCAATCTAAAACTATTTTAAGCACACGTGTAAATTTAAGCATGAGAGTAGCCCAACTCAATTCAGTTCATTTTTGGGGGCTGGGCCGTGGTGGCAGAGCTGGAGAGCTTTGTGGCCGTGAGTGAGGTATTCCTGCCCTTCTTCAGACGCATTCTTGATGAACGTGCTTGGCTTTCCCAGCAGCGCGAGTTAATGCCGAGCCGTAGCTGCTGCTGTTTGGCCGAGCATGAATTATTCTTGAACAGGGAGTTTTGTAGCAGTTACGTTTTGTGTGAAACTAAGTAATTCAGTAATGAACATTTCTGTGATGAAAATAGGATGGACGTGATCAGTTGTCATTATACTATTTTAAGAAAAGAATCATTTAAGCGGCAACTAATGACCTTGAAGAACACGCAAAAAAAACCCCAAACAAACAAAAAAAAACACAGAAAAAAGTGCAAAAGGGGCTTAACTCCCACTGGCTTCTTTTCCACTGAAGCATTTGATATTCATAACGAATTCAACATTCTATATTTGATATTCATAACCGAGATTTGAAGAAAAAAATATATCTGAATTTCCAGTACTCCAGGAAGAAACACACAAGCACTTTTCATGTTTTAAAAGATATCCGTGTATTCTAATGAATCAAAAGTGTTTGGAAGGCAGCATTTAGCAGCCTGATTGCAAACATTTTGCACGGCGATGGGGAAAGGGCTGGATTTCACTTGTGATTCCCAAGTTTGGCAGTTTGGGGAGCGTTCGCGTGTTGCCCAGCTACTATCGTTGTGGGGTTTGTGGTAGATCTCATCTTACATTCTTTTCTGCTCGCTGGGGATCCCTGTCTCTCCCAGGTGAGGGCATTTGTCTTTATGCCGATGCAATTTTACAGCTCCTCTGATTTCTGCGGAGAAGCAGACTGCTTGGCTCCACGGCTGTTAGCATAAACTGGTTAGGTTTTTTTTAGCATAAACTGGTTAGTTAATTTTTCAGGTTCATTATAAATCCTTCAAAATATTGCCTGTTCACCCAATTAGATAAGAAGATTCTGAAGTGCGGTTCTAATCCCACGACCTAAATTTAAGATTCTCTAGAAACTGCTACTATTTATTTAGTATAAAAAAGCGAAGTTATTTAATGACTGACAGGTGGCATATGGCAGTGTTTTTGGATAGTTTTACATAATTTTGGATAGCTTCTGACTTTATATTTAGAAGTTAATGTATCGATCATGTGTGTGATGTTTTTCTCCTGTTGAGCTAAAAAAATAAACTACTCCAGACCTCTTCCAGCCCTCCTTCGAGGACTCGCGTGTGTGCCGAAAGCCAGAGCGTGTGAGCACCTTGAAGTAACTGACACTGGGTCCTTCGTTCTGAGTGAAAAGCCCTAAATCCAAGTGTTTGATTGGGATCTAGGCTCTGCAGCGAGTATGCAGAAACGCTGTCAGACTTGGGCTTTCAACAGGGAGAAGGTTGAGCTCTACCACTTTTACTTCTGCGCGTAAGGCAGTATCTGAACTTTCCCCTCCAGCTCAGTTTAATGTTAGCTCCAGAAGTGAAGGGAGCTGGCAGAGAAGAGCCATGGCGCTCAGCCGGTGTCCTCAGAATTGAACTCATTACTGAAAATAAGGCGCACGTAGGGCGTGCTGCTCCTGGGTCCCTGGGGGCTGAGGGAAGAGAAGGAGGTGAGCAAGGGGCCTGGGGTATAACCGTGCCGGTGAGGTTCATCGCAGGTAACTCAGCTCCTCCCCAACCTTGACTGCATCACTTCCAGCAACTGTTCCCTCTCCGGGGACACGTTCCTCTGCTGTGTGAGCGATTTGGAGACTGAGGGGAAGGGCACAGAGCAAGCCCTGTGGGTTGGGAGCAGTTGGAGGAAGCAGGACTGAGCTGCTCTGTTGAAAGGACAAGTTGGCACGAGAACAAATGGGACCTACTGGAGTCATGCATAGGCAAAGACATGCTGCCTTAGTCCTTTAGAAGAGGCACAAGAAATAGCCTAGGGGGTTTCTTCTTGATGACTTCCTCTGCAAAAGAGCAGGCCTGGGTTGAAAAGCCTGTTCCTGACCGTCCTCGCTGCTGGGAGCGATCTAAGCTAACACGGTACAGAATGTGATGCAGCCATGGATACCCTGCGTGGTGGGGAGCGGTTCTGGCGGTGACCAGATCAATGAGAGTCAGGAATAGCCATCCAGTTGGCGGAGCTGCACGTTTAACATGGAAGTTGATCCCTTTGTGAAACAGATTTCCTGACAGAACTGTTTGCAACGGCGGAGGGTGAGGTTTGCTGGTGAGGGAGGTTCTCTCCAGTACCTGACTTCTGCTTCTTGGTTTTTCCCAGTACTCTGTTCAAGAGAAAAAACACTTCATGAGAACATTGTGTCGAGCCAAAGTCTAGGACCATCAGGCCGAAGGATGTGATGCTACACATGTAGGTCCCCTGTGCTATAAGGCAACGTACATCCTTCTCTGGTCACCTCTGTATTGATGCGCCGGCCACTACCATAACTACCCTTCTTTTTTGCCTGCTTGGACAACATTGCAGTGTGCAACGGACTGCAATGCTGGGGGTGAAACAAATAAACTAGCAGTCCAGCGCCGGCTGCGGTAATGCCACCAAGATGGTTGCAAGAGTGGAGCCAGCAGTCCCATGAAGCCACTGGATGGACTACTTCATTAATACCTAAAGTCACATGAATTTATAAATAGACATTTAACACAGAGGTCCTAGAGGTGGTCAGCTAATCATCAGTCCAGCTGCAGCAGTCGCTTCCCACCCTGCACCAAAACTCTTCTTTTTGACCATCTTCTCGATTTTCATGAGACGGGTTTTTCTGTGCCCACCTAGGAAATAGCTTCTCTTCAAAGGATTTTACTTAATCACATGAGAAGGTTAATGAGAAGAAATAATCCGTTACTAGCAATGAAGTCATTTTTCAAACTCTGACAACTCATTTCAGCCTTCCGTTTGGGAAGGAGGCGGCTGGCTCTGCGAGGCAGCTACGGCCAAGTGGGACAGTCCCGCAGATAACCCACATGGTCACAGCTGCGCCTCGGCACCGCCTAGGAAATAATTTGGAAAAAGGATTGTAATCCTGGGAAAAAAAGCAGGGATTCCCAAACAGAAGAGAGGACTGAATTCATACCAGCGTGCGTGGTATTGTAAATAACCAGAAACTCTCTACTCAGCCCAAAAAGATGCCAGCAGAGCGGGAGAAAAATACAGCTGGGGTTTAATAGCTCTGCCGACTGTCTCTCGTCTCAGGGACTCGTAGCTCGTTCACTCCAGCTCTCACCGCAAGAGCGAAAAAGCTGGATCAAATCTGGACTGGCCATCTCTGCGTTGAAATTCTCAAAAGTTTATCTCAGCCTCTCTCATAAAGATTCTTTTTAGCTAGCTTGGGAGCAGCTTAAAAGAAAATTAAGGAAACAAAGATGCGATCTTGGAGTGACATGCCATAATGAGACCTTTCAGTCTCTCAAACTTTCTCATTAACTTCCACCAAATGCAGACTTCAAAAATTACAAAAGGATTTTCTCTCGTAGCCCATAAATAGTCTGTGCTTAGAGTATACCACATTGTCTCCATCTTTTTGGCTTTTTCCCAAAGCAGCTTCTTTTGGCACGCTGCAGTTGATGGGAATGATATTGTAGGAAGAACAAAGTGCAATTTTTCCAAAGGAAATAATAAATCTGCTGTGGGCTTTCAAAGCAAGCTAACATAATCAGCAAGGGATTTCTTTTTTATTTTTTCTTTAAGAACGTAGGAAGAACACAGATGTTATTTGGGACCATTAACATCTTAACTATAAAGACATGCAAAGTATTTCCCAATGGCTTTTCCCCCTTCTTTTGTTTATTTTCTTATTTTGTTAAAGCCTTTTTTCACCCTGTATATTAAACATGGCAACGCCACCTCACAGTTCTGCCAAACTGCCGGTATGATAGTCTGAACAACTACTGCTGAATATTTTATTTTATTTTATTTTTTAAAAAACTGCTTGTCGTTCCACCAGTTCATATTTTATCTCCTTAATGTATAAACCCAAAGAATCATAGAATCGCTGAGGTTGGAAAGGACCTTTAAGATCATCAAGCCCAACCTTTAACCTACCCTGACAAAAGCCACTTCTAGAAGACATCTAGCTGAAAAGCAACTCCATCTGTAAACCAAGGGCGACAGGGTTAAGCCGCTGATATTACATATCCAGGAAGTTTGACCTAAACATGCGGTGAACCCCAAGATGATCTTGATGATTAAAAAAAAAAACCAAAAAAATTAATGGAATTTAGCTATATGGAAAAAAAAAATGGAGAAGTTTGTAATTATTTTTTTTTTTAAAGCCTAATCAAGCAAGGCTGGAGTTGGTGGGAGCCTTGCATTAATTCAGCTTCAGTGGGCATTGGCTCAGGTGGTTAATAACGTGAGGTGTCGAGCTTCAAACCGAACAAGGGCTCTTTGCTCTGGGGCCCCGCGCGGCTCAAATGGTCCTAATGAAGGCTGGAACCGTCTCCAAACTAAAAGGTCGTGCCTGCGACGCTGGCAAAAGGGGCAGGTTTCAGGAGATTTCTCCCATTCCCACAACCTTGCAAAATCTTCATGCAAAAAATTGTGCATTGATCTTTTTTTTTTTTTTTTGGAATCTAAGACAAAGAGTTGAAGCAAATGTGTGTACGCGTCCTCCTTCAACACCTTTCTGACCTGGGATCAGATTTAATGGTATTCTTTAGTAACACAGACAAATGGTCAAAGGAAGAGGCTGGAGTGGAACTTGCGTGGTATTTTGCAGGATGGAACTGCTTTCTTTGCCCATCTTGCTTATGCAGTCCGACACCATTTCCGTGGGAAGGACACATAATTGTATTTGCATGTGATTTTTTGCTGTTTCTTCCATGTCGTGTTTGCACCACTCTGTGCCTTCTGCTCCTTATCTCCACACCTGCTTTAGAGACGTTTTCCCTGAGGGAAGAATATAAAACTTGTCGGTTTAGCCCCCTTTGGTATTTTCTTTTAAATCCATCTTTTTTTTTTCTTTTTTTTAAAATTTATTTAATTTTGTCTTGGTTGTGTTCTCTAACTAGTTATGCTGGAGAGCTGAGAACTTAAATACAAGTATTCCCTTGTATTTAATCAAGGATCCAACTGTTACAAATAGCTAGCTACGAATATCAGAAATTAATGGGAATCTTCTTCAGATGATCCTTTTTCCTCCTAAGAATCCCAACGGATCATCTCCAGAAAGCTCCAGTGTTTTGTGTCGGAATGTTTTGGTGCATTTGCAAGTGGAGAGATGCTCCTCAGGTAACGCTTGCTCAGAGTGATTGTAGTTGACAGCAGTGGCTTTGCTTGTTCCTCTAGAAGGAATGGTGAAAAAGGCAGCCGAACGAAAAGATCTAATTTGGTAATTTTGTGAAAACGCTAGGTTATTTATCACGCAACCGAGATGCATGGGGTAGATCCACGCACTCATACAAATGGGATCTGCAATGAGTTACTCTAGCCCATCCACTCTTTTTTTGAGATTCAGGGAAGAAACAGAAATGCAGGGGCTGGCAGGACAGACAGACTGCTGTTTTAACAATGAGGTATAGCAAGTAGGTATTAATTCCTGAAGCAGAGTTGTGGGGTTTTCATTTACCAGACCCCACCAGAAATGGAACCGTCAAGCAGTCAAAGGGTCTGGCGGCGCTACCAGAGGCGACGTACGCCCAGGGACCTGCGTGGGGGGAAAGAGGTAGGTGCTGTGGCAGTCACCTGGACGCGTACAGCTCCTTGCAGTAGAACCGGCCATATTATTATCCAGCTGGTTAAAACAGTTTTATTTAAAGCTGTTAGGGTTAGGGTTTAGGGTTAGGGTACCTAACCTAAACCTAGGGTTTTTATGTTAAAACATGGTTTACATCACCCTAAGCTATAGGAAATCTTGCCTGTTTGCTTCCCGTTTCTCTAATGTATCCATGAAAAGTTTTCAGAGTCTTTTAATTTCTTTGTGCGGTGCTATTTCTGTATTCCCTTACGCTGGCGTTTCGAGGATGCTGATGAAGCAGAGGCGATGGATTTGCTTTCCTTCCCCGCTCCCAGCGCATGCTGCGTTTTGCTTTCTGTCCTCTCCCAATCTCTTCAGTTGGAGATAGCCTTTATCTTTACGGAGCACCGAAGGAATTAATGTTTCCTTGCATCGTGCTGGGGAGGTGAAGTGATGCTGCTGTATCCCACTACCGACCCCAGGAGTATCGGGAGATACTTATACTTAATTAATTATGTTTTGTGCCGTGCTTTGACAGACCCTGATCAAAGGCGCGACAGGCATATGAACTATTATTGATGGTAAATTTTAGCGTTGTAATACTGCAATGCTGGGCATAAAGCGGAAAAATAGCAGGAAATCTTCTACTGGGGGGGGGTTAAAGTTGTCCTAAAATCATTAGGAGCTCTCTTGGTGAGTACGGCTGACTACAGGCATGTGTGTTTGCATTTTCACACAGGTCCGAGAGAAAGCATTAATGGAGTACGGAGCTATCAGGTTCATTTCCAATTTTCCACCAGACTGTAATGAAACGCCAGAATGCCTCAAACCAAACCTCTCATTAGTCTCCTTATTAGTTTTCACTCTAGTAAATAAACTAATGGTGCTACTAGCAGTTGATAATAGGCAATCAGGGTCTCTTTCATGCCCGTCACTTTTCTCCCTGCTCTTTGCAAAAAAAAAAAAAGCGAGCGGAAAAAAATTCAACCCCCTTTTTATTCCACTGACTCCCTTTTTTCTTTTTTTTTAACTTTATATTTTTTTAAATCCTTTATTTCATGGTTCCGTGCTTTTTATGGCTGCCGCTGATCCAGAAGTGCATTTTCTGTGACGCATCCTTCAGCCGGCAGAAAGGCTCTGCGCGATAGTTTCTGCAGTTGATACCCGCCTCTGGAATTCCCTTCCTGGCGCAGAGGTGTCTCCTGCCGGAGCCTGGCAGCGGAGGGAAAACACGCCGTCAGTCGTTTGCTGAGGTATTGTTCTTGGTGGGTACAACGGGCGCGCTGAGACCGCGGCTGATAAATTGCGGGGCGCGTTGTTAAAACACGCCACACACCTTCAGTACCTTCTGCTAGGAAATACATCACGTAGCTGCGCGCGAGTGTTTTAGTGGTGCTGGAGCTTCTGCCTTGTGTTCCTTAGTGACTTGGCCACCTTTTTATTGGTTGTTGGTTTTTTGGTTTTTGTTGTTTTGTTTTGTTTTTTTTTAGACTGAACTCACGTTGTCCATGGGCTAAAACCTTACAAGAAGATTTTGGGGATGTCTGTGCTTCTGCTGTGGCACAGAAACCTGCTCTGACTAATTAATCTAGTTTCTTGTCAGGCAGAGGAAGCCAGGTCCTTGTGGACAGAGGGATTTTCCCTGTCCATGGATTATTTTAAATTTTCTCTTCCGCCTCCCCACACACTTATTTCTCCATGTTATGCTGTCCCTTGCCCTTGAAGCACTCCTACTTTTCCCCCTCCAACTTTTTCCACCCTGCCCAGTTTTCTGTAAACCTGATCTCATTCTTTCTTATAATATTTTCTTGTTTATTTGAGGTATTGAGGGTTTTTTATTACACCAGACAGGTGTTGTGTTTGGTTCTATTAAGCCATGCTCTCTCTTAAAGGGATGTCCAAAAAGAATCGTATTTGAAGAGGTACCATTGGAAATGAAGGGATGCTGAACTGGTATGAAGTCCTTTTCTTCTTGATACTGCTTTGGTGGTTGGGGTGTTAGACTGGATGCAATTAGAACAAATAATTGATCAGGTTTTTTTCTCTCTTCAAGTGATATTTAAGCCAGGAAAGCCTGAAGTCAAGTGAAGGATACAAAAATGCCCAGTGTGTCCTGTTCTTTGTAAAATGCTGTGGTTTAATAGTGTGTTCCCAACTTTACTACTGGGAAAATAATTTCCAAATGCTAGAGACCAGTAACACCATAGATATTTACCTCCATTTCCTTTGTAGGGCTGAAAAATTCGGTCTTGCTGATATCATAGCAAGGCGCCCGTGTAGACTGCTCATTCAGTCTCCTGGCTCCCAGTATCTGTTGAACATTATTAAATGTTGTTAATTATGTCACTAATTCCATATGAAACCAAAGGCTGTTTGGGCATGCAGGAACCTAAGCCTTACAGCTGGAATATGACTATAAAACACCGATAGCTTGGAATATGTCTCCAAGCTATTGTCCTTGAACCTTCTACCAAATAAGACAATTTGGGAGGATTTTGGTAGCAATTGAATTTGAAGCTTCAAAACTCAGTAATTTCAATCGTGTTCGTTTGGTGTAAAGTTTAATATCCTCGTCGCTGGTTTTGATCTTCTTCTTGCTGAGACTGCTGGTTTTTGAGTGGTGCCTTCTGGGGTCAGCGCACAAACACACAGTTCCCTGAGGTCTGTAGGAAGCAGAAGATAGATGGAGGCTTCTAATTTGGAGAACCTCTTTGTGTCAAGGCCCTCTCCTCTATCTCTGAAGATGTGGAGGTTCAGTTCCCATCAAAATGATCATTATAGTCTATCCAGACTTTGGATACCTGAAAGCAATGTGTTTCACCATCTTTTTATAGTCTTTTTGCCCCGGGTGGTGGGCAGCCAGGAGAAGGTGGTCTGGAAGGGCTGCACAGAGGCGTGAAGCGTGCGAGCATCTCTCTCATGCCCTGGCTTTTCTACAGCCTGATCATGGATGTCCGGCCCCAACTCCACCAAGCCCAAAGGTTAATGATTTGCTCATGTTGTGTCTTCCAAAATCTTGGTCTAAATCCCGGAGGTGATAGAAAACAGGCAGCGTGCCTTCGGGGGGCTGTCTTCTACTGCAATAGCTGAGCGGTTCTTTCAGAAACACCAACTGCCCCGGTGCTCTTGGCAAAGCTTCGGCGAAGATATAAAGGTGATTGAAACTGGCAGAAGGCTTTTAAAAAAGGATATAGCAAAACTTAATTTAGACAGATATGTTATATGCGATGCTGGTAGAGGAGAACTATAAATAGTGATGATAACGTACGCTTAATAGGGGAGTTACTGTCCTGAAACGCAGATGGAAAGAAGTTCAGCCTTATGCCTAAGCTAGAGTAGGTCATGGTGGAGAAAGAATGACATAGCAGTCCCGGTTTAGCTGTTTTCACAGTGTTTATGGGGAATTTGAGGAATCTGATGTAGCAGTGTTAGGCGCCGCAGATGCACACTGCTGCTTGTATAAGCTACACGCAACTAAAGAAACGGCTTTCATCTTCCCCTGCTATGGAGTGAACGTTCATAAACCATCGCAAGCAAGTGGCTGAATGAAAGGCATTGAATGTTGGCACAGAAACCGAGGGCTGCACTGAACATACTGTTAAATGGTGATGTGTCTTCGTGCCTGGCCAGTTAGGAAGTGTCTGAAGATAATGTGAAAATTCAAATCTATTTTTACATAGTGCACAAAGGCAGGGTCACAGCACTTAAGGCCCCCCCCAAAAAAACCCCCAAACCATTTCTGAAGGAACAGATGTCCCTCATTCATTCACCACAAAGACAAAACCAGGATTTGCTATCAACAGAGCTCATGTTGTCGGCTGGTTTTTGCTGCGATTGTTAATTCTTTCATGTAATCTTTAAAACTAATGAATTAATAATAACTATTAATAGCTGGCCTTTGATGCTTCAAGATTACCCGATTACCCGATTTAACTTGGCGTGAGACACCATAGTGCTTGCTTGGACCCTTGGGGTTAATTACTGCTCGTGAGCCTGCCCCAAATATCACATGAGTGCGCAACCTCTTGGCGAGGGGATGCGTATGGTGCTTGGCTGCAGTGAGCAATCCTCCTTAGGAGAAGAAATAAATGTCTTTCACAACAAATTACCTAGCTTTTTTTTTCATGGTTAACGTCAATTATTTATTTCTTTAATCCTCAAGTCTGTATGGGACTCTGAGAGCGCTTTACAATTTATTTCGTAACTTGCATAATTTTACGAGTTATTTTAACAATGGTTTTATGTACCAAGTTTCTAGGCGGTTGGAAATGACTCCGTACATGCACACGCAGCCAGGTAGATACACCTTCTACACATACTGATGGAGTGAGTTGGAATAAATTTATTCGTATAAAACCCTTTTCAATTAGACGTTTTGACCTCATAATCTCCCTGCTGAAACACAAGGCTTTTGTAACCTTCACGAGGCTTACAGCCCTTGTAATCCTGATACTGTTGTGGGATTTCTTGCCTGTCTTTTTGAACATCTCATCTTCGCGATGCCGTCTCATAGCCTTGCTGCTCCTTTTGTCTTCTCTTTGGTGAGCTCCTTGTCTGTGTGTTGTGATTGATTCATTGGGATGATTCACAAGCGCTGCAAGCTCCAGCTGGGTGAGTCTCTTTCTATTAATGGTATTCGTGGCAATAAACAGGAAAATAATTCCTTATGCATTATTAAATCCTGTGTATCAGGCGAGGGGTTTTCAGTCTGAAGGATCATCCTAGACCTGAGTCGGGCCCTCGGTCCCAGGGTGTCCACCCTCTGTTAGCAACACTCCATGTCTATCCCACTCTTTTAACCTTTTTTCGCATTAGCTCCCCTGAAAAGGAGCTTTCTTTCTCTACCCATTTATTTTTTGGGGTAAGGCTGGTTGCCACCTCAGTCCACAGAAGCCCATTGAATACTTGCTGGGCTGCAGCCAGTTCTACAGCCACCTCCTGGTGCAAGCTGTGAACACAGTGACTAAACCCAGCCAGGTGCCCTTCCTTGGTCCCGGCAACGGCCAGTACCGAACTGGGGCTTCCATAGCTTCCTCCTCGCGTGGGCTTTCTTGCTCCTGTCCCCTCCACCCCAGCGCTGCCGGCTCAGCACCCAGCTCCCTGCCTCCGCGCCCAGCCCTGACTCAGGTCCTTGGCCCAGAGCTGGCATCTGCCTTTGAGCAGCTCATCCTCCGGAGACACCTGGCAGCTCTGGTCCTGCAGCCGGGTGAGGGAGCGGACCTTGCCTGGCCCACGCAAAGGTTTGGTCCTGGGTCCCATAAAGGCTTTCCCGGACCTTTTATTGCCTGTTCTGCTAGACCGTTTCTCTCTTTCCCCGTCACTTCTTCAAGTCGTCCTTCAGCCTTCACCTGACACATGGGGTACATTGCTCTAAGGAGGTCTGCCCTTCGCCCTGGGTCAGTGCTCCGTTACGTGGTATTTTTCGTGCAAAACTGTAGGGAATCTTTGAAATGAATACTTATACTATAGTAACCCTAAGAGGAAAACATGAACTTCTCCAAGATGCCGTGTAGACAAATAATAAGCAAATAATTCAAGAATTGGGTCTGACTTTGCAGCCTTTCCAGTGAGTGAGGAGCAACTCTTTATGAAATGAAATTATCCATGGGAGCACACGGGTGTCAGCGCTCAAAGCCCAGGGGACAAAAATATCTTTGGCCCTGCCGGAGAACTGTGAGAGCTTGTGTTTTGCAGATGACGTTCCCATAAACATTGCGAGAGGGAAGGGGAGCAGCGCAGAGCAGGAAAGACCGGGGAGCGGGGGACAGGTTGTGTAGCTTCTCCCATCAGCCGGAGCATTCCTGGCTTTATTAGCAGCTTTCAACTGCCAGCCAATGCTGATTTAATACTAATGCTTTTTTTTTTTTTCTTTTTGATGAATTGTTGCTTAGTCTTGTTTTGAATACTTCCTGCATGACTAATTAATGTAGCGAAATGAATTAAAGTGTGTTGTTAAACTTTACGCTAGTGTGTGCAAACGAACGGCTGGAAGTCACAGCTCTTCTTCGATGTTTTATCTAATCTTCGCATTCTCAGGGACGCGGGGTATTGCTTGTTATCTAGAAGCCAGTTAACTGAGCTAAAATGTGATGTCATGCTTCCCTAAGTACGTGTAGGTATTTATGTTCAGTCTGCTGGGAAACAGGCGTGAATATAGGGAGATATACGTAATTACATTCTTCTAACGATAACAAAACCCACTTGAAATTGGCAAGAGATGAAAACCTGCAGCCTCGTATACGGAGTTTTGCTGGAGTAAAGCGTTCTGTAACATTACGCTGGGATAAAACCCGGGTGATTCATCGCGGGAAAGGCACTCCCAGCTGGAGCAGATAGTTAGCAATCCCTCGCTGCCGACCCTGGCGCGCAGCGGCATCAGCCCCTCCGAGCGGAAGAGCCGCAGGGCAGAAGGTAACCCCGCGGCCGGGCGAGTTTATATTTCATTTTCGGATAGCGCTGGCTCGGCGCTCGGCTCGCTCCTCGCTGCGTGCCACCGTTCCTCTCCCCTTTTGGCTGCTCTCCCCGAGAGCTGCTCCATCCCCCTGCTTTATTTACGCTTTATTGTCCGTAGTTTATTTTTTTTTTTCCCCCCCGAAACAAAGACGACTTGTGTAAGAGTAGAATAATAACATAATTGTGCGATACGCCTGTGTACCCTTGAAATAATTCAGCATCTAATTTTTAACGAAGCATGAAAGAAAACTAGAGCTCAGCAGGATCCGCGCCGGGCGAAGATCCTAATCTTCCCTTTCCAGCGGCGGGGAGTGTGTTCGGCCGTCGGAGGAGCCGCCGGCCCCGGCGGGGAGCTGTGCCCACCCCGGGACATGTCCCCGCTGCCAGACCCGGGGAGGGGACCGAGGGGACCGTCCCGGGATCCCCCGGCGCTGCTGAGGGCGTGATGGAAACCCCCTGAGCAACCTGCCAGAACGTACGTGCTGCAAAGGTACACCTCGATATACTGTATAAAAATCTCTTCTCTCTAACCTTTTGTTTCTATTACAGCAAAAAAAAGTGATGATCTTTTAGTCTAAAAGTCACTTGGCTTGACATATACTTAAAAATCCACACTGTGTGTCGTGCCAGGTGAAAAGTAAACCTGAATATTTTCTGTTTATTCAACTCTCAGATTATTGAAGCCCAACATGTGGATTAGTCGTCCCATGCAGGGAGTAGCCCCGGACCAGTACTTGCCCGAGGGCTGGCGGGGGGAGCCCGGGGCGGTGATACGACCAGCCCCAACCCCAGCGCGGTGCTTTGGGTGCCGCAGGAGAACCTGCCTGCAATTTTTAGGGGTGTTTTTTTTTTTTTTGAGACCCTGCTTATGAAAACGTAGTTCTTTACAAATCGCTTTCCAAGCAAATGCAAATGAAAAAAATTATACGTGTTGTGCGTCTGCAAGAGAGAAGCGCATCGCTGGCGTGGAAGAGCTTCCCACTCCGCCTCCTTATTTAAAAAATTATCACTATGCAAAAAATTAAATTAACTTCTTAAACAAATATTCGAGTTTCTGATTGTCACTAATAGCTTGCCAATATAATAGGCAAGCTATTATGATTCTAAAAAATTAAATTAATTTCTTAGACAAATTGTTGAGTTTCCAATTGTAACTACTATCTTGCTGGTATAATAGGCAAGCTATTATGATTCTATGTTTCTAAAAAATTTATTTAATTTCTTAGACAAATATTTGTGTTTCCAACTGAACCCAGCGCATGCACTCTTTTTCTGCTAAAATACCCTTTCTTTGGAGGGAATATTGGCAGCTTCCTAGTGATTGTTACGTTCTATAGCTAGTGTGACGGAAAACGGTAAATCACACCACTTGCCAATAGAATAGGCAAGTTTCTATGATTCTGTATAATTCTATCATACGTTCATGTGTTTTCTTTTGCATCTTGGAAACTTTTACTTAGTAGTGGATATTGAGAAGTCTGAAAACCTGCCCAAATTGTGGGACGACCTGCAGGAGTATCCGTTGTGTTTAACACAGCGCGTTATTAGGTGTACGCTGGTTGATTTTTACAGCGTGGGAAGCCCAGGCTGCGCAGAAGGGCTGTGGTTACTCTTCTTTTACTTGTATGAGATTCATTGTAAGGCCACGCCAGAGCAGAGGGCTGATGGTTATCGTGGATTGTGAACTTCCAATGGGCAGAACTGGTACAATATACGTATTCTCTAAAAAAAAGAAAAAAATTACGTTGCCTCAGAGAGCTTGTTCTGTGGAAATATGGTAAAAAAAAAAAAAAGTGAAACAACAAAAAAGATCTCAGTGTGAACTGGGTGGAGATCCCCAGTGTGGCCATTAACATGCCTTTAGAACCATCTTTGTTGAATTTTTTTTGCTTTTATTGCTGTGGAAACCCCGTTTTGCACAGAGATAACGACTATCTGGATGTATCAGAGCTCAGGGCGGCCGCTGGACGGTGGTGTCGGGAGGTCGGGATGGCTCCGGCGTCCGGCTCCAGCATCATGGCTGCGGAGCCCCCGGGGTTTCACACCGGCGCCTCTGGATTTCTGGCGTGGAAATGTAACGGTGCCATCCGCTGTGTAACGAGCTCTGAAATGAAAACGTAGAGATTTCTGCTGTAGTGAGCGATGAGCTTTCAGGCTCCATGTGTCGGTGGAGGGAAGGTGTCAGGACGAGGTTTCTTCACTAGATCCGCGTCTGCTTTGCTGCGGAACAAGGTAAAAATAAAGCCTTGGTGAGGTGCTTACGGGTGGGTGATCACTGCAATAATAATAGTGATTTAGCTCATTAGTACCGCTCAGATAAAATGATTCCCAACATCCAACTGAGGAGTTATGCAAACACTGAGGACAGGCTTTGAATCAGGCTGGTCCTCGGGTATAACCCTGCTGCCTCCTGCGCGGCCCCGGGGGTGCCAGCGGGGAGGGAATCCGACCCTCTGAGTTTCCACTGGATTTTTTTAGGTCAGCGCTGACATAAAAAACTTTTGAAAAGTCATCCTGGTTGCATTACAGTAGAAGACTTGTTCGCCGTAAATCTAAAACTTTATTTATGCGTCAGCGCCGCGATCCGCTGGTTTAATTATCTGGCATTCACGTGGCTGATCTTGAGTCTGATTTCCTGCGACTCTCTGGTGTAAAAGGCAAAGTGTAAGTTACAAGTAGTTTGGAAACAGAATAATATGGGTTTTTTCAGCTTTTGCTCATGAGTAGGGTTGGAGTTTTCCAATGGAGACCCAAGTCCGAAGCCCTCGATGTGTCCAGGCTTCCCACTGCCCTTAGAAACGGCATTGATGGGTAAGTATAGCGGTTTAAGCAGTGCTAAAATAATTACCGTGCGTCCTTCAGGAGGTTATTTAGCCATGTATGAACCTGACCGCAGTAAGCTATGACCCCCCCCCAGCCTTTTCCTGGCCCTCACATCGCACGTCGTGTCTGTCACATTGATGTGATGGGACAGGCAGAGCAACTGGCGGGGGTCAAGCGATACAACAGCCGAGCTTGGGCGATGGTGAACCCCGCAGAAGAGCCTGAAGCGCGTGTTGGTGCGGCTGATGGTTCGGTTCGATAAAGCTCAGCAAGACATATTTAGTCAAAATGAGCTCATTTGCCTTGAAAACAAACTCTTTATTTTAATGCTCGGGTGGCTGACGTGGTTAAAAGGTGGTGTATCTTGATTGCTGATAGGTATCTTCCTCTTGGAAGAAGATATTTACTGAGTGAGAATAGCACAAAGTAGGCGGTAAGGTAGAATTGCTGGCACTGAACAGATCTTCACATTAGACAATACCTCCTTGCGATATAATCAGTGCGGAAGGACATAAGTAGAAATATATTCCATGTTTATTTCATCTTTTTTTAAAATTATTTTGGATTCCATGATTTTTTTGGGAGGACGGGATAGTTTGTACGACAAGACTGCCTGCTTGCCTTCTTTCTTTTATAAAGTTAATAATTCTTCATAGTTTTCCTTGTTGCCAACTATTGGAATAGCTGTAGTAGACCTTAGATGCCCATTTTCCCTGGTGAAGTTACGGTGTTCTTTGCTGTGTGGGGTGACCTACTCGGAGAGGAGCGTAGTTCTTATCCCTCAGTCGCCATATGTTCGCAGCAATAATCATCGCTTTCCATAAATGCCAGTATTGGGTCTGTTGTGCGTACGCGGTACTTTACTGTCCCTGATATAGTTTTTATAAAGCTGCTGTGGAAATCGTGAGGGTTTCACGCTAGAGATGGATGTACGTAGGCAGGACTGCTTCATCACGGGCCATATATCACTGTTAACTTCTTAAATATTTTTGACATCTGCAGACCAAATAAAATCACAGTTGATCCCTTGGCACGTGCTAGAAAAGGGAAAAGTTGTCTATGAATGGCGTTTGTACGTTGACACAGCTTTGCGCCTACGTGACCCCCAGTCCAGACCCTTCTTTGGCGCCGCGGGGCGTGATCGGGTCTGAATCCACAATATTGCCAGTTGTGCGGCTGGCAGCGGTGCCAAGGCAGGGCGTTAAGAGTGGCTCTCTCTCAGAAGGGATGCTGCAGATGCACGCAGCAGGAGCTGCGCCTCGTGCCGGGACTTTACTTCGCTGTAACACTCAGAAAATTCTTCCTGGGAAACCTTGAAGCGAAATACGGGGATGCGCTCAGGATGAGGGTGTAAAATACCCGGCGTGCTCCTCCGGCGGTGTGTATTTCTGAGCAAGCTGCGGCCACGCCTGGCTTTATATAAACAGCTAAATATGCTATATGAACTGCTAAATATGATAGGAAGGGATGGGAGGAAAAGAGTCAATTATAATTAAGTTTTATTGTGGCCTTTTTTCCTTTTATGTGTTCATATAGTATATAAAATCCCTCGTGCGTTCTGTTTAAATTCTGGGGGGTTTATCTGACCTTTCATTCTCTTCCTATACAACTGCCGTTCCTTTAATAGAATTACATAAATTACTGTCATCGAATTCTGCCTGCAATTACTTTGTATCCGTCAGCCTACTGCTTTTGTGCGTATCTGCTTTCATCTCATTAGCTGTTGTACAGACGAATTATGGCTCGTGGGTAGGTGACTGACTGGCTGTCGGGTGCCTCCTTTGTGTACTGAAGGTATTTGGCTGGTGAAACGGTAACGTAAATATTTCGGCATCGGGCAGGTTACAAAGCGACCGGGGTTTGTATTGACAAGGGTGTTTCCGTACGAAGGGATACGCTGCGCGAAAGTATGTAACCGGGTTAACAAACCAAATCATTGGGATTCCGAAATCGGTTTATAGTGCAGCAAATAAAATGATTCTGGAAAACTGGAAGTCAGGCCAGGAGGGCATTTTCCTGGTATTTTATATTCAGAAACGCCGAAGGCTGCATACTCATGACCTTGCCTAATTTTGAGCTTATTAGCTATAGCTATTAAGAGCCCCAGGGCAATTAAAAAAAATTCCTCAAGAAAAATAGCTTTTCACAGGAACTTGCATGAGCTGCTGCTGTGTTAGTGTTTGATTTATTTTTTAATTTTTTTTAACCTCTCCCCCCCCCCCCAATAGCTGGAAATTGCTAACTCCAGTCCCCGTTCCCTTTCACCGTTATCATTCCTTTACTCCTGCAGAGATTTTCGGATGAAATCGCTTTGCAATGCGAGTCCCCGCTATTTTCCAGCACTCGTACGGAAGCGCGGTTGGGGCGATTGCAGCTGGTTGTCCTTTTATGCCACAATATTCACATTACTGCTATGGAAATCAATTGCTTTTCTGTCTGGATGCTGGAGGCAGGGGCCTGACGAGCTCATTTCTGGAGTTTAATCAGCTGTAGGATGGATTTTTAAAAGTAAATAACGTGTGTCTACAGTTGCGCTTTGGAAGCTAAGGTAAAGCTATGCCATAAAATGAGGGTGGCAGGAAGGAGAAGGACAATCAAACCAAAATATTCGCTTAAACCACTGGATTTCTGTTCTCCAGCTCCAAGCTTTCCTATGCAGATTTTTATTTGTTTGTTGTTTCATATCCTTGCACGTGATTTTTGCAGTAAATGAAGTAGATCCTGTTTGGTTACTTTTCAGACGTTATTTTTTGAATAATTGAATAAAAGCTAATTTGGGCTATTGGCTGCATAGCGCGGCTTCCCAAAATAGCGCTGATGTGAGTGGACACAATAGCTCTTGTCTCCAGAATAATGCAAGTCCTTGATAAAATTGTAGCGTCTTAAGATACCGCCCTGTGCATCTGTTGCTCAAGTCATTCGGTCTCGTGGGCTTCCATGGACCAAAACCCCAAGGAGCAGCAGTTTAATTTCAGCATCCCAAACCAGCTTGAACCTTTTCATCTGGCTTCATTGGAACGCGATAAGCAGAAAGAAGATGCGGTCGGGTGGCTGCTGATATGTCGTGATACGTTTAACGCTGTTTTGCCCGCGTGTTGTCAGGGATGAAGCACGTGATGCCTGTGTGTGTTTTGGAACGGCTTCCCTAAATTACAGCCATGCTCGCTTTGTTTGAGTGGATCGGTAAAGTGTGTTTCGGCAGGATAATCACTCTGGTGGTTCTGATGTGCACGTGCAGTTGATTTAGACTTGGTTCATATATGTCGTATATAATACCCATCTCATGATATTTGCTTGAGTGTCGCCACATAAGGCTTGTGGCACTTCTTTAGGTCTAAATACATTAAATTAACATTTGAATTTTCATAAACAAGGCAAACCTTCAGATAAAGGTGGTTTTGACGTGAGCGTTAGTGGGTTTCCATGACCAGTTTGGCTAGTACTGTTATTGTGGTATTGTGTATGTTTAAATATTTAATAGAGTTTAACTTATTTTTAAATATTTTATTTTTACTACATCCATTGAGCTCTTTGTTTTTGTGGATGCTAATGATGAAAAGCATTCTTAGGCTTTTCTGGCCTTAAATATTTACCCAAGGGAGTTTGTTTTCCCGGGATTCTTGTGTTAATATATCAAGAGCCTAAAGCTAAACCAGTACAGGGCTGGATTTCACAGAAATCCCTACTGGTTTTAGAGCGCTTTTTCCAGACAAACATTTGGGGCTAAACTGCCGAGGAAACAGATGCCAGTCTGCAGTTATTAAGAGTTAATATCTCTTGAGATGTGTTCGTTCTCTTAAGGAGCTTCCAGCCCCCAGCGAGGCTCCTCGTCAGCGAGATAAGAGGGGCTGGCGAGGGTGGTGGCCAGCACCTTCGGTCACGGCCTCTGTCTTGTGCGGAGCCGCCTGCAACTGTTGAACTTGAACCCCGTGTCGCTGGGATAGCGGCTGTGACTTTGGGTAGGTTTACGTAGCTTCTGAACAGGTTCGTCGGGTGGATAATAATCGCGGTGTTCCAGAGCATCCGAGGGAGTCAACTACAGGAAGAAGTTTGGGGGGAGTGAAAACTTCGTTGATTCCTCCCAGCCCAAGAAAAGGCTAAATGCCCTCGTCCTCCTCGTTTTACCTCCCGTCTCTCCTGAATGATGAGAGTGTGTGTACATGAGTGTGTGTGTATATATACACGTGTATACGCGTGTGTGTATTTATTTGTTCATTGGCCTTCGGGATTTGAAAAGATTTTAAAGTTGTTTTATCAGCATTGGGTGAGCTGCTATGTAAGTATGAAAGTTTCATTAAGTCGCTTTCAACAAGAGTTTAGCTCGTGTGGACCAAACTGTATGCTACTTTAACATAGACTACAGAGGGGGTGTGTGCATTTAAAATGTTTTAAAAATTCATATAATAATTTTCTTACTTTTTCCCAGACAGAAGAGGTTCGAAACAGCTTCTACCTCATTAAAACTTGGTTCTAGATCTGATATTCAAGTTGCAAAAAGGAAAAAGACTTTCTTATTGGTTTTTGTTCTCGTGAGCGTTTTTCTGTGGTACTGCTTTATTGAGCAAATTTCAGCTGAGGCAGCCAACAGCATTGTTAAACCAATGAATATTATATTAATGAAGGTAGAATTTCATATATATTAAAATATTTTATCTGGGAATAACATTTGGTGCTATTTAGTTTGGTGTTCAGACAAAAAACCTCTGGCTTTCTGGCACTGATGAAATAAAAATCTTTGATTATGATGCAGTTTGGCAGGAGACCAGCCAGCAACATGCATTGCCCCAAGTAGACCATGAGACCCAGGTCTGATGAAGCCCGATTTCTTATGGCGTTGTGTTTCATGGTGGTTTGTGGTTTGTAATTTAATTTTTTCCATGATCGGGGCACCTAAAATTTTTCTCTTTGTCTGTTGGGTTTGGGGGTCATGGGGTTGGGTTTTTCTCTGTCTAATGAGGCACTGGTGCAAGCTGCAGTGTTTCCTTAACTGGGGCGCTTGGAGGATGTTTGCTCTGTGTGTTCACTAATTTCCCAGCCTCTACCTCCGTGTCCAGCCTGGCCGAATGCCACCGACGGGTCTGAGTGTGGCTTTGGATGGAAGGAGCGAAAAGGCGCATATTGATACACACTCCAGTACAATGGGAAAATCCCCCTTTCCCTAGTAAACCGTGCTGAAGATGGGATCAGATGAAGAAGGATGAAAAGGGAGAAAGAAGCAATAACATAGGGTGCATCAGGTTGCTTTTTTGCCCTTCTCCAGTGAGAGGGTACAGAAATGCCGGGGTAACCATTGGGTGACCCAGCGCACTGACTGGTGGTGGGATTTGAGGAGGGAAGTCCTCACGTAGGGAGCTGGGTGTTGTTTCCCTCACCTTGAGAGCCTGATGTCATTAAAACTTTTTAGCACTTCTAATAATAGAAAAATACTTATTTCCTAACTGGCTCTTAAATGCCTTTTAGTGGATTAGTTTGAATCACATCAACTAAGAGCTTGATCATCTGCCAGCTGCTAGAGTTGGGCCAAAGCTTTGTAAATTAATGAGGTCAAGGTGATTAGTACAGGTTTTGGTGCTTTGGACCATGCACCAAATTGTTGCCATGCAAAGTGTGTAGCACTGGACGTCTGTCACTTTGTTCCCTTTTCAGTCATATGCTGTGAGGGTGTTTGCCTGGGTTGGCAGTCAAAATAAATGTGAAGGGCTCTGTCTGATGCCAGTGAATGAAAATTATATTGAGGGTCCAAAAAGTAGGATCAACGTTATAACCACTCCTTTTTTCTGGACACCTACTGCTGCGATAATTCTGACTCCAATCTCGATTCAAGGCCGTGGTGCATTAAGCAGGCTGATATCTGGTATCCATTCACAGGACGTGTATGGGAAGAGATTTTAAAGTCTCGCAGTATCACTCCCGTGTTGCTGTTGTGAATGGAGAAAGGTCTTTGAACAAACATGTTGGTACGTCTATCGTATAGAGCTGTGGAAGCTCACAGAGCTCCTGCGGACACCAGCGCATCTTACGCATTAACTGTTGACTGTTATTGGGCGCAGGAAAAGAACTGAGCTGTCACTGTTACCCAACAGGGCAAGTTCTGGTGATGTCTTTAGGACACTCGTTATCTGTAGAATTTTAAAAAAATATAGTAACTTTCAGTAGGCAGGAAAGACTCCTGCATTTCGTAAGCTCTCAGGCAGCTTCAGGCGATGGAAAAATGATGTGGGCTGGATATCCAAATTCACTCCGGCATTTGTGGTCCAGCGAGAGTTTGATGGGTCTGGCAGTGGAGGCTCATATTTCTGAGGCTCACCCCATACCTTCCTGCTAGCTTGCATCCGTCATCTTCAGGGACAGAGAGCGTTTTCAAGCCGTTTGGTTGAGTTTTGTCCCATTTGGTCTAGAATACTTGATAACTCTGTTCGTTGATGCCAGCCTTTGTCTTCACTGTGTTTTTCTCTCTAGTCAGCATCCAATGTATATAATTGCTTTTCCAAGATCTTTACAATCCCCTTCTTTTCACAGATGTCTGAAAACATTTGTTGGATATCATAAGCTTTCTTGAGGGAGGATTATTTTCAAGGTGATTTGTCTTGGAATGATTGCATGTGCTTTCAGCAGCTGTCAGCAGCATCTGGCAGGGCTGGACCACCAGTTAACAGTCTTAGCTAGATCTGTCTGAGCGCCATTCATTTGTTGGATTTTTCGCATTATTCTCAAGCATTTCAAGTAAGACTTTAATATCTGCTTGTTCTTTTCAAATCCAAAATACCAGCAGATCTGTGTCAGTTGATTCGGTATTTCTCAGGGCGCCGTGTCGCCCATTAAAATTGGTTCATTATTCAGGAGGGAGGCTGTAACTGTGGTCTCCAGTGGGGCACTAAGTCTCCTGGTACCTCTGGGAGGTATAAGTGTATTTATTTTGTCAGTCCTTGGTTGCCCCACCTCCTGGGGTTCAGGTCCATCTTGCTGGACTCACCGAACATGGGACATGTTGGAGGCCTCTGCATGATTGTGCATGCAGCAGCTGCCTTCTGTTGCTGGGCGGCTGGAAGAGCCACTAGGTGCCATTGAAATATTAGAGTCATAGAATGGTCTAGGTTGGAAGGGACCTTTAAGATCATTGACCCAAGCATTAACCCAACACTGCCAAAACCACCACTACCCCATGTCCCTCAGCACCACGTCTACATGTCTTTTAAATACCCCCAGGGATGGCGACTCCACCACTTCCCTGGGCAGCCTGTTCCAATGCTTGATAACCCTTTCAGTGAAGAAATTTTTTCCATTTATTTATTTTCCTGTTTTTCCTAATTAGACAGGTCATGTCCAATGGGCAGACCTTGCAAGACGTGAGACTTGGCTGTATAATGCAGCACTTTCTGTGTCATCTGAAATTTTTTTGGTCCTCTGACACTTAAAATGACACAGTGAGATCGCTTAAAGGAAGTGTCATCGTCACCACATCTGTGGCCGTCTTTCGCTGCCATTGTTGAGCCCAGCCCAGGCTGCGTGAGATACACCTACCAAGCCTGGTCCTTCAGGGGTGGCATCGTCCACGGCCAGTGCTTGGGGACAACTGAACGATAACAGAGTGCATTTGTGCAGGTAAAATGCTGTTTGAGACAAACACCCGTTGGCCTTGGTGTGAGTTGCAACATCTACTTTGCAGATTCTCTCCAAATCTGACCCGTAATCATACTCATGACTTAATTGTGGTTAAAACTCCTGGGTGTCTGCAGTTATCAGGACTGGTTGGCAGTGGCGTTAAATTAAGATCCAAACGATTTCTTGTAATTCACAACAAATAGCAACTCCTCTGTCTCCAGTCGGGGTTTGAGGTTCCATCTTCTGGCCCGCGCCACGTGCTCCACGTCTGGGGAGTGGGCGGCTGGGCAGGAATGTCCCCTGCGGCGGGCAGATGGGAGCTGGTGGCTTGCTGCCCAACGCTGTTTTGAAGTCTCTCTGCGTCTGTCTGCGCTGACTTAAATATAGCCACGTCGTGTGAGAGCCCACACTGTACGTTGTTCTATGCGTGTAGACGCCGATAGCGTGATAAGATGGTAACTACGACTCAAGTTGGACATATATATATTTCTATTAACCCTGAGGGCAGCGTTGTAAAAGTGCTCTTTTGTTTCCAGTTTAGCACAGGAAGCTCATTTTGGCTTCATTTAATATGAACCGCTCAAACTGGCGGGGAATCAGAAATTTAGTTCCATGACATCATATCTCTGGCACAGCAGCAGGGCTGGGAGCTTCCCAGAAACCAACCCCCCCTGGTCCTACATCAAAACCCGAAATATCCGTGCAAGTCTGTTGGAACAGGAGAAGGTCGTATGGCACGTTTTTGTATTTCTTCCTTTCCGCTTCGAGAAGAAAGGTAAAATTTTCTGAAGCGCTGCAATGAGCTGGATATGGGAGAATACGCAGCAGAGGGGGCGAAGTTCTGTGCTCGGGGGGTGGGTGCCTGCCCCGTCCCCTCTGCTGCCCTCGGGGGTGAAAATTCACCTCGTCTCCCCCCGCGGTGCCTCCGCCTGGGCCTGACGATTTACTGCAGAATTGTGACCGTGAAGATTGCACATTTCCACTTAGGCTAAAATAAAAAATAAATAAAAAAAAAATCTACACTGGTAGATAAGAACATATAGGGGTTTAGCTTGCAAGAGTTGTAGCTACTTTGTTTCTGGTGTAAAATTGATTTTTTTAATTTTTCTTTTTTTTTTTTAGGTGAAATAATATAAAGCAAAGACTTAAACCACTGATTGTTTTGTTTTCTCAGGTGAATCGTTTTCCCGGCTGCAGTGCGCAAAGCTTTAGGGTTTTATAGCGGGCGAATCTGGAGGAAACAAAATCACTGGTGGAGGGCTGAGACCTTTTTTTTTTTTTTTAATTTTCTGATAGTCTTATTGCATAGGGGAGAAGGCATGGATGTGTGCTGAGAGTAAGTATAAGAGCAGACTCTACAAACTTCTATCCAGTATTTTTTCTTCTTTATTTCTCTAATATTTTATCTTGTGCAATGGTGTGGGTTTTTTT